>NC_051404.1:8204819-8205542 GCF_015228065.2 Penaeus monodon | reverse complement strand
GTATCCATCATTTCCGACAGATTTCGTGAATTTCTTTTTCCTTTTTTCCTGTTTTCATTTCCCATTCCTCATCTTCTCCCTTCTGTTATCATCTGTCTCTCTTCATCTTTCCTATGGTAACTGCAACGCATTAGAAGTAGTTATCAACATATGTCAATGAACTGAATTGTGACATATTTCTTTTATCACATTATATACCTGATGATACGTTATATGTTCTGGTAGAATACTTTACGTTTAACCTTTTTTATAACATTTGATAAGCATGTGTTCTATGTTCAGTATATTATGCAATATGTTCAGTAATTCACTTGCTACGTGGTAAATAATGTGTTCATGTCACAAATTTATCATTGTTTGCCGCATATTCAAGTATGTTATATCCTCAGCATGAGTATACCATATCCCTTATTTTTCAACACGGTACAGTTTAAAATCTCCATGCTTACATGTCATAGAAAAAAGTTAACATATCTTCGCTCTTATTCCAACGCGGAATACCACAATGTCGACAAAGATTTAACAGACTTTCAACATACCCTATCGAGAGTTCAACAGCTGTACCACTTCTACGAAATACAAATAAGCTGTAGACACGTTACACTGGGTACAAAAGATATATGTATGTAATCACAACATTGATCTTATGATTGAGACATAAATTGGAGCAGAATGAGTTTCATAATTAGCATTGCCTTTTATGGTGTGGAAGAAGTTACATGG
>NC_051404.1:8204644-8204733 GCF_015228065.2 Penaeus monodon | reverse complement strand
ATGATCATGACTTTATTCGTCGTTATTATGAGTCTTGTCTTCAATTTTTAAAATTAAATTCTTTATCATTATTGTTATTATTATCATGA
>NC_051404.1:8202303-8202645 GCF_015228065.2 Penaeus monodon | reverse complement strand
ACATTCTATGGCACTACATAAGCCTTTTTTTAAGTGAATAGTATATGTGTAGCAGATGAACCAAAGCATCATTACCAAAGTTAGCATTTCGGTAACTTTTATCCCACAATATCACAGCAGATCAAAATCCATCTCGTCCTCATCATCACTATAACCATAACCACGATAATGAAATCTACATCATATCTACATTATTTCGTACCTTCCCTTACCATAAGTAACTTTTTCGCATCACTATCCTCAATCATCCTCACTGTTAAATGTCCTCGACGCTATATCCATCACTATCAACTTCACCATCAGTTTTTTCTCTGAGATTTGGCTTTGAGTGACAAGTAGATG
>NC_051404.1:8201974-8202102 GCF_015228065.2 Penaeus monodon | reverse complement strand
TTTCTTGTATTCTTTTACAGCGAATGTCATTGTTGTTTTTGTATAATACTCTATTTCGAGTTATTGTGGTGCAAAGAATTATAATCATGTCATGAATCTTATTCTCATGTCACTTAAACCGTTCATTC
>NC_051404.1:8201774-8201927 GCF_015228065.2 Penaeus monodon | reverse complement strand
TTGAATTTATCATTTTCTTTTCCACGTTTCTCTTCTTTCTCCACATTCTTATCCTCGTCTCTCGCCTTATTCCCTTTTTTCAGTAGTGACAAATTAAACAAGCAAGCAAAACAATGCAAAGAGATAGAGAGAAAAGAAATATAACCGGACCTA
>NC_051404.1:8201278-8201366 GCF_015228065.2 Penaeus monodon | reverse complement strand
CAAGAAAAACCGTCTTCTGGAACTTTCTTCAGGTTCGTCCGAGATGCTCAATGACTCTACACATTCCCCAGGCCGGTCAGACATGTTT
>NC_051404.1:8200798-8201225 GCF_015228065.2 Penaeus monodon | reverse complement strand
AGAAGAGAACGGCAAGGATGTTTTATTTTCTATTTCAAAGTTCCCATATTCCTTCGCCTACGTTCTTTCGCACACATTCGAGGTTCTACAATCTCATTATCCTTAAACATTATCAAAATCAACCCAATAGATTATTATATTGTAATATCGTAAACTTACAACTGCTTTCATACCTCATTTGCATCTGCTATTGGCTGATACCGCATGCTGCATACCACAGCTACACCACATATCACATACCGTTCACTTTTTTTTAAACGCGTAGTATTTATCCTTTACATATATTCACATCTATCACAAAAAAGGAATCTCTTTGATTTACAGCAAGCAGAGAATGACATATGTAAGTATATACCAGAGATTGAATTCATCATTACGTATATTTATTTGCCCAAGCCACTCTTAAATGATTTGCAATAATAAAAAA
>NC_051404.1:8200333-8200618 GCF_015228065.2 Penaeus monodon | reverse complement strand
TTCAAAGTGTTAGGAAGCTTAATATATTTGCGTGTGTGTGACTGCGTGCATGAATATAGATCTCCGCGCGTACATCAAAGACACTTGTTTTTATGTACCCAATGTAATCATATTTGAACCTATCATGACCAGTACAAATTAAACCTGTTATTTTGTGAACATTTCGGTGGGGACGTGTGCTGTCTACATTAACAGAACGTGTTGAAAAAAAGAACAATATTTCTAACTTGTCAAGAAGCTAATTTTGCAAGTTACGTAATGGCAATCAAATTCAGGTGCATGTGT
>NC_051404.1:8200164-8200292 GCF_015228065.2 Penaeus monodon | reverse complement strand
TTAGCGATAAAATGATATCAAAGGAATTTATGATAATTTTGTGGACGATTATGAGCAGAGATCACTTAACACAAAATAGTACCGAGGAGTATGATATCATCTTAATCACCACAGAAACTAGACATAGG
>NC_051404.1:8199022-8199481 GCF_015228065.2 Penaeus monodon | reverse complement strand
ATGATATAAAGCATGACTCAAGCACGCCGATTTCACACTTCGTTCGAGACTGTGAACAAGTCAGCGTTGAACAAATAACAAAGACACATCTGAACACATCTGCCAAAGGTCTTAAGCACCGTGGCCAAAGAGCAACATCGTATAACCCTTATGGACTGGAGCGATAGAGTCGATTTTTCCATCCTACACCCGTTTCTTGCTATTAATCATTATGATAATGGCATGATTGCTTTTATCAATAGTTAATTAATCTTTCCTATCACAGTATTCTTATTATCTTCATTGATCTGTAAGTTGATTTTTTCTTTATATTCTTATGAGTATCACATCTTAAGCCGTGTCGTGTTTCAGTACAGTTACTTCTATGCAATCATCAAACTATTAATGTTATCAATATCATATATTATACACATCTCTTAAACAGATTTTCTCTTTGAAAGATGAAATGAGATCCAACTA
>NC_051404.1:8197594-8197783 GCF_015228065.2 Penaeus monodon | reverse complement strand
ACGGGGGACGAAAAAAACCTCAAGAAAGATAAGAAAATAATGAAAAAATCAACAGCAACATCAATCATGGCTTTTGTGCCGGAGTCAAACACGGTTTTTTCCTTTTTTCTCTGGGTCCGTCTTCTGCTTGTCGAGGACGTCGCGAGGAACTGCCATTAGGGAAAGGAAAACAGCCTTTGTTTTCTTTTT
>NC_051404.1:8195458-8195933 GCF_015228065.2 Penaeus monodon | reverse complement strand
AACTTCTAACCTCGCTACTTGTCAGCTGTGACTAGAGAATCAATATTTGATAAGTATAAAAAATTTGTGTTCACAACGAGATTATTGATGGTGTAATGTAATATAAATAGGTTATTGATTGAGAATAATGATTTATGTTGGTGTGATGGTGTAAAGTAAATGTTATGTATATTTAAGTGATGGTGATGGATTGTTAAATAAAAATAAAAATCACTTACTCTTATGAATTTCCATGAACATATTATCACTAAAATCTAATAGTTGCCTAAACTAAGTGAATTAACAAAGTTAAAAGCTAAGACCTACCAAATCTATAAATTTAAATAAGTTAAACAAATACAATGAATTTGGAAAATATGAAATACTATAATGCATGGGTGTAAAGCCTTAATGCATCTGATTTTATTATGGTTTTGTAGTTACATCATTCCCCTAGACTAAGACTAAATCTCGTCAAACAACTACAACCGTAATA
>NC_051404.1:8194518-8194998 GCF_015228065.2 Penaeus monodon | reverse complement strand
TTTTACGGTTGTAGTTTGTTTGACGAGATTTAGTCTTAGTCTGGGGGAATGATGTAACTACAAAACCATAATAAAATCAGATGCATTAAGGCTTTACACCCATGCATTATAGTAAATTTTATATTTTCCAAATTCATTGTATTTGTTTAACTTATTTAAATTTAAGATTTGGTAGGTCCCTTAGCTTTTAACTTTGTTAATTCACTTAGTTTAGGCAACTATTAGATTTTAGTGATTAATATGTTCATGGAAATTCATAAGAGTATTTATTTTTTTTTATTTAAAAAATCCATCACCATCACTTAAATATAATAACATTTACTTTACACCAAACACACCAACATAAATCATTATTCTCAATCAATAACCTATTTATATTACATTACACCATCAATAATCTCGTTGGAACACAAAATTTTTTTTACTTATCAAATATTGATTCTCTAGTCAACAGCTGACAAGTAGCGAGGGTTTGAAGTT
>NC_051404.1:8192749-8192924 GCF_015228065.2 Penaeus monodon | reverse complement strand
GGCTGTTTTCCTTTCCCTAATGGCAGTTCCTCGCGACGTCCTCGACAAGCAGAAGACGGACCCAGAGAAAAAAGGAAAAAACCGTGTTTGACTCCGGCACAAAAGCCATGATTGATGTTGCTGTTGATTTTTTCATTATTTTCTTATCTTTCTTGAGGTTTTTTTCGTCCCCCGT
>NC_051404.1:8192330-8192538 GCF_015228065.2 Penaeus monodon | reverse complement strand
AATTCCAATCTGCGTCTTACCGCTCCACATAAATTTACAAATGACTTTTTTCTTCTTGAACAAAACAGAAAATATATTTTTGCATATGTTTTCCGATATCATTTTTGACGTAGTGATGTATTGCAGCTTTCTAATGTATTAATCAATTTAGACACATAACAAATTATGTACAGACAGTTAGCATGTTGCATGCACGTTGCATGCACGC
>NC_051404.1:8191455-8191788 GCF_015228065.2 Penaeus monodon | reverse complement strand
CATACATTCATAGGTACTTGCATTTAGAATGATGCTGGTGCTTTAACCCCCAACAATGCAGTAAACACCCATTTGTATGCATAAATATCGCCTCGTGCATATGCAAATCAGTATGGATGTGAACGATGCAAAAATACATAAACATTTAGCATCTTGTAAACAAAGCAAGACCTTTAGCTCGTTAATGATGCCCTTTTGTCGAGGTCAAAGAGCGGGGATAATGATAAGTGTAATTATGATTAGAAATTCTTGCTTATTAGTATTATCTCTTTCTCATTTTCGTTTCGGAATGATTCGAGACTCGCGGACTGTGAGGTTTCGATGCGGTTTTTC
>NC_051404.1:8190957-8191154 GCF_015228065.2 Penaeus monodon | reverse complement strand
CATAAAGTCCTTAGGAAAAAAAGAATAAATATACTCTATCTAAAATTTGTTTTGAAATACATACATATATATTTAAAAAGAAAACTGTAAGAAAAAAATTCAGGGATTTTCCACAAGGAAACTGATGACTCAAAATAGCGCTTTTTTTATTGGTATTATTTTTTCTTTTCTTTTCCTACTCTTTAAGATGAAGGAAT
>NC_051404.1:8190384-8190511 GCF_015228065.2 Penaeus monodon | reverse complement strand
CGATAAATTTGATATCAGTGTTATCATCATTTCACATCAGCGAACTGCATATGAGTTTCTAGCATCACCTCTATCATCATATTCATTATCATCAACTTTATCACACTTATCATCATTATCCCGAACT
>NC_051404.1:8189850-8189937 GCF_015228065.2 Penaeus monodon | reverse complement strand
ACTCATGATTTATGAGATCTGGCCGTATCCTCGTGAAGCGAAACGGACGAGTTCTCAATCTACGCAGTCTTGACTTAGATTGGGAAC
>NC_051404.1:8189166-8189230 GCF_015228065.2 Penaeus monodon | reverse complement strand
GTAAGTTGCTCAGGTCATCAAAGGAAGCTGCATAATGTAGTACAAGTGTTCAAATGCACACGTG
>NC_051404.1:8187740-8188251 GCF_015228065.2 Penaeus monodon | reverse complement strand
GCAGCCATTAGCAAGTGACAAAGGTGTCAAGGGTTTTAAAAAATGGCTCTCAGCTGACGGTGGAAATTGATGGAGCGTCAAGAGTTGTATTTTACCTTCGGGTTCGAGGCAGCGGCGCCATGGGTGATGGGGCCTGTTCTTTCGATCTCTTTGCTTTCTCTTTCTTGTTTTGGTCTCGTTGTCTGTTCCTATTCTTGTTATTCTTCCTTGGTCCTCATTTCTTCCATTTTCTTATCCTCTCCGTTTTCATTCATCTTGTCATTGTCTTTACTAACTTTACCGTTTCTTTTAGTTTTCTGTTTTTTTATATATTCTTTGCTTCTTCTTCTTCTTCCCATTTTTCTTCTTATCCTTCTTACTGTGTATTATTTTTTTCCCCTTATCTATCATCTTTTCCTTTCCTTTCTATCTACTTCGTTTTCAAATTTTACCTCTCCATTTCCTCGTATTTCTTTTTTTCTTTTCTATTCCTCTTTTCTTCCTTTCTGTTCTACCATACATGTGATAACAT
>NC_051404.1:8187396-8187532 GCF_015228065.2 Penaeus monodon | reverse complement strand
ATAAACTTTGAATAAAGAATATAATGAATAAGTGAGTAAAAATAAAACAGTATCAGCTAATGCAGTAATGTGAATAATATAATAATATTGAGAAACGTATTGATAACGTTAATGCTGGTAGTGACGGTATTAGCAG
>NC_051404.1:8186928-8187040 GCF_015228065.2 Penaeus monodon | reverse complement strand
ATAACTCATAAATAAGGGTACCTGTATATGGATACCTATGTTTGTATTCTAATTATCTCAAGAGCAGCATACTATATGTATTATTCAAGATCAAACTAATTCCAGTATTGGC
>NC_051404.1:8186738-8186856 GCF_015228065.2 Penaeus monodon | reverse complement strand
CAGGAGATTCGTTACCTTCCCAGCGAAGCCGAGAGGGAAATGGAAGTAGAAGATAAACATACCGATGGGGGAAATAGATCTAACTGTAAAGGAGGAAATGTGTGGTATAATGTTTGTT
>NC_051404.1:8185007-8185369 GCF_015228065.2 Penaeus monodon | reverse complement strand
TTTCAAAGAAAATACCATACAGTGTATTTTTTTCAATAAATGCAACGTCTTGATATTAGAAAATTATATAATGTAATGCTGACTGATGTGATAAAACGTTTGTGTGTGTGGGTGTGTTTATAATGTGCTTAGATATTTCATCTCATATCTATTTCAATCGCTCTAACGTTGAGATTGAGAAATATGAAAATTGCAATCTTATTGATAAAATAATAAGTCATATATCTTGAAAGACTCGATAGCTTTCTTGCGTTTTGACCTTCTAAAAACATGCTGATCATGTAACAGCTAAAATTAGACTCCTCATAGCATTAGTATCTGGAAACTGTAATTTTAAGACAGGAAATTATATAATTAATATG
>NC_051404.1:8184745-8184971 GCF_015228065.2 Penaeus monodon | reverse complement strand
GGCGTGGCTTGTAATAACTAAAATCTGGGTATATCGCTATAAACAATCTTAATGGAATTATGTTGAAATTGTAGTTTTGCCCAGAATCCGATTCTTACATCTTCGTTCTAAATTTCAGCTAAGGATTTGATTTATTCTCGGGGTGGGAAAAATTCAAGATTGAGTGATGATAATCCTCTCGTACAACTAATAATAACGATACAGCTGAGAACAACAACACTACAAT
>NC_051404.1:8184131-8184710 GCF_015228065.2 Penaeus monodon | reverse complement strand
TACAAACACGAGCCGTACGCCGAAGCCCGCGCCAGAGACCGAACTCACCGCCAAGAGATCTCTGTGATATCTCAGAAGATTTCAGGCTATCTACCGTCACAGCCGAGGGTATAAATAAAAGCGAATAAAGGAGATAAAAATAGAGATAGGTAATCGGCACAGCACAGACCACAAAGGCTTTGGAATACGGGTCTGTCTGCGATCGGAGGGTTTCAACGGTGAAAATAACCTCGTTCTGAGATCGGAGTGTTTCGACGGTGAAAATAACCTCGATCTGAAATGTCGATTCGTGTCTCTTGTTGAAAAAACTACTTTTTATTCCAATGCTCTGAAAGATAAAGGAAACAGACAATGTGAATTAACCAATGGTGAATGTATGGAATATTTTAATGTGTGTATCCATGTACACAAGCTTACCCATATGTAAGTGTAACAGTGAATATGATAACTAGATTAAAATACTGATTTCAAGTATAACAACACATACTTTGATGTAGATCCTGGGAACAGAATGAATAACAGATCATGATAAGAACTAGAAAACGGGTGAATCCTGAGGAAACACCCTTTCCAGTATTA
>NC_051404.1:8183395-8183662 GCF_015228065.2 Penaeus monodon | reverse complement strand
CTTCCTTTCTTCCTTTGATTCTTCGTCTTATCTTATCTTCTTTCCGATCTGTCTACGTTTCGCTTTCCGTTTATTTATAGGTAAGTATGTCTCGCCTATCTGTTCCCTTGCCACTTTCCATATTTATGGCTCTGTACATAATGGAGTTTGGCTAACTGGCTCTTTCGTATCCCTTACGGAGGTCGTTATGAAAATTAGTGGATATTTGTGGTGCAAAATAGATAATGATATATCAGGTAAATACGGGGGAATATATCCCACGACCCG
>NC_051404.1:8182170-8182412 GCF_015228065.2 Penaeus monodon | reverse complement strand
ATTGCAAGAACTGACCGCGGGGAGCTGACAAAAACCGCCTGCATTTAGCTTACCCATCACACCTTCACTATTATCCGTCACTATAAAATCGAGGTGGGGCTGTAAACATGGCTGTCACTGTACTTACTAGGAGAACAGTTACTCGTAATATTAGCACCGCGGTTTGTCGAAAGAACATGAATAGAGAATCTTATCAAAGTTCTTATGAATTCACAATCAATAGAATAAATATCAATATAGAA
>NC_051404.1:8181928-8182104 GCF_015228065.2 Penaeus monodon | reverse complement strand
AACAGGTGCGAAAATGGGACTACCATAAGTGCTACCTTCATTATCATATTACTAATTCAAACACTATATCTCACAATTGCTCTACAAAAACATCTACACTTCATCCACGCTATCTAAATGTCAAAAAATATGAAAAAAAAACACATATCAGACTTTCTCCATCAGAAGGAATAATG
>NC_051404.1:8181814-8181898 GCF_015228065.2 Penaeus monodon | reverse complement strand
ATCTGGTCTCCCGCTAAGACGGTGGCGTAAATTAAATCGGTAGCAAAGTGGAAAGCTGAGATGGGAGAGAGGGGGAGAACGGGA
>NC_051404.1:8181169-8181514 GCF_015228065.2 Penaeus monodon | reverse complement strand
TTCGGCCGTGCCACTCACACCTCGGCTCCTCCGCCATATATACGAGACAGGATCCGATCCTAAGTTCTTCAAGCTCCTGCACCTCTCTCGCCCCGCTTCTCGATGCTCTTTTGTTCCTTCATATAAGTCAGGTCAGATCCCCTTCATATTCACCCTTGTCTATTCCCCTCCCTCCCTCTCTTCTACCCTCCCCCTCTCCTTCTCTTCTTGTTTTTTTTCCCACTTCCTTCATTTCTCCTCCCCTTCCCCCTGCCTCTATCTTTATCTGGCATCTCATAAGGAAAATAAGAGGGTTTTAAGTCTGTTTAACGCCCTCTGTGAGATTTGTGAAGTGTCTTCTGGATA
>NC_051404.1:8180442-8180903 GCF_015228065.2 Penaeus monodon | reverse complement strand
ATCATTATCTTTTCGGCAAAACTGTTCTTCCAAAGTGAAAACCAACCGAGAGATACACGCATAACCACAAAAGAATCACATTTAACTCTTTTTTTCCACCAGACTCGAAATATTGCATTTCCTTTTAGCTCAAGAAACCCGTCCGAGGAAATCAGCGAAGTTCCTGGATCTCTTTTGCGTGTACGAGAAGACTCCCTTGGTTGTGGTAGCTAGGCAGGGCTGGCACACGCTACTTGCGAATACTGATAATGAGAAAGTGGATGATAACAATACAGGTGAATATTGTGATAGGTCAGGTAAGTGTGAAGTAGATAAGGATGGGTATTGGTGGTCACGATGATGATGATGATTTTGAAATTTGTTTATTTCTTTAGGGTGTGGTGGTTATGGTGAGAATGATGATGATAAGTGCAATGATTATGTTGGGATGTTGCTAATAGTGATTGCAATATATACCATCC
>NC_051404.1:8179904-8180116 GCF_015228065.2 Penaeus monodon | reverse complement strand
GGAGTGTAAATTCTGATCTAAGAACCTAAGCATTAAAACTGAACGTAACAATGAGGTCGTTCATTTGACAACATGAATGAATTATCACTGAATATACAAAGCTTAGTATGATTAGCATGCTGTACAGAAGGTTTCGAGTCTTGGTTAAATTGGTCGATGCTTCAGACGAGTGTAAACGTATGCATCTGATTTTAAAAATGGTAATGAAAAGG
>NC_051404.1:8179389-8179708 GCF_015228065.2 Penaeus monodon | reverse complement strand
CTGCCTCTTTCTCGACACTTTGTAATTCCAAAAGCAATTTCCCTTTAAATTTCTTAAAAAAAAAAGAGGAAAGAAAAAAAATGTAGCTTCACGTAGACTTTCAACCAACTTTTTGGAATTTTTAGCAGATGGAAAACCAAAAGACATTGCGTTGAAGTCTTGCGTTGCTCCTTGGTTTGCATAATTGATTTTCACTCCCTCGCTGATTCCCCGTTTGATAGCGTGGTGACTTATGTGTGCTGGCCGTGTTTACGTAAATGATAAGAGGTAATTGGAGTGACGGCAAAATCACTCAACCATTTGTCTTGGATGTCTTGGA
>NC_051404.1:8174736-8175199 GCF_015228065.2 Penaeus monodon | reverse complement strand
TAAAATTAATTAAAAGCACATGTCCCTGGATAATTGGGACCTGTAACAGTATGTATGTACACTATCTTTTCGTGTCACATGCAAATCTTGCGGCATTTTTTCGACTACTTTTTTTAACGCTCCTATCTGGCGACCTAACCAATATGTAACATTTCCCACATTTTAGAGGATGATACACTGATTTCAGTTACATTTAAATAACTATTCTACCCTACGATTTTTCTAAAACTCTATCATCTCCTAAATAAATGTTATTGTTTCACAGATTAAAGAGAACGACAAGTAAACCTTTCACTACCCCCTCCCCCCCCCTCCTTCATCCCCAAAGACCAGCGTATTTATTAAATATTCAATTTTGAATTTTCCATTTGCTCGAGGAAGCGACCCGAAAATCTTAAGATTGAAAAAATATAATTCTTGGAACTGGTTTCCAAGTTGCAGGAGAGAAGAGTGGATAGTAGGA
>NC_051404.1:8174413-8174600 GCF_015228065.2 Penaeus monodon | reverse complement strand
GGGGGGGGGTTTTTTTTAAAGAAGTGCAAATTTATCCTAAAAATCTTTTCCCAAATTTTTCAGAAAACAGTGTTTACAAAGGGGAAAAATTTCAAGGGATGATGTGATGTCAAAACAATAATTATTGTTGCTTTGTTGTATTTTATCTTTTATTAAAAACCCCCAAATTATCTTTATTTTAGGAATC
>NC_051404.1:8173029-8173220 GCF_015228065.2 Penaeus monodon | reverse complement strand
CATTAATTCAAGCAGGTTGCATGATGAATATAGAGATTCTTACAACTTGCAAGCCAACACCGAAAAATTTAAAGCATTTTCTCAATTACAGATTCTTTAACTTTCACCAAACTCTGCCAGACCGTGTGTTACACCTGTGTCAAAACATTTGTCTTTGCAGCTAGTCAAGTTTTAGTTTTCTTTTTTCATCG
>NC_051404.1:8172839-8172995 GCF_015228065.2 Penaeus monodon | reverse complement strand
TCATCATCCTCTTATTCATGTTTCACTTTTTTTCGTCTTCTTTTCTCATTCTTTCACCGTCTTCCGAGTCACTGTTCTATTGTTCTGTCTCGCAAACAAGAGCAAACAGAAAGTTGATCTCCCCTGACGTCTGATAGGATGTGTTCCCTTCGTCGA
>NC_051404.1:8172699-8172800 GCF_015228065.2 Penaeus monodon | reverse complement strand
GTCGTTGGATTGTGAATGCAAATTCCGACTGGGGTTTAGTCCCTGATTATGTATGTATGTGTTTGTTATGAATACAGATAAATAGATGGGAAAAGACTGAA
>NC_051404.1:8170707-8170916 GCF_015228065.2 Penaeus monodon | reverse complement strand
ACATGCGAGGAATGACACGCTCATATTTAACCAGTCATCCCAAATCATACTCAGCATATCCTCCCTAGTAATTCGCTAATCGTGGCCACAATAAACCTCAGCTCTCTTACAAGACGCTCTCTCCTTCTCCTTTACTGTCTCGTGGTGTCCTGGAGCAATGATCAAGAGAATTGTGATGAACTTCTGTTGCTTCTGATACTGTGGGAGAT
>NC_051404.1:8170209-8170407 GCF_015228065.2 Penaeus monodon | reverse complement strand
CGGCTTGGGTGGGTGAGTTATTTTACTAAAGGTTTATATCTTTCGATGATATTTTCAGTGCCTGTGTTAGATATTTTTTTTTTTATATATATAATTTACTTCCTATATATTTACGTATCTCTTGTGCTTCCTAAGTATATGTGTTGTGTATTGATGCTTTTGCTTTGTGTTCGTCTGTCTTCTCTGTACCTAAAATTT
>NC_051404.1:8168604-8168776 GCF_015228065.2 Penaeus monodon | reverse complement strand
ATGGCCCACAAGCACATTTAGCAAACGAGTCCATTCGAAAACGCTCAGACCTTGACTCTAACAGATGCCGCTTCATAAAGCACGCTCGTGAGGCGCAAAGGGGCGGAGTACCTCGCTTTGCTGATCTGTGTGAAGGCATGGTGAGAGAGAGAGAGAAAAAAAAACGAAGTAT
>NC_051404.1:8168311-8168556 GCF_015228065.2 Penaeus monodon | reverse complement strand
GATTTGCAAGGTGTTGGAGAGGAGGAGATGACGGTGGGGGAGATGAGATGGAGAGGGAGATAGAGGTGGTGAGAAAGATAGAAGGTGAGGAAGGGGTGATTATTAAATATCGAAATATTCAAAAGAATGAAGAATAACAAGAGGAAGGATAGAGTTGAGAAACATAGATCAAGAGAGAACAAAGGTATCGTCACAAAAAATATGAACCGAAAAAAGAAACAGAAAAAAAGATAGAAAAAAGAGGA
>NC_051404.1:8167905-8168130 GCF_015228065.2 Penaeus monodon | reverse complement strand
CAAAAAAAAGGAGGGACCGTCCCCACAACTTTACGGTCATTAAACCACTCATTACCAGCCCCGCAAGAGGGACCCCCCCGAGAGCCAGGGCCACACACAACCCTTCCACGGAAAACCCTCGTATCTTACACTTAACACAACACTAAATCCTCATCAAGCAACCCGGATTTAGTGGGTGTGTGAAGAGGGTTGAAGGGCGAGGAAGAGCAACATCACTCACGGTAG
>NC_051404.1:8163290-8164575 GCF_015228065.2 Penaeus monodon | reverse complement strand
ATCTTTTATTCTCTTATACCCTCCCTCCTTCTATCTTTTATCTTGTCGCTTCTTTCCAGCCTCCTTCTCCTTCTCCACTATTCTCCTATTTCCTTATCCTATTCTTCCATCTTTTCCTCCCCCTCCGTCTCCCACCATTTCCCCTTCCTCTATCCCTCATTCTCTCATCTTTCTCCATCTCTCTCCCTTATTCTTCCCTCCTTCTGTCCATCACCCTTTCACATTATCCCCCATCTCCCTTCTCTCATCATCTCATCTCCTCCTTCCTTTCTTCTCCCTCCTACTCCTTCCCTCCATCCCTCCTCTTCTTATCTCTTTCTTTCTTTCCCTTCCTCCCTCCCCCTATTACATTCACCCTTTCATCTATCTCTCTCCATCTCCCTTCGTTCCAATAATAATCTTTTCAGCTTTTCCTTCGTCCCTCATATTCTCGCTTCCCTTCCCTCCATCCCTCATCCTCTCCCTCCATCTCATTTCCTCTCTCTCTTCGTCCTTCATCATCTCATCTCCTCCCTCCATCCCCCTCTCTACATCTCCTATCCCTCTATTCCTTCCCCTTCCTCTCATTTATCTCTATTCCTCCTCCTCCATTTTCCCTCCCTCTATCCCGCTCTCACCCCTCCTCTCAACCCATTCTTCCCCCTCTCATCTCCTCTCTCTATCCCTCCCCCTCCATCTTCCCTCCCTCCACTCCCTTGCATCTTCTCCCTCCCTCTCACCCACGCATCTCATCCCACCATCCTTCTCCCTCCTTCTCCTCTCCCTTCTTCTCCCCTCCCTCCATCCCTCTCTCACCCCCCACCCCCTCCACCCATCCCTCATCCTCTCATCTCCTCCCTCCCTCGCAGCATCCCTCATACGCAAGATCTCGATGCGATGCTAAACTCTTCACCCAAAAAATTACGAGTCACTTGATCCCTTGAAAGCCTACAGTTTCACCTGCTTGAATATTTGTGTTTTTGCGTTCCTTTTCCGTCCGTGATGTATCTCCTTGAATAAATCTCGAGACGTTTATGACTGGCTTAGGCGTAATGGTAGAGTCTTCTTGGTGATGCTATCGTGGTAATGACGTGTGTTTATGTATATATTACCTACGCATGTTGTGATGAAGGAGAACTTTTTTTTTTTAAGAGGGAGTGGTGATAAGGGGGGGGGGAGGGAGCAACAAGCTGCACCTTTGGGGAAAATTTGTGTTAAACCTGTTTACTGATTTTGAAGCAAATGAGGATGAATGAGGTGGTAGATAGGTCGTTTTGTGTACGACTTTCTCTCTCCCTCTCTTTTT
>NC_051404.1:8162665-8162894 GCF_015228065.2 Penaeus monodon | reverse complement strand
GCATCCCGAGCTCATATCTAACCACAGGCATACTCAAGCTCCTATTTTCACAATAAACCCTCCTTCAGTTCCTATCAGACAGACGAATCTATCAATAGATAAATAAATCAGTCAAGAGATGCCAAAGCGAATGGCTGTATTAAACCCTTTTTATAACTCCTTTTATTATTGATGGCGTGTTAATCTAAGTTACTATTTCTCTACTACCAGGATATGGTGATTTATCTGT
>NC_051404.1:8161920-8162213 GCF_015228065.2 Penaeus monodon | reverse complement strand
AGGTGTTCTTCGAGGCAGATATTGTGTTTATGGGTCAGAGGGCGTATGTGATGCTACGACCCCGCCCTCTTCCTTACACCTCATTTGCATATTAAAGGTGAGCAAGCCTCTTCCCTTGGTGATGGCTTGTATGTCAAGTTATCTGTCCCGTATTTCTCTTTTGCCAAAGACACGAACAGATGTTCATTGTCATAACAAATGTTCATTGCCAGCGTGCGGTGTTGCCAGATAGGTGGGTTGCGCAGTGAATAATGATACGTTACCAAGTCGATGTTATATGAACTGCAATTGGA
>NC_051404.1:8160381-8160688 GCF_015228065.2 Penaeus monodon | reverse complement strand
TGTATAACGAAGATTTCATTAAATTATCTTCATATAGCCTATATTTTGCTTTACAGTATTACACTAAGTACGTCTAGCCTGTAAATTACAACAACCATTTTTTTCATATGATTCTGAAACCTTCTATTAGACACTATAATGCAATATCTTTTAGATCATATAATAATACCCTCGGGATCATCCATCTGATTCTGAAACACTTATCTTTCTCCCAAACGATAAAATATTTCCTTTCTCCTTTTCTTAAAGGGAATATATATATATATTTTTTTTAGAACGTTCAGCGTTTAAGTTTTAAGGTTTTGGA
>NC_051404.1:8159764-8159974 GCF_015228065.2 Penaeus monodon | reverse complement strand
TCGAACCTCGCCGATCTCCGCGTTCAATGAAACCCCAAGTCCCCATAAATTTGGCGATCACCTTGTTAGAAGTCATTAAGTTAGGCTACCGATCAGGTGAGCCGAGACACCTGAGGCTCCGTTTTCTTTAGTAGTGAAACGGATTCTGTCGCTCGTAGCATTCTCTTAGTTGTTGTTGCTTTTGTTTTAGAGTTCAGTTTATCTTTTAAG
>NC_051404.1:8159117-8159427 GCF_015228065.2 Penaeus monodon | reverse complement strand
CAAAGTCTCGAGGACCTGACAACTCAAACCCCCCTCCCCCCCACCCATACCCACTGAACCTCACCTGTCGCTTGCAACAATTCCTTTTATTGTTCTAAGTCAATGATGCATGCAACTGCTAATCTGAAACAGCTATGCCGGATGACGCAATCGCCCGGACAGTGTGACAGAAACATACGCTTGAATTTCTGCGTCTGTCTGTCCGGTTGCTTTGTCGTTGATTTGTTGCTTGTATCAGTCTTTTCGGGGTCGGCTGTACGTAAATTTTGTGCGGAGATAAATCGTTCTCTTCTGTTTGAGTTTTGTTTAC
>NC_051404.1:8158239-8159086 GCF_015228065.2 Penaeus monodon | reverse complement strand
ATTTCAGATTTTTAAAATCATTATTTTGATTTTTTTGCTTAATTCATCAGTCGTATTTATGTCTTTTTTATGATCTATTTTCTTTCCTTTTTTCATGTCATTTTTTTTTCTCTTTTTTACTTGGATTTTTTATTATTATTCATTAACGTTCCTGCTTTCGTTCCTAGTTTCTGCTATGTTTTCATGGTTTTTTCTTTTGCTTCACACCATTTCCTTTTATTCCCTCTATATGCTTATAAATATCCAAATCCTCGCAGTGATTTTTCTTTACATTACGATGACAACTTCGCACTTTTCTCCACCACTCCAAGCTCACCATTGCCTGATGTGTGAAGCGCCTGTTTCGACTCCTGGATTCGAAACACATGTCCCTCTAGACTCGTACAGACATTTGTTTCGAACATAAAAGTCGAAACAGTTCGCTTCGCACATTGAGGAATGCTGAACAGTACATTTATTAGTGGGAGTGAAACAAGAGCATTGTTCCCTTTTCCCTTATAAATGTTATAACTCTGAATTTTCTCTTTTCGATGAAGATTCAAGTGTAAGAGAAAAGTTTTTTTCCGGTTCTCTTTGCTACCGTAGACGAGTTTCTCCTTATAAAAAAAAGTGTACGAACATTGTGGAGAAACGATTGTATATTTTTACCACCCTCCGTTTTCCTTATATTGGGGCCTAAAATTCAGGCTATGTAGTGTAGCAGTGGTGATGATAATGGCATTTACGATTACAGCCAAGGGCATTATCAAGTTAACTATGATGAAAATAATGAAGATAAACAGCAATAATGCAACAATAAAGTCATTACCGATATTCACACTGACATCATTTTGTTAACGAGGACGAA
>NC_051404.1:8157802-8158205 GCF_015228065.2 Penaeus monodon | reverse complement strand
ACCTTAATCTACTCCATTGATATTCCCAACGACGCAAGGTTGTGGTTTCCAGCATGAAGGTCGCCACGCTCGCACAGACCCTTCACGCACAGTCTATAATCAACTATGAAATCAAACTGAGAATCTAAGCTTCAATCCTGACGCGGAGATAAGATCGCTATCACATTACAATATCGTATCAAAATCATTAGAGTACCGAAGCCAACACTTTTTTTTCAGACGATTTAAACACATGGTCAGTCGCTCTTGAGACGTGCCGGCGCCCAGAGTAATAGTACTTTCAGCCTATGTATCTGCGCGTTCATTTATTATTGTAATTTGTAACATTCCACGTTGTTGGCTTTATTATTACTATTAACTTGTATCTCTGATAGTGGTAAGAGAAGTATTGCACATGTTAAAG
>NC_051404.1:8154861-8155053 GCF_015228065.2 Penaeus monodon | reverse complement strand
ATTCATCAGCAGGAAAGCGCTTTAAAGTCCCATGAAATTATTTACAGTGTTAATGAAAAGTCACTCTACGATATCAAGCGTTTCTGGGTAAACATTCTGCCATGACGTTTTCTCCTTTCTAATTGCTATTTAATGTTCTAGCCTTTCCCTTTCTTATATAAATGTGGGAGATTCTAAACAGTTAATTTTTAG
>NC_051404.1:8154210-8154638 GCF_015228065.2 Penaeus monodon | reverse complement strand
CTTCACAAGCTGAACTACATCAAAAATACGATCTGAGAATACAAATGTTTATCAAAACATTCCTATTTCGAATTCCTCCCTAATTAAATTTTGTTGTTCAGGCTTTTCCTCACGTTTCAATCTTTCACTGCAAGAAATTATATGCTTGTTGATTACCCAGAATACAATGAGGGGCATTTGAACCATGCAATTATAAGGATTTAACGATATGCAGATTGCAAACTACATTGGGGTAGATTTCACTTTTCTTCGTTGCTGTTGTTGCAAAACACCCGTACATAGCTGCTTTGATTTCATCATGAATGAACACAGTTGCTAACAGTGCAATTATACACGCCAGCTGGTATCATTGCAGTGCACATTCATTTGCAGATATTACTGCCACAGGCAAGGCTATCACGTTCAGAATTACTGCAACGTGCATTTAG
>NC_051404.1:8153178-8153473 GCF_015228065.2 Penaeus monodon | reverse complement strand
CATTAGCATCACTCTCACCATCTACCATCTTTATCCTTTTCTTTTCTCTCTCCTTTTTTCTTATTTTACTTTTTCATCTCCTTTCTCCTTTTTTCTCCTTTCTGAATGTATTCAAATGAAGGCAACAACTTCGCTTATAACCGTATCATGATGTTAAAAGGAACGATGTGTACTGTTGCTATGAATTCAGTTCTTACCTTGGATTAAAATATTCAGTTAGGATAAACGTCACAAAATACCTTTTAGGATTTCAAGGGATATGCAAAAAAATCGGAAAGTTTTTGCTCAAGATAAG
>NC_051404.1:8152095-8152473 GCF_015228065.2 Penaeus monodon | reverse complement strand
GGCTTAACTCACAACACACCCTTTTGTTAAAATAGTCCGCGCTGACATGCTGACCGTAGAGGGAAAAAATGCCCGTTCTTTTTATGGTTAGAATGCCAGAGAAGTAAAAAAATGGGTGATTTATGCTACTTTTTTTTCTTTTTCTTCCTTTTTTTACATAGATTGGCTTTACTCAAAATTGGAATTTCATTTCCATTTACATGTCATGGTTATTTTTGTCATGATCTCAGAGGACTTACGCTGATAAGTGTCGGCATTCCACACCGTAGTAATATTTAAAAGCTTGTAGAATATCTACATGATAAGGATATGTCTACGTATACAACGATGCAGAACCTGTAAAAGCTCTCTGAAGACACACATATATGGATGAAACTG
>NC_051404.1:8151570-8151903 GCF_015228065.2 Penaeus monodon | reverse complement strand
ATTTTAATACGGAAATTATCAATTGAAAATTTTCTATGGTTAATACTGAAATCATCAACTGACATCATTCTGTTGTATGATGGCTAATTATATCCACAAACTACTACAGAGTTTGAAGTAGTAAATGTATTTGTAATCCGTAGGTGAATTATAATAAAAAAAGTAAGTTTTTTTTAAATAAAGGTGCAGACCGGCAATAGTTTAATCCAGACGAGGATTTTGCTGGTAATCTTTGCCAGGTTAAGATCCTGTAACAAATATATTATGACATATTATGATGGTCGTAATATATTATTTAGTCTACCTCCAAGTTTAGAGAAAGCTAGCAGCCAA
>NC_051404.1:8151219-8151527 GCF_015228065.2 Penaeus monodon | reverse complement strand
ATCCTAGTACGCATTTTCATCAAGTATAATTATACCTTTTCTTCTGTCAGGTTTCGGTAGCACATTGTTTTCCTCCTGATTTAAACTATGAAGAATTTTGGCATATATTTCCCCCGAGATTTCCTAAATTATGAAATTAATCTAGTAACATTACGACCTTTGCAATCTACTATAAGAGATGCAACATTTCATTTCGTATCATATCTTAATTCAACAACGACCTGGCATTAAAGTCATATTCGAAAATGAGAACCACCGTAAGTCATCCTTTTAATTCTCATTATTTATAGATCTTTTTCACACACAAA
>NC_051404.1:8151075-8151187 GCF_015228065.2 Penaeus monodon | reverse complement strand
ATATATGCTACATGTGCCTGTTCATAGAAAGGAGAAAATTTACTATGTCATTTTTTGTGCTTTGTCTCCTGTATATTACTAGGTTAAGCTACTTCAACAGTATACTGGAATA
>NC_051404.1:8150903-8151039 GCF_015228065.2 Penaeus monodon | reverse complement strand
ATAAAGATACTAGAACGAAAGATATCAAATTTATTAGATGATAGAACTGTGCTGAAAATTCCTCCCATTTTCACTTAAAGCCGAGTAATGAATAGGTATAACTGAAATTGCAAGATGTCCTTAAAGGCGTGCGTGC
>NC_051404.1:8150143-8150610 GCF_015228065.2 Penaeus monodon | reverse complement strand
TCTAGTTAATCATAATCACCTTACGTGTTAGAAATGTCAACGTCATTACCAGAAGCTAATTAATAAAAAATTAATCTTAAGCGATAACACTTAACAACCACTAAAGCTTTATTATATACGTATGATATCTATCTGTAACATATCTGATAACCGAACTGTAACAGCGATAAAGCTTATCAGCATATTGTCCGCTATTCAGTGACGATAACAAAGCAAAATCGTGTTACCTTGTTATAATTTTTTGTATCACAAATATTTTCCTTTCACGCCCACAGTTTATCGCGATCAAGACGTCACGTGATGTTTTTTCCTGGGGCTCGGAAGAAAGAGGTGGATAGGACACGAGGCAATAACGCACAGTAAGAGCAGAGAAGCTGACAAGGATTATCAATATTAATAATGTCGTATCGTTTGCGTTGTCTCGTTTTCCTTATTTATTTTGACGGTCTGGTTATCCTTTTATCGCG
>NC_051404.1:8149832-8150099 GCF_015228065.2 Penaeus monodon | reverse complement strand
CCATCTTCCTTTTTTTTGAGTGTCAGACACTGCTTTTATCTCTCCCCCTTTTAGATATTTTCTTGTTCTTTCTGTCATTCTTCCTTCTGTCTTTTTTATTCTATTTTTTCTGCTTTATATTTTCATGCCATTCTTTTCTTTTCCTTCATCCTTTCTTCCGTTCCTCCATTTTTTTTCTTTATTATTATTATTCCTTTAGTAAGTGAAATATTATTACCTTCTCTTTTAATTCTCCTTTCTTCCTTCTTTCTTCAGTTTTAGTTTCGA
>NC_051404.1:8149605-8149785 GCF_015228065.2 Penaeus monodon | reverse complement strand
AACCAGAAGCCAAGGCATAAACCGCGTCGCCAAGAAGCATTCAAGAAAGATTTTATAAAATGGAAAAAAAACACGAAAAAACGACACTAATTTCCCCATCAAGTGGTCTTAGAAACCCCTCATGACAAGGTATATTACACAACCCAGAGACGCGATACCATTTGTGGTCCAGCGAAGAAG
>NC_051404.1:8149251-8149505 GCF_015228065.2 Penaeus monodon | reverse complement strand
AATACAGAGAAAGAAAAGTTCAGATACGCCAGACCGTTTTTATTCCAGGTCTGATTAAGCGATACAAAAGGGTCTCTCTTCGCTACCTGTTTTCCTTTCACGAGGGAACAAGTCTATCAGTTGTGGGTCTTGTTCCTCCAGGATTTTGTATGCTGGGACAGTGCGATGTATGCGCTGTGATGCTTGTGCGTTTATCTCTGTGGATTCGCTTCGTGCGCATAAATATCGCATGCACGTACTTACATAGAGGTAGT
>NC_051404.1:8148158-8148659 GCF_015228065.2 Penaeus monodon | reverse complement strand
AAAGTATTTGTATCTGTGTGCTAATATACTGATTAGATATAATGACTAGTAAGGCAAACAATAAAGGCCATATCTTCGAAATATTTCTTCTGGTAAATCTGAGAACAATGAACTAACGGAACTGAACAAGGAAAAGCACAAAACCACGAAGGACCAGAACAGAGAGCTAAAAAGGCCCGTCTTCTGTTTAATTGTTTTTTTTTTTAATTGTACCCAAAGCTCTTAGGGTTCGTGTGGTACTCTGGGTAATAAATTGAGTGGTATGATTGATAGGACAACGTGCTCTCATAATCAATTACAATAAAACTGTTATGAGTTGAGTATTGTAATTGCTTTAGTCTCTGTGGAAGGAAATGTTATCGATATTTTCCGATTTTTCTTTATAATTTGGATTTATGTTAGTTAGTATACTTCAGTTTCATAATGATAGATAATCATAGATAATTAGTATGGTGATTTACTATTAATCATACTAATATTTTACCATTTGCTATAGAATAT
>NC_051404.1:8147823-8148019 GCF_015228065.2 Penaeus monodon | reverse complement strand
GTTCGTTCACCACATGAAAAAAATTAAGAAACACTCGTGCAAATGGCCTCTGCTGCCCGAGGCTCCAGCTGTCACTTGCGACAAAGCGTAATAAAGAGACCTATTAGTCAGGTTTATATTTTATCCAAACATATATACAAAAAGAGAAATTAATGTGGCATTAGAAATGAATAAACAAACTGATTGACATGAGTAT
>NC_051404.1:8146358-8146780 GCF_015228065.2 Penaeus monodon | reverse complement strand
AAAAAAAAAGAAAAAAGAAAATCATTCTCCGTGTAACAAAAGCATAGAAATCTCCCAAAGACGGATTTAAATGGTTTTCTTTCCCGACGTTAATGCTTCCTCTCAGAAATGCTAATGCTCGATAAACAGATTTCGAAACCGCGTACCGCTTAGCCAGATCCTTTAGTAATAGACTCTGTTGATAGCTTTCGCCGGCTCTTGTAGAGATACGATCGAGACAAGTATTTGCATGTACTGTTGATTTAAAAAGCCATTCAGGAAGGTGGAAATGAGAAACGAAAACGAATCAAATGCTGTGTTTCTATTCACTTTTCGTTTTTGTTTTTTGTTTTCTCTCGCTTTTTTTTCTTTTCGTTTGTTTTCATCTTCCTTTTTATCTTTTCGGTTTTTTATGGATGTTACTAATATGGGGGGAAAATCGA
>NC_051404.1:8146144-8146319 GCF_015228065.2 Penaeus monodon | reverse complement strand
AGGAAATTCTTTTTATGTTATTTATGTGTGATTTCCTGTATTATTTTTAGATTGCGAGAAGTCTGATTGAACTTAGATTATTCTTGAAATATATAATCTTTAATAACTTGTAATATAGCATATGTAATGAAAAGTATATAAAGCAATAACCTTATGCAATAAGACGCGCAACATA
>NC_051404.1:8145626-8145779 GCF_015228065.2 Penaeus monodon | reverse complement strand
CTCTCATTCTCAAAGTCACACAGAGGCCCTTTAACCCCGTTTTTAAGGATCATCTCATTTGCGACATGTCTCTTTCTGTCATAACAGTCCCCAATCAAAAATGACATGTCACTGCAGAACGTTAAGATTACTTCATGAAATTGTCATAAAACG
>NC_051404.1:8145189-8145357 GCF_015228065.2 Penaeus monodon | reverse complement strand
CAATAGGAAGAACTAATATCATTGACAATAAAAACTCGAATCTGAAATACTAAAATATGCTATGGAATACCTTTGAGATTAGTAATATGACTTAATTCAGACAACAGATTGATATGATATTTATAAGGCTTTATTTTTAGATACATTTTATACTTTTTTGGGTGGTGA
>NC_051404.1:8144758-8144971 GCF_015228065.2 Penaeus monodon | reverse complement strand
ATTTTCATATGCAGTTCAAAGACCACCTTTATATTTAAGCATCGGCTCCTTTTTTCATATATATGGTCATAACGCAGTTTACATCCAGATCACATTCTAATCACATTCTTACAAATGATTTCCTGCTAACGATCTGCCTGATAAGAGAACTAACAAGCAGGATTTTTTAAACCGAAAATTTCCAGGCTGCTTTGACATAAAAGCCAAATAATG
>NC_051404.1:8144466-8144722 GCF_015228065.2 Penaeus monodon | reverse complement strand
CCCCTCTCTTCGCTTCGCCAGGTCATTTATAAATCTTTAAATGACTTAATCAAATTTGAAGATGACACGCCGCCATTATCGAAAGCCGACTAGCAAATTCTTTGAATTTTCCGAACAAAGACAAGCAGAAGAATGCAAAGATTAGATGCAATAAGTATGCAATTTAGATTGTTAACAAGCGGTGGTCATGATTGATGTTCCTCGTTTATTCGTTGCTTTCTCTGAGCCTTTAATTTCAGTTGCAGATGCAACATTG
>NC_051404.1:8143227-8143819 GCF_015228065.2 Penaeus monodon | reverse complement strand
AATGATTCTTTCCGATATACCCCCCCCCCCCCTCACCTTCTGGAAATAATACACGTCTTGAATGAAGATCAATGAAAGTGTAAATGAATTAGGGAAATGGATTGAAAGATAGTGTAAGGTAAAACTAGTACGTGTAAAAAAAAAGATAGTGAAATAGAATGAAAAAAAAATTGAACAGCATACACCAGAAATATATAAATCAAGTAAAAAAGAATAAATATACCAAATAAAAGATAACAGAAATAATAAAATAAAAGAAAATTATAAAAAAAACACCCCAAACCCCAGAAAAAGACACGCACCGAACAGCATAGAAGCCCAGTTGCACACCACACCGTTGCAAAAGCCAAAGAAATCATTATTGCAGTAATAAACGTTGCAAAACCCGCAGTTGCATGCCGGAGTCATTAGCCACCGACGTAGGGTCTAGTAGCCTTCACGGTGAATGGTGAAGCTCCGACAATAAAAGTGAACTTGGGGTTTTAAATAGTTGTTAGGAAAGTGCTAACAGTACTTAGACTTTAGACCTTTGGAAGAAGCATGCCCGGCTCTCTCTTTCATTAAAGAGAGAAACTAATCACGGGAAAATGAT
>NC_051404.1:8141582-8141813 GCF_015228065.2 Penaeus monodon | reverse complement strand
TATCTAGAGACAGGAAGAAGGGAAAGGAAGGGATAGGGGGGGGGGGGTAGGGAGCATGGGATATGGGGGGGGAAGGGGGAGAGGGGGAGGAGGGGTATTGATTATATATTGATTTAAGATTAAACCACTTTATCTCGCAATCACCGGAGGCTGCGGGGCCCCATTTCTCCTCAAGATTCGCCCATTATTCGTGAGACAATGACAATTTCCTGAGAATTTGCAAGTCACTGA
>NC_051404.1:8140995-8141449 GCF_015228065.2 Penaeus monodon | reverse complement strand
GGGGTGAGGGGGGTGAGGGGGGTGAGGGGGGTGATGGGGGTGAGGGGGGTGATGGGGGTGAGGGGGGTGATGGGGGTAAGGGGGGTCAGGGGGGTCAGGGGGGTCAGGGGGGTCAGGGGGGTCAGGGGGGTCAGGGGGTCAGGGGGTCAGGGGGTCAGGGGGGTCAGGGGGGTGATGGGGGTGAGGGGGGTGAGGGGGGTAAGGGGGGGTAAGGGGGGTGAGGGGGGTGAGGGGGGTGAGGGGGGTGAGGGGGTGAGGGGGGTGAGGGGGGGGGGTAAGGGGGGTGAGGGGGGTGAGGGGGGTAAGGGGGGTGAGGGGGGTGAGGGGGGTGAGGGGGTGAGGGGGGTGAGGGGGGTGAGGGGGGTGAGGGGGGTGAGGGGGGTGAGGGGGGTAGGGGGGTGAGGGGGGGTGAGGGGGGTAAGGGGGGTGAGGGGGGTGAGGGGGGTAAGGGGGG
>NC_051404.1:8139880-8140381 GCF_015228065.2 Penaeus monodon | reverse complement strand
TCTCATTTCTTCTTTGCATGAGCGCCTTCATGTGTATAGCCGCACCTCCCGAAATACAAACACAGTAAAGGCATATTAGTACATACATTAACCTATGTGAACGAATCGCCTTGTGTATATAACCGCACCTCCCGATATATACACACTGTAAGGGCATATTAGTACATACATCCGCGTACAAAATAGAACGCGGACGGTACCCTATGTGAACGAATTCAGGGCAGCGTGTTGACATCGCTTACACTACAGGAACTTCGGTGAAAACTCCTCCTCCCGCAGTAACGGTTCCTCCGGTTCGTTCGCAGATCTAATCAGGGAGCTCTTGAGGGCTCAAGCTCTATAAATTGGCCTGTTTAGTAGCTGTGCTCGCCCTCTCGCTACCCTTTTTAAGGCTTTATTGGTGAGCTCTGACGCAGCCACGCCTTCGTAATGGTTCTGCTATAGGTAGACTTTGAAATGTCATCCATGCATTCGGAAAAGTTTTTCGTTTGGTGTGTGTCG
>NC_051404.1:8139765-8139837 GCF_015228065.2 Penaeus monodon | reverse complement strand
GCCTTTCTTGTGGTGTCAATAGCTTGTCCGTCAGTATGGTTGTCGATTCCTTTTTTCTCTTGTCTCTTTTCC
>NC_051404.1:8139371-8139533 GCF_015228065.2 Penaeus monodon | reverse complement strand
TCTTCTCTTTCTTTCGTGGATCACTCATTCTCTCGAGAATTGGTCATCAACGCAATTTTACTATCGTGCAAGTAGGGGGCATTTGGAGGGGGTAGGGAGGGGGAGGGGGTTGAAGGAGTGAGAGAATGGATGTATAAATGTACTTGGGTTACGGACCATAGT
>NC_051404.1:8138840-8139070 GCF_015228065.2 Penaeus monodon | reverse complement strand
GACCTTGCATTATATAGTCATCATTTGTTACCCTACAATTTGCATATGGGTTTTGTTCCGCGTCAAACTGCCATTGGGCAACCTCGCTACGTCACTATAAATATCCCGTTTTCTACTCCTGTAAATAAGAAAACGTACTGTATGGAATACCCATTTCGTTGTAGGAGAAACTCCCCTTTTTATGGAGTTTGCAGAAAATAAAGATCGAAATAAAGACAGCGGGGAAGGAA
>NC_051404.1:8138359-8138662 GCF_015228065.2 Penaeus monodon | reverse complement strand
CGTGAATATAATCTCTACCATCGTGAGTTGAAAACAATTACCCTACTTTGCAACAAATGCAACATACACTTTAATAATCATCTTAATGACTACGAAGATATATTCATCGTTAATTCTCAACACACCTTTTCTATAACGCTGATTTCTACATACCTACACACAACGATTTTCCAAGAATAACGTAGACCTATTCATAGGTTATTTGCATATCGTATACTATTTATATTTTTATACTATTCCGTTGTAGTTGCATGGATAAATTTCAAATTGAATCATTTTTATTTTACGTTAATGTTCTAAGAA
>NC_051404.1:8138222-8138297 GCF_015228065.2 Penaeus monodon | reverse complement strand
CGATAGTGATATAAACAACGATAGGGTTGGTAACATAATTAATTAATTGTCATTTTCATTCTTTTGCTTTCATCG
>NC_051404.1:8137600-8137849 GCF_015228065.2 Penaeus monodon | reverse complement strand
TATCATGGCAAATAATCAAAGTAATTGATGTAGTTTACAGTCTACCTTTGATGTGTTTGAAAGATGCTGGACCGAAACATTTTCCGCATAAAAGACTTTATCTTTCTTTACTGTCATTCCCTCTATCCAGCTTACAAAAATATTTACAACATTATCGTTTACAACCACATAAGTACTTAAACGCTCTCTAAAGAAGGAACGAAGGCCTTAAAATAACTAAAATGCTTACAATTTGTGTTAAGAGCAAAA
>NC_051404.1:8137153-8137563 GCF_015228065.2 Penaeus monodon | reverse complement strand
GGGTCAGTGCTGGTGGCGGCACAGTGCGAGTTGTATTTTAGCCATTTTTTTCGGTAAATCAAGGAGTTTCTTTTAAAATACAAGTCTAGTAAGAATTGTCTTATGTTATTATATCATTAGGTGATTATCTTTGTTATTAAAGACAATCACCACGTCTGGAAATAATGGGGAAATGTGGCCGAGGTTTTTGTTTGTGGTGTTATGTCCCTAAACTGTATTTCTCGTCAATGCTATTTTTTAATCTAAAGTTAATGACTAAAAATCGAGTTCCTTTTTTACTGTTGGGTGATTTCGGGAATTTAGATTCACTCATTTTCTGTGTTATTTGTAAAAGTAAAAGTTTTTATGAACATTGTAGTGAATGGAAACATGTGATGCAATATAGCTATTTTAAGGTGAAATTGTCTTTC
>NC_051404.1:8136782-8136851 GCF_015228065.2 Penaeus monodon | reverse complement strand
TATTCGTTTCTGAAATAAAAGTAAATTAAAGCTTACGAGCATATGAATGTTTGATTCCCCTTCCCCCCC
>NC_051404.1:8135773-8136078 GCF_015228065.2 Penaeus monodon | reverse complement strand
CCTCAGACCCAATGAACCAAGCGGCCTCTACTACGGTGAAATTTTCTCATTTCAAAGACGCCTCGAGTAAAGTATAAAAAAAAAAGTGTCTTAAAAAATTATCCCAAACGAAACACAGATGACATGATAAACACAGAGCACCACAAAGGAATTTCGTAACGTAGATAATACTTAGACTGAGATAAGTATTAGGCTAATATGTGTGTAACATGATGTATCTACGTTTATTTTTCCTATGACAGGTATCTCGTGCTGCGCCGTTTAAAGCGTGTGGTTTGTATTACCGTCTCTGGTGCTACCACTGA
>NC_051404.1:8134851-8135229 GCF_015228065.2 Penaeus monodon | reverse complement strand
CGGTTTTACGAAATCGAAACGCGGCGTTTGGATGCCGTAGAGTTCAGACGTTTTCAAAAGTAGGTTCCTCAATCCTGCCAACAAACGTAAATCCTACAGTTACCGCGAGAACTTTTATATTCACCTCCTCTTTTATAGTTTCTATTAATACCCTTCCCCTCCCCCCCCAAAAAAAAACAGAAACCAAATAAACCACGCAACAAATTCTCAAGAAATGTTCTCACTATCGCCAGTCAAACGGATGGAATTGATCCAAATTGCAACCATTTTCGGGAGCGAATCTGTTTTCTTTTCCCGCGTTCGCGTTGGATCCGCGCGTTAACCTGCACGCAATCCGCACCAACATGGACAAGAACGGTTTGCTCTGATAAGTGAACG
>NC_051404.1:8134689-8134756 GCF_015228065.2 Penaeus monodon | reverse complement strand
AAGTTTCGGAATGAAGATGTCTTTGTTATGTCTAGAGATACTGATGGAATTGCTAGACGGTTGGTTG
>NC_051404.1:8133299-8133410 GCF_015228065.2 Penaeus monodon | reverse complement strand
CAGCGAAACAAACAGGAACGGAACACGTACCAACTGCCGTGAAATGGCATCGAACGTCTTTCCTTTCGTCACGCTAAGAAAATTTACGTCATCAGTAGAAGAGAAATCTTC
>NC_051404.1:8132441-8132588 GCF_015228065.2 Penaeus monodon | reverse complement strand
AGAAGAAAAGAGAAGTGAGGTAGACGGAACTATTTCAAGATGGGGAACCTCGCGAATAGATTTTCTGAATGTCAGCCAATGCAACGCTAGTTTCTCGTTGCAGATCACAGGGCTAGTTTTTACTCCCGAACACCTGCAACATTGCCG
>NC_051404.1:8132288-8132378 GCF_015228065.2 Penaeus monodon | reverse complement strand
ACCCTCTACCCCCCCCATCCCCATCTCGTCTTCCTCCTCCCCTAACCCCCTACCCACCCACCCACTCAACCCACTTCAACCCCATCGTCA
>NC_051404.1:8132054-8132230 GCF_015228065.2 Penaeus monodon | reverse complement strand
TTTGTATCTTATCTTTAATCCTTCTCTTTTAATCTTCTTTCATTCGTTCCTTTCCCTTTGTCATATCTTTCGTTTCTTATTCCCCCTCTTCCTTTTCGTCTATTCTCTACCCTGCCTTTCGTTTAAGCACTTTTTTACTCTCTTTTTTTTCTGATTACCTATTTTAACTATTAAAT
>NC_051404.1:8130942-8131089 GCF_015228065.2 Penaeus monodon | reverse complement strand
ATCCATTATGAATGGAGGAGTCACAATAACGGTAAATACAGAAAAGATAGTAACAATGACATAAAACTGGCAAGAAAATACAAATCAAATAGCAAGAAAATAATAACCAACAAGATAACCAACAAATCAATAAACACGCCCCCCCCC
>NC_051404.1:8130560-8130876 GCF_015228065.2 Penaeus monodon | reverse complement strand
ACACGAGACATTTCCAACCGTTACCATGACAACCGGGACGCCGAAGGAGGCCACTGATCCCGCCGTAGATCAGTGCAGAGGAATCCTAGCAATTGCAACAGTGACGAAGCACAACCCAATAAGGAGGTTGTGTTTCTCTTCTAAACGTACCTAATATAGTTCTGAGGAAAACGGACTTTTAAGAACCGGCTTCTCAGAGATATATATTCTTGCAGGCAAAAGCGCTTTCAAGCAAAATTTTAAATGGCTTCGTATAAATGAATCCTTGCGGCTTGTTGAAAAAAAAAGGATTTTAGGGGACACACGATTAGTTAGA
>NC_051404.1:8129856-8129925 GCF_015228065.2 Penaeus monodon | reverse complement strand
TGAGCTCTTTTCATTTTAATCAAACTTTCCAATCGGTTCACTTGATTAATGCATAATCAGC
Organism: Penaeus monodon; assembly: GCF_015228065.2. NCBI lineage: Eukaryota > Metazoa > Arthropoda > Malacostraca > Decapoda > Penaeidae > Penaeus > Penaeus monodon. Next base: position 8,129,864 of record NC_051404.1, on the reverse strand, counting down.
AGATTGCT
>NC_051404.1:8129626-8129691 GCF_015228065.2 Penaeus monodon | reverse complement strand
AATTTACCGTAGTTGGCTTGGACTCGTTAGCTCTCTGTCGCCCATCCGCCCTTTCACGCTGACAA
>NC_051404.1:8126568-8126638 GCF_015228065.2 Penaeus monodon | reverse complement strand
ATCCTGCGGTCTCTTGATTAAACACTACGACCCTCTGCTACTGATGTTTCGAATTTATTTATATCTACAG
>NC_051404.1:8126339-8126501 GCF_015228065.2 Penaeus monodon | reverse complement strand
CATTGTTCTCCAAATCCATGTGATTTACATCTTAGTCCCGCGGTCTCTGATTTAAGCCCTGACTCGTCGGCCATTTGTAGGCATCGAGTTTGTTTACATCTAAATCCTTACCTTAAACACATATTTCCTCTTTCTTTTGCCTTTTTTCTTTTTATTATATAG
>NC_051404.1:8125833-8126020 GCF_015228065.2 Penaeus monodon | reverse complement strand
TTAACGAGAAGATTCACTTTGCCGGTTGGTGAAGAATGATGACAGGTTGACAGGTTAATGATGATAATTACTTGATAATTGACAGGTCGGTGATGATAATCATCTGGAATACAGCGGTGTCATTCGGACGCGTTGCTTTCAGCCATTCTTCGTCAACCTTTCAGGGGGATTTTGGCTTTGGTTTAAA
>NC_051404.1:8125376-8125612 GCF_015228065.2 Penaeus monodon | reverse complement strand
AAAAATCCCTGAATATTTTCTCCACTCTAGGAAGAGGTAATGTTGACAGAGGAAAATCGATGACTTTTTTTTCCCCCGTTTATTTGTGTGACTGACTAAGGTACATAGAACAAAGGTTTACTGTGACTGTCTCCTTGTCTGTCTGCCTGGGACACTGGTCATTTTGAGGCCGTATTTATGTGATATGAAGAGGCGATATATACCAAAGGCGTTTGAAAAGGACAAATGTGTTAAAG
>NC_051404.1:8124863-8125055 GCF_015228065.2 Penaeus monodon | reverse complement strand
GCAGTGAAGGATCCTGCACAGAACAGATCGCGAGAGAATTAACAGCGAAGATGCGTAAAATACTTTCATTTGAGCTTCTAACCTTCAAAAGTGAACGCCACGCTCTCCGGTCTGTTGGCAGTAACTGGTGCGAATTCTGTTGTTTTTCAGTCGGGTTTAATAAGGTAAGGAGGGAGGGGGGGATTTTTTCGA
>NC_051404.1:8123198-8123381 GCF_015228065.2 Penaeus monodon | reverse complement strand
GAACATTTTGGAAAGCGGAGAGAGGCGGCGAGGAACGACAGAGCACAGCATCTGGACCCAAATTAAAATCAGGTTCGTTTTCATGAATTGCAGATCTCCCAAATCTTATGCTTTATCTCATACATGTCTCTGAGCGTCTGGAGAGAGGAGACATAAGGTGATACAATGACAACTTTTGTATCC
>NC_051404.1:8120790-8121018 GCF_015228065.2 Penaeus monodon | reverse complement strand
TACACACACCCCGAAAAAAAATACCCGCAAAAAACAGGGGGTCCGACTTTCGCCCCGATAATCTGCCTCCAAAATTACGAACCGGCAACTCAGTCAGTGCCAAATCCATCATGTCTCGATATTTCTTGTCTCGTTTATTCTCGCGGAATCTCGCAGAAACACGTTAAACGCACATTTACCGTAAACTCCTTTATCGACTCGTCTGTTGTGTCAGAAATCCTGAGGGTC
>NC_051404.1:8120008-8120288 GCF_015228065.2 Penaeus monodon | reverse complement strand
TTTTACCTATTTATACAATGTTCTATCCACATGCTCCTCTTTCTCTTCCAGCCGCAGAGGAAAATTTGAATATCTTGTTAATGCCGATTTCTCTAGTTTTGGGGAAAAAAAAATATCTTGACTGGCAAATAAGCTGATATCTGTAGGCCATCCGATGTGTGCATAAGCGTAGAGAAATTGTATTAAAATTTCGTAAGATAAGACAAAATATTTTTCTATCTTGGATTTCTCACTGAAGAATTTTTACTCCATTTGCGCGAGATTTATGTAGAAAATACGA
>NC_051404.1:8119662-8119810 GCF_015228065.2 Penaeus monodon | reverse complement strand
CAGATATAGCATGATTTTCTTTTTTTCATAAGTAGATGTAGATAGATTTATACAGATTTTGCAACATAATCAGGACGATGATAAGAAAATTCTTCTGTGCACTAAAAATGGAGATGCAAGAACTTTTCTTTATGCCTCCACACCCTAT
>NC_051404.1:8118970-8119621 GCF_015228065.2 Penaeus monodon | reverse complement strand
AAATCCACACCCATCCTCTCCGATTCCTCTCAACTAACCCTAATCAAATTTCCCCTCACCCTTTCCCCTTGCACCCACACCTCCCCTCACCCTAACACTCACTCACACCCTTCCTCACCTTTCCCCTCGACCCACAAATACCATCTCTCTCACACTCACTCACACCTTTCCTCACCCTTTCCGAGGGGAAAGACCATCTCTCTCACATTTTCCTCTCCACCCACGCCCACCCCCAGCCTCACCCTTTCCCTCCACCCACACTTCCCCTCCACCAACACCCTCCCTAACCCCCCTCCCCCATTGCAACCCCTCCCAACCCTCACATTTCCCCTTCCACCCACACCTCACCCTCACCCATTCCCTCCACCCACACTTCCCAATCTCCCTCACCCTTTCCCCTCCACCCACACTTCCCAATCTCCCTCACCCTTTCCCCTCCACCCACACTTCCCAATCTCCCTCACCCTTTCCCCCTCCACCCACACCTACCTTAACCCCGCCCCCTATCGCATCAACCCCCCCCCCCTACCCTCACCCCCAGCATCCCCTCCTCCCTCTCTCCCTCTCAGTACCTCTCGGAAACTTAACCTCCCACGTTTTCGTATTAACGAGTGAGCAAATATACAGGCTGGTTAAGAATGCTAATGGCTT
>NC_051404.1:8118761-8118862 GCF_015228065.2 Penaeus monodon | reverse complement strand
CGAAGATATCATCTGAGATCGGCGCGGGGTCTTAAGATGATCGGGGTTGAAGCTTAGTACTGCTGAATGTATGTAAGATTGGCGTGTTATGAAGACTAAGA
>NC_051404.1:8117520-8118017 GCF_015228065.2 Penaeus monodon | reverse complement strand
CCACTAATAAGGCATCCGAAAGCAACTTATGGATAATTACTCGGCCATTTGAATGCGTAAAGACGAAATTTTTCATGTTTATTGGTTTATCTTCTTCATCCGGGACTTTAGATGATGATTAAGATACGAGGAATGAGGGATGTTAAAGATTATAAAAAAAAAAGGAAATAAAGAATGATGAAAACAAGAACTAAAGAAAAAAAGAAAAAGAAAAAAGAAGTTTGTTACGATTTTTAAGTCTATTTCTAGATTATAGTAAGTGCACGTGTTGCTTCAACATCAAACGATTTTAAAGACTTTTGGAAACAGGAGAAAATACATTTAAAAAAAGAGGGGGAGGAGAGAATAAGAGAAAACGTCAAAAGTGGAATCGTACATCATAATATCACTTCATGTACAAGACAGGTGCACAAATGATGTTTAAAATTCATCACTAATATAAGAAGCAACTTTTTCCAGCTAAAAGTTTATTACAAACACCTGGCTAAAACTGTCTT
>NC_051404.1:8117267-8117495 GCF_015228065.2 Penaeus monodon | reverse complement strand
TCAGTAAACTTGTTTGAAAGTTCATTAAGCGAATAGTGGAAAACGATCATCTTTTAGTCAGCTGAACAGGGCACGTGGAGCCTAAAAAAAATCCTTAAACTGTTGTAACGTTTTCTTAACTATGTAACTACGGAATCAGTCCCGATATCGCCTTGTTAGCTTGGGGATAGCTTTGTCGAACGCTATATAAAGCAGCTTCAAGAAGTGCGTTTATGTACCTAATGAGGA
>NC_051404.1:8116938-8117033 GCF_015228065.2 Penaeus monodon | reverse complement strand
TTATAGACACATCGGTCTGTCTGTTTATTCGTTTTTACAGTTACTTAGGAAGGGGTAATATAGCGAATTGCATGTAAATGAACCGATAACTTGGC
>NC_051404.1:8115746-8116636 GCF_015228065.2 Penaeus monodon | reverse complement strand
TTTTTTAAAGAATGGAGAAAAGACCAGAAACAATACACATACTCTTTTTTTCCTTTAATGAATTACTCCGGAATCTTTGCCCATTTCCGATAAAATACAAATTGTCTGACTTAATCCCTTTCTTCCCCACCTCCCCACCATCCCCTCCTTCCCCACCTCCCCACCATCCCCTCCTTCCCCACCTCCCCACCATCCCCTCCTTCCCCACCTCCCCACCATCCCCTACCCCCCCCCAAAACCCATATTCTCCACCCATATACAACCCCCAACTCCTTCTCTACAACTTTTCTCGCAACACTTACCCCACTTTACACTACCCCCCCCTTACCGCCTCTTAGACAAAAAAAAAAAATTCCCCTCCCCCTTCCCAACTCCCTTCACACACCCTTCCCCCATCTCCCTCCCCCTCTCTACCCCCTTCCCCATTCCTTCTCTCCACCACCTTCCCTCCCTCCCCCTCTCCATCCCTTCCCCCCTCCCACTCTCCACCCCCTCCCCCCCTCCTCCTCTCCATCACCTTCCACCCCCTTGCCCCCTCCCCCTCTCTAACCCCTTCCCCCTCCCTCCCCTCTCCACCCCCACCTTCCCATACCCCTCCCCTCCCCCCCTTCCTATACCCCTCCCCTCCCCTACCCCTTTCCCCCGTCACCAGCATCCTCGTAATCATTCTTAACCCTTAACCCTTCCTTCAGCATCCCCGGCGACGGAGATGCAGCTTCAGATCCGGCGTGAGATAAGAATAAGGTAGCGAGAGATGGTAGCGAGACGTGCGGAGAGCGAGGTCACGACGCGGAAGTCCAGAGGTCACGGGAGGTCAGGACAAGAAGCAGGTAAGGGGTAGGCAAGCTGTATGAGAGAGGAGGAGGGAGGCGATGCTTAGGTATTCTATT
>NC_051404.1:8113428-8114667 GCF_015228065.2 Penaeus monodon | reverse complement strand
AGAGAAGTTCGCTGCTCCTTGAAAACCCAAAACCCAGAACTTGTGTATTTTTTCTCCTCCGACATTTGTTTTTGTTATAATAAACGCGCGCAAGCATATAATGTTCCCCCATCCGCCCGCGAGATGTGTTGGTCGATTTTCCAGTCCTCGAGGCGAGCAAGAACACTAATTAGCGGAGGCCGACAGTACCGCAAACTGTGAGATCTTATCGACTCCGCGATTCTATTGCGGGTGACCGAGCGAGAGCATTGCAAAGACTGCCTTTATCTGGCGGTGTTATGTTGCAATGTAGCTCTGCCGCCACGTCTCGAGATCCGACATTGCAACCGATACCTGTGTCTTCGGTGGTGTTCTTCTTGTTCTCTCTCTCCTTCTTTCTTCATTCTTTTTTTTCTCTCTCTATTTGCTTATCCTTTTGCCCGTTATTTCACTCATTTCTTGCCCTTTTTAAGACTGTGGTCTACCTTTTTCTACCTTCTTACCTTTTTCTCTTTTTTATCTCTTTGCCTTCTACTCCTTACCCATTCACCCTGAACCACTTTACACCCTATTGTCTCGCCCCTACTTTCTTCCCTTTCCCACTACCCCCCTCCCCCCCTTGCCCCCTAAAAAAAAAAATTCTCCCACATCCCTTCTCCCTCTGCTCCAAACCTTTAAGTCTTTTTTCCTTTACTCAATATCTTTCACGCCTACCCCCTCCCCCCCACACCCCTAGTCTCTCTTTCTCTTCCCCTTCTCACCCCAATAATCCCTCCCCAACATCCCCACCACTCTCACCCTTTCACCTCTTCCTGCTCTCACCCTTTCACTCTCTCACCCTCTCACCCTCTCACTGTCTCACCCTCTCACTGTCTCACCCTCTCACCCCTTCCCTCTCTCACCCTCTCACCTTCTTACCCCAATAACCCCTCCCCAATACCCCCATCCCTCTCACCCTGCCCCCCTCTCCCCCTCTCCCTATTCACCCTCTCACCCCTTCCCCGTCTCTCCCTCTCGCCTCCTCACCCTTCCCCCTTCACCCTTCACCCTCTCTTCGTCCTGGACTGTGGGTGCTCTCGATAAAGCAGCCATAATTTTGTCCGGTCGTATTACGTAATAAAATCATGATAAATCAGTGAATATAAGAATATTACTGCAATGAAATTTAGTCAAATGGAAAAAGCAAATGTATAATAAAATAAATTGTGAAATACGCTATCTGAGGTACATCGTCTATGTAAACAGCAGGAAAAGACGGGC
>NC_051404.1:8113186-8113378 GCF_015228065.2 Penaeus monodon | reverse complement strand
GAAATGGCGTGCGAGTAAAGGGTGCGGGCGTGAACGTAGGTACAGGCTATGGGTATGGGCGTGAGTGTATGAACGTAGTTATAGAAGTGGGAGAGGGTGTGCTAGTATGGGTGTAGACGTGAGTATGGACGTGCGGGTATAGGCGTGAAGCGATAGGCACGCGGGTATGAAAGTTGAGTAGGCGTTCGAGTA
>NC_051404.1:8112928-8113106 GCF_015228065.2 Penaeus monodon | reverse complement strand
CATCTAAAACCGTTTTGTGTGGTTGTTATTACTGTTCAAGATTCGATCTAATTTTGGAGAACAAGAACGGCTGTTTATTAGGTCTCGAGGCTGTGCTATTGAGGTTGCAAGAGAGGTTGCAATTTGATCGAATCTGTACGAAGACGGAAGCAAAGTCAAACATGGTGCGTCCGTATCT
>NC_051404.1:8110407-8110664 GCF_015228065.2 Penaeus monodon | reverse complement strand
GATGGGAAACCGACCCTCTCCCTTTTCGCTTTACGCCTGAACTTGGACTAACCGCAATAAAACGGAATAAATGAGATTAATCCAAAACCGATGATTCGCCCCGAGAAAAGATCGATCCTGTTTTCAAGCCGATAAAAAGTGATATACAAGGAGGCTTTGTTCGAAGCGCTTCCTGGCCAGTGATGCCACGGGAAAGGTTCAGGAATTTGAGGAGTTTCGTCGATTCACACATTCGGACGAGTCTTTGATTATCTTGA
>NC_051404.1:8109587-8110123 GCF_015228065.2 Penaeus monodon | reverse complement strand
GTGTGAAATACTGATGAATCAGTATGTAGATGGCTATAATATAAAAGTATGCAAATTTTCGGCACACATTATAGGAACTTTAATCAAGAATGAAATGCCTCTTTTAACAAGTTACTGTTCTTGTTCAGCCTTCAAAAAAGGAGCCAAAGGCTAATAAGTGTTAAAGGTGTTTTTCCTAGACTATATCCTAAGACAACATAAAGAAATTATGATAAAAATATACAAAATACATAACATACAAAATGTGTGAAAATCAATATCTCAAGATCTTAGAGATAAATTCATATCATTATATACATCTTGTGCACTTATTATGCTTTTATAATGCAATTTCTTATTCTAGAATTGCATGAATAGAGTTCACAATATTGGTAGGGATAATAAATGTAATATAAATCATTCTTTATTCGATTACGGTACAAAGGATATTCAGTTCCCTGCAGTTTACAAAACAGCGGTAATAAATATCGGAATTATTGTAATTGCATCACGCCTAATAATGAGGCCTAAGAATAATGATAGCGGCTGTAAAATAG
>NC_051404.1:8106860-8107114 GCF_015228065.2 Penaeus monodon | reverse complement strand
CGAGCAACTCGACGGCAAAATTCAAAGAAAACGGAATCAAGAAACAAACAAACAAACAAAATGAAAACAGAGATAGGAGGATCAGAACAAAGACGAAATTAAAAGAATGGAAAAATCGAGGAAAGAAAAATGAGATAAAGGAAAAAGATAGATTGAGATTAAATAAAATAACAAGAAAAGGAAAATGGAAAATTAAGAAGGTCAAAAACACTTTCTCTTGCAGGAGTTGAAAAGCAGGTTCGTGATTTGTCACA
>NC_051404.1:8105992-8106190 GCF_015228065.2 Penaeus monodon | reverse complement strand
CATGAAAATAAGATAAAAAAAAGGAGGACGAACGGAAGAGAAAATGAGAAAGGAAAGGAGAGAAAATAAGATAAACGACGAAAGAGGAAAAGAAAAAGAGAAGGAGAAAGAGAGACAAACAACCGAACAACCAAAAAAGGAGAAAATGAAGGAGAAAGAGAATAAGACAAAAATAATAAATAAATGAATAAATAGTAG
>NC_051404.1:8105358-8105932 GCF_015228065.2 Penaeus monodon | reverse complement strand
ATAAATAAATACATAAATAAATGAATAAGTAAATAAATAAGATGATAAACAAAAGGAAACATCACATGAAAAATATAGCAAAAATAAGAACAAAATCGTGATGATGCAGATGAATAGGAAGAAGGAGTGAAGAAAATGAGAAAACAAAAAAGAATTAAAAAAAAAAAAAACGAAAATGGAAGAGAAACATCACAGACAAAAAAAAAAACAAAAAAAATAGCATACGCGTTGTATTTCTTTTTTTTTTTTTTATAAAAAGATTAAAATCAATTAAAGTTACATGTCTCTCTATGTAAAATTCAGCAATATTACCTATCGTTCAGTTTGCAACATGCTCCGTGAAATGCCAGTTGGAAGATAAAATCCTTTTGACATTTGAAAGATGTGTTTATGACTAGAATTCATAACTGAAAGATACTGTTTTATGGTCTTTTTTTTTTACATTTATCAATATTTTCTTCGAACCTGTCAATACTTTGTTTTCAATACTATCATTGAAATTTTTTTTTGAAATATTTCTTCTTAGTTGAATGCACGAACATTGCATCATTTCATCAACATAAGATCAAGAGAA
>NC_051404.1:8104758-8104886 GCF_015228065.2 Penaeus monodon | reverse complement strand
TGCGTAAGAGAAGAAAATTCAAACATTACTTCCCGAGTTCTCTTGCCAAGCAATAAGGTCGTGACTACTGTACTCTGCGGGCGGTGAGATCGACCTTAATATATGAGGCACGATCAAGCAAATAGATG
>NC_051404.1:8104337-8104429 GCF_015228065.2 Penaeus monodon | reverse complement strand
CCATTTCAAAGTCGTTTTTCTCCTATTTACGAGACTTTTGTTGCAGTTTCCTGATCAAGTTCGACGGTGCATGGGAATATGAGAGGAATTAT
>NC_051404.1:8103764-8103852 GCF_015228065.2 Penaeus monodon | reverse complement strand
ACGAGAATGATCTGCCTCCTTCTGGCTTGATTTCGAGTTTACAATCGAGCTAACGGTACCGATATTTGCAAGGATCGCGTCATCATAA
>NC_051404.1:8102720-8102884 GCF_015228065.2 Penaeus monodon | reverse complement strand
AGGAGGAGGAAAGGTCATTCAAGACACGCACCGGAGCCTCGGGAGATGAAGGCCACGATCGGGGCTGCCCTAAGATGAAATCAGGTCGGGTCAAAGGTCACGAAATGGGGCTGGAGATGCGCCGAGGTCAAGGGTCATTGGGTTCCAGTACGCTCCTCGTTCGC
>NC_051404.1:8102396-8102667 GCF_015228065.2 Penaeus monodon | reverse complement strand
AATGGTATCTAATTTTTCATCGTTATCTTATTTTCACTGTTGTCTTAATTTGCATATTCATTATTGTTGTAATTGGTATTCTTATCTATATTATCTTTGCTATTAATTATATTTCTGTAGTTGTTATGTTACTAATCTAATTAGATTTATGAAGAAATCAAGGGAATTGTTTAAATCTTACTTTCTCGGAGCTTAAATTAATCTTATTTGTATTTCATTTTAATTGCGTAAAAATTATTCCATGCGGGACAGATATATGCATAAGTGCGTT
>NC_051404.1:8101430-8101685 GCF_015228065.2 Penaeus monodon | reverse complement strand
ACTATAATGTACAACATCCTGCGCTTGCATGTGAAACCACCCGATATGAAAAAGTTGCCTGATTGAAATCAGTATATCAATCCCATTTCTTCTTGCTCGAAGTACAAGAGTTTCCAAGCCAAGGCGCCGAGAGAGTTCATTTGCGTGGAATGACTTGCTTTCGTTTCGATTCGATACTGGTTGCCAAGGGAGAGCTTTATGCAGATGGCCAGGCGGTAAAGGGTGAGATCATTAAAAGTATACCCTTTGAGGGAT
>NC_051404.1:8100607-8100984 GCF_015228065.2 Penaeus monodon | reverse complement strand
TTTCGCAACATTTCAAGCATTACAACCGATTCCCGCAATCGGAAAATGTCCAGCAACTTTTTCCCCTGCGCGAAGAGACACGCCGAACACAATTCCTCCCCTGAAATTATTCGCATTTTCTCTGAAACTTTCGCATCGAAAGATATCTGACGACAAGCGTTTTGTCGGGATCAAAAGCGCCGCCTAAACAAAAGAGTCGAGGTAATGACGCAATAAGATTGTATTCGCCACCGAGAGAATATCACGGTTTGTCTATTTTTGATAAAATCGGTTGCCGGCTGTACGCTCAATTCACCGTAAATTGGAAGATAAGGAACTGATAAGGTGAGATAAAGAGAGACATAATCTAAAACGCAAAAAGAAATTAAAGTCGACGG
>NC_051404.1:8100384-8100552 GCF_015228065.2 Penaeus monodon | reverse complement strand
CCAGTATCGCTTCGATTTCGTATGGTCATATTTCCCTATTTTAGCGAGGGGAAAGAGGGAGACAGAGGAATTAAAGGGGAAAAAATACAGAGAGATAAAAGAGAGAGGGAACTGGTTTAGAAAAAAATATATGTTCTGGATCACAATTGGCGATGCCTCGGAATTAGG
>NC_051404.1:8099094-8099414 GCF_015228065.2 Penaeus monodon | reverse complement strand
ACACACAGATATTCCTTTGTGCCTTATCCTTTCGTGTGATATTTACACTTGATAAATAATATGCAAGTAGGCGTCTCTCTTGGAGTCTTCAGACATATTTGTGTGTTGAACTTGTTGACATGTGACCCTTTGTTCTATTCCTGTGTCTTTAAACTTTAAAAAAAACTCATTATCATATAGAATAGTTACCGAAAATGAAAGGAGGGAAAAGGTGTTCATGATTTTGTTTTAAGGGAGAGAAAAAATATTTGTATAAATCTAGCATATTACAGAGCAGCCGAATGAATTAGCTGAGATGACATAAATGTTGGATTTAAGTT
>NC_051404.1:8098773-8098984 GCF_015228065.2 Penaeus monodon | reverse complement strand
CGGGTGATACCGTGACTATCGAATGTATTACTTGTTTTGTTTCGTTGATCTTTTGACAGGATTTGCTTTTCAATTTTGTCGAACTTTTGACAGAATCCCAATGGTGATAAATGTTCTAATCTAGTTTTTCGTGCTAAAAGATTATATGTGCATATTTCACTTGGTAAGCGAATACATCGAAATCCTTTTGAACTGGATATGCCATTCTAAA
>NC_051404.1:8098031-8098306 GCF_015228065.2 Penaeus monodon | reverse complement strand
AAACGAAAGCCTACTGATAAATATATATTCATACCTGACGTGTTCTTCTGACACGCATCCCGTTGCACTTAGCCAAGATTCTGCAATCAAGCAACTTCAGTATGAAACGGCCCCTTGTCCTTATTCTTTGAGCTTCTGTGCCAAGCTATAGATAAGAAGATAAATTTTTGTGGCAGATAAGGAGAATGACTGACATTTGACACTGAATGCTAATTGAGAAGTGCCCTTATAAAGAGACTCATTTAATTCAGTAAAAAAAAATGTTAAGAGGAATT
>NC_051404.1:8096926-8097263 GCF_015228065.2 Penaeus monodon | reverse complement strand
AAAAGAATCACTCGGGTAATTGTGAGTGCATCTGACAGAATGGGTTTGTGGTTCAGTTCCAGAGTAGACACAACAATGCAGTTGTTTCCTTGAGAATATTGCACAATTATCAACACAGCACAGTTTTTGCATTTGCTTCAGCCGAAGGCAACAGATTACTGCAATCAGGTTCTGTAATGGGATCATTACACTGCACATTATGCAAGATGAAGTTGTGAACGTAAGGCCTAACGGTGTTGCAGATTGAATCTTGTGTCTGACATTGCAACTGATGACAATACGGCAATGTAAGAAATGAAATGCAGATCTCTTGCGTTTAAATATCAGTATTTGGAAT
>NC_051404.1:8095795-8096409 GCF_015228065.2 Penaeus monodon | reverse complement strand
TACAAGCATACTTTGTGTGTCAATGTGATCTCATCTTTTACTTTCAACTATTTTGGTTTAGAGATAAAACAAAATACTATATTTGTTTACTATATTTGATACGAAAGCTCTTCGGAGGCGTTTTAGTGACATCCTGGCCACTTTTTATGATTTCCTTTTTCACTGTTATAATGATGGTGCAAATTATTATCATTATTCGTACAGTACATGATGGGGATCAAGAGTTATATAAAGTAAAAGGGATAAAATTTATGTTTTTTTTACCAGAGGAAGACCTAGGTATGACTTTAATCCACACGTCTGGTCAGGCTCAGTAATCGTCTATTCGGGAAAATAACTTCTAAAGCTGTTAAAAAAAAAAAATCAAAGTAATAAATATCCACTGTATTGTGATGTCCCTAAGGATATAATCCTTAGTTTGGTAAATGAGAACAAAAGACAAACGATCAAAGAAAATAGCAAAGAGGCAGTTAACGACTAATTGGAATTCAGAGGATCAGGGCCATGGGTGCGTCCGATTTTGAAAAAGGTTCGTTTCAGTGCTAAGTCACACACTTTATTTAAATTCGGTGAAAAGGGGCCAGATAATCAACATGGCAAATGTTGTCTTGTAT
>NC_051404.1:8095490-8095696 GCF_015228065.2 Penaeus monodon | reverse complement strand
TAATGTTGCACTGCTGACCACGCATGAACAGAAAGCACAAAAAGAAAAACAGTATCATCCTGAGCTTAAAGTAAATTCTTGAGTATGCACATATTTCTAGAAATGCAAAAAAAAAAAAAGCAACGGGCAGTCCATCCTGATAACACCCTCTCGCTGCCGAAGAAGAATTTCCACAACTTTAGAAAAATGTTAACTGGTACTCTTTA
>NC_051404.1:8094995-8095458 GCF_015228065.2 Penaeus monodon | reverse complement strand
GCCCTGGTATCAGCTGCAGAGGCGATTGCAAGAGCAACACCAGCTCCGTCTCCACGCTGACCTCAACAGGCTGAGCGAGATTCCCTGTTCCGCAAAAGATGGAGCAAATAGTGTCCGCGATACACAAGAGATTGCACAGGTACTTGAGTATCAGAAAAATTGCACAGCGACTCGAGTATCAGAAAAAGAATATTTTCACTCCTTGCAAGACAACAACCATCGTGGTCTATTTATCTGTTGTCTGTTGTGGAGAACGGTTTGCCGACAGTCAATAGCTTAGGGCTCTTTTATTAAATGGATTCTGAAACGTGTTGTAGCATCCGATCGTACAGTAATTTCACCACCAGAAAATTACATTCGTAATCATCCTTGTACTACAACAGCTACTAATGCATAATCAGTATTCTAGGCAGTTTGTGATAATAACATTTCTTTAATTGTATTTACCTCGAACGTTCAAGCT
>NC_051404.1:8093023-8093196 GCF_015228065.2 Penaeus monodon | reverse complement strand
ATTACTTCATGATCACGCATCCCCGGCATGAGATAAATGATCGCCATCTTTCTTAATTGCCAAATTTCTTTTTTACTTCTCGACTTTTAGATAATGTGAATTCCTTGCTGAATTACGCGCATGCGGAGCCAAGATGTGAATGAATGTTAAAATTTCTACGTGTAGGTATTCAT
>NC_051404.1:8092460-8092964 GCF_015228065.2 Penaeus monodon | reverse complement strand
GCGCATTCAGAAAAAAAGGGAAGTGATTTTTCTTTTCTTTTTTTCAATTTTGAATTTATTTGCGCATTCGGATCCTCGTTTGAAGCATTATCAGTAAAGAAAAACATGTAATCTACACGCGAATAGAAAGAGGAAAAAAGCGTTAATTTTCAAAATGATGAGTTGGCCAATCACTGCTCATTACGTCATTAAAGCTTATTTGAATGCTAGCCAATCAGGAGACCGATTACGTTATCTTCACCGTTTGATACATCGAACGTTATTGGTAGATTCTGGTTAACAGATTGATAATAATAAGTACTTCTTTTAATCTAACTATAGCCTGATGAGTTAGCACTAATTGTGGATTATATGCTTTGATATTTCGCTCGAGGCTATAAGAAGCAATTTTTTTTATTGATTAAATTAATGCTGTGAGGCGAACTGCTGGTTGTTTTTTGATTGCGGATCTTTGTGCGAAGTCTGATGACTTTAGATTAAGTTTCTGATATGAGCATTATTCTT
>NC_051404.1:8091321-8091464 GCF_015228065.2 Penaeus monodon | reverse complement strand
CGTCATGTCTTGAGTGAGATGATTGAAAACGCTGATTCCTGTGCATTTTACCCTGCATGTTGGGACTGCATGACCAAAAGCAGACGCGCCTCTGGCTGGGAGAGACGAGAGTTCATACATCATGTCGAAATGCAGGAGAGAAA
>NC_051404.1:8090414-8090557 GCF_015228065.2 Penaeus monodon | reverse complement strand
CCCCCGCCCCCCCTCAAATTCCATTTTCTCCGTCACTTCCTTCTTTTGGTTTAAACTTCTTTGGTATTTTGTTTTCCGTAAATTTTGCTTTTCCCTTTTTTCGCAAATTTCCCTTTATTTTCCCCTCCCTACCCCCTTTTCAA
>NC_051404.1:8090068-8090139 GCF_015228065.2 Penaeus monodon | reverse complement strand
TTTTTCCCCCGCTCCTTTTTTTCCCCCCACCCCTTTTTCCTTTTGCCCCCCTCCCCCTTTTCCCTTTTTCT
>NC_051404.1:8088326-8088919 GCF_015228065.2 Penaeus monodon | reverse complement strand
TCACCCAGTATGCCAGAATCGCATAATCTGATATGACTCTTTTTCGCGTCTGCAAACTCCTTTTAAAAGTCAGAATATACACCTAAGCACATCGCACACGCCCAGACACAAACACTTGAACAACTCGATGATTTATAGCAAATTATATCCCAGACCCAAACTTTAGCTTCAGTCATGAGGTGAAAAGCGAAATTGTCTAAATAACTTCGCCAGTTCAAAATACTCCCCCCTCTTAACTGACAGCGAAGCTAATGTGTTATAACAAGCATGAAAAATGGGCAGTATCTTTGCAACATGCAACATCTTTAACTTCGAAAAAAAAAAGTTTTGGTAAATGTACAAGTCATTGCTATAAATGGCGGTGCTGAGTTGGTGTATTTCATTACTGCATGACTTTTACCCTAAAGAAGAAGAAAAGGAAAAAAAGTGAAGATAAATGTGTAAAAAGAAGGAAAAAAAAGAGGAGGGTATTTAATGTCAACGTTTTCTGTACGTACAAGGAAAAGCCACCATGTATACCTTTATTTCGCTACAAGGCATAATAATTGTTTTGACATTGACAACCTTGGAGTGAAATACCATTGGGTTGGAAT
>NC_051404.1:8084721-8085368 GCF_015228065.2 Penaeus monodon | reverse complement strand
CGTCGCGGCGGTGACAAGAGACCTACAACATCCTCCGCGCGTGTGTGTTCAGGCGTGGAATCCAAAGGAAAATTTATGCGGCATCATTATAACTGACCTGAGGCAGACGGGCGGGAGGAAGGGGGGGAGGGGGGAGGGGGGAGGAGTGGAAGGGTGGGAGAGAGAGGGGAGGGGGGAAGATTGGAAGGGTGGAAGGGGGGTGAGAGGGAGGTGGAAGGGTGGGTGAGAGGGAGGTGGAAGGGTGGGTGAGAGGGAGGTGAAGGGGGGTGAGAGGGTGAGAAGAGGGAGGTGGAAGGGGGGTGAGAGGGAGGTGGAAGGGGGGGGGGTGGAGAGGGAGGGTGAGAGGGAGTGGAAGGGGGTGAGAGGGAGGTGGAAGGGGGGTGAGAGGTGAGAAGAGGGAGGTGGAAGGGGGTGAGAGGGAGGTGGAAGGGGGGTGAGAGGGTGAGAAGAGGGAGGTGGAAGGGGGGTGAGAGGGAGGTGGAAGGGGGGTGAGAGGGAGGTGGAAGGGTGGGTGAGAGGGTGAGAAGAGGGGGGTGGAAGGGTGAAAGAGAGGGAGAGAGGGTGGGTGGAGGGACCGTGGAGTGTGGGCGTGGGTGGCGGGTCAAGGGACGTGGGCGTTTTTCCTTCCTTCCTGTGGCGGTTTACAT
>NC_051404.1:8083186-8083429 GCF_015228065.2 Penaeus monodon | reverse complement strand
TTTTTCTCTATCCCTCTCACCCACGTTCTTATCATCTTCCTCCTTCTCATATTTCCTTCTCATTCTCCTTCTTTTCTCGACGGTGAATCATCTCACAGTGTTGACATCTTGGGGGGTCTGGCCAGCGCGCGTGGGTGATTTACTTTGTTAACTTACAACTTTTGAAATTTATATGAGAGGAGATGGTCGATGACGAAGTGAAAAAGAAAAAAAAAATACGACGTTGCTTCAGTCTGTACTTTT
>NC_051404.1:8083043-8083116 GCF_015228065.2 Penaeus monodon | reverse complement strand
TTATGGGTGTCTGCGGATCTGGAAAGGGGGGGGGAGGTGGAACTTGCAGGGAGGATTGTACTTTATTTTACTT
>NC_051404.1:8082324-8082399 GCF_015228065.2 Penaeus monodon | reverse complement strand
GTACAAAGAGCATCCATTCAAGCCGACACTTGAAAAGCTCTCGGAGGCTTTGCATTAACCCAGAACGGGGTTTCC
>NC_051404.1:8081926-8082031 GCF_015228065.2 Penaeus monodon | reverse complement strand
ATCACCATCATTTTTATCATTTCTCTCACCATGCATCAAATAAGAGCAATTTTGTTGTCATGATTAAGGTTTGACTACATCACGAATCCTGAAATTCTGCCTACC
>NC_051404.1:8081808-8081898 GCF_015228065.2 Penaeus monodon | reverse complement strand
ACTTGGCTGATATTCTTTACAAATTATTTTTACTTCTGACCAGTTTACTCTTTTTTTTTGTACGTGTGTGCGGCAGGGGGGTAACTGAAC
>NC_051404.1:8081666-8081784 GCF_015228065.2 Penaeus monodon | reverse complement strand
CAACAGTACTTTTACTGTAAATGCCTAAGTTCAATGAAAGTGCCAACCGGGAATATGCCGGATGTCTTCAGTCTATATTAATTTGTCTATCTATCCATTTATCTATTTTGTTTTATTG
>NC_051404.1:8080973-8081084 GCF_015228065.2 Penaeus monodon | reverse complement strand
CAAAGGAAAAAAGGAGGTAGCAAAAACTTCAGAGAGATGCAAACATTACTTGTAAATTCCTTTCATATTCTGTTATGGAAAGCATCTAGTCATGTTATAAAATGGTTTCCT
>NC_051404.1:8080423-8080549 GCF_015228065.2 Penaeus monodon | reverse complement strand
ATAGCAGACCCTCAGACCCATCTGGTAGTTGAAAAGCAAGCCAATTATGGTAAATTCAACATATTTCTTTACTAGTCACAAACTTTATTTATATTCATGTCCGAAACCCACGTTTGGTCACTGAGA
>NC_051404.1:8080305-8080389 GCF_015228065.2 Penaeus monodon | reverse complement strand
CGTAAAATATATGGATGAGGAAACGTATGAGTGACCGTGGAAGCTCTTACCTGTCCAGGTAAGAATGTCCTGAAAGGTTTTAGG
>NC_051404.1:8079713-8080036 GCF_015228065.2 Penaeus monodon | reverse complement strand
AAATCCTTCTTATGGACTAGTTTCTGCCACTCCTTTCTGCCACTCTGTATCAGTCATGGCGTACTCTGTCAACCGCCAAACTCAACATCAACATCGGGTATTAGGAACGGTGATTCTGCAACATTACATCCTTGTAAACATTGCAGACCAGCTATTCTTGATAGTTTATTCAATTGCAAAGTATTGATAAAGGTTAACTGAACTTTTTCACAAGCTGTTTATGTATTTGCGTTGTAATTCAAGCGTGATATTTTGATTTAGGAGTTGAAGAGACTCGGAAAATACTTTACGCCCGTCGGAATCTCGTAAACATAAACAGACTG
>NC_051404.1:8079366-8079676 GCF_015228065.2 Penaeus monodon | reverse complement strand
ACATGCTAATCAGGAGCAACTCCTTTCGTTTTCTCTTTTCCACTCCTCACACCTGGTATTTATTATGATCTACTTTGTTATTTTAGTTCATTAACATCATTTACAAGCCTTTTAGCTCAGAGTGGAAATAAAAGTTTGCATTCAAAAAGCAGGTTTCGCAAATGTACGAATCAATTTGCTTTGAGAGCGAGCGCACCGTGTGTGGATTTGCCAATTTCTTGAACAATTACCTACATGTACCCTTTCATTTGCAGCGCCCGGAAATAGCGTTGCAAACTTGATTGAGAACATTGCAAATATCATGCTTGGA
>NC_051404.1:8078773-8079336 GCF_015228065.2 Penaeus monodon | reverse complement strand
GGGATGTTGCTGGTAATTACGATGACCACTGAATTTTCCCCAATTTTTCTCTTTATTTGAACAACGGTAATCATCTTTCTGGAGGAATTATAAAACCGTATATAGTTAAGAAAACTAATGAAAAGGGGAGAAAAACTAGGAGTCTTCAGTAGATAGAATTAAGTGTAATTTACACCGATCTGCAACCAGGATTTAGAGGCATTAAAGTCAGACATAGAGAGAAGGAAAATGTTATATTGTGTGCAGATATTACAAAGTGTCTTCATTTACCCAACGCAGTAATTACCGGTCGACTTCAGTACAAACGTGCGCCGTTGCGGGTAAGAAGTGCGTAGCTGAATTATAATCAGGGATAGTTCTGAAGTCACTTGATGGCAACATATATCACGCGTTGGCAACCCCTGCTAGGAAGACGAAAGGAGGAAAAAATTATAAGATAAATAAAAAAAAGGAACTGCGATCGTTCTGTTGTTGTAATCACGTGATCTAGATCTTTTAATCACACGATCGAAGCCATTGTGTTATCAGCCAACTCTTCGCTAATAAGTACGATGCTACCTGGG
>NC_051404.1:8078617-8078724 GCF_015228065.2 Penaeus monodon | reverse complement strand
AAGTTGGGAAGCGGCAGATAGTGATAGCTTGAAAGGTTGGTGAACGGAGAAGCAACTTCGTGTTAAAGGCTGAAGGGAAATATCTATATTACATCTCTGTGGAAAAT
>NC_051404.1:8078123-8078356 GCF_015228065.2 Penaeus monodon | reverse complement strand
TATAAGACAGAATCGGGGTATATAAACGAAAATATATTCCCCACACATAAATAAAATTACTTCGGCGCGTATGACCTGATAATGAATTATTGCACAAATGAAAACATACGTACATGATATGTAGGTATGCTAGAGCTATTTTCAGACAGCGTTACAAGTACACAAAATACAGCCTACAGAAATTATAGGCTAGACAAGCATCCGTTCCACTTCACTTGACGACGTGTGTGTAT
>NC_051404.1:8077265-8078090 GCF_015228065.2 Penaeus monodon | reverse complement strand
TATGATTAAAAAAATAGAAATAAAAATTAATCTTTATAAATAGCAAGAGTGCTTCTCTAATCAGTCTACGATTTTTCGATTTAATTCTTGTGATAGAACATTATAAGGGTAATGCATTAACGCAAAGCACGGTCGAAACTCAATCATTTTGCCGTTTTGAATAATCAAAGAACGAAGCTTCAGTCAAGAGAAAAATATATATTTGATTGGTAGCTGTTCACTTTTTTTTTTTTTGGGGGGGGAGGGATAATAGGTAAGTGTTTTGAATTGCTAAATAGTGATATCCGTTGATCTTTTCGAGACAGTAACATCGTCGAAACATTATATTCTTAGACAGGCGAGATGACGTGTTCTGATTTCCATATGATAAACAATACACATCCTAACACATCTGGATTATATATTATAGCTTCAAAGTTTCGAATATACAACACACAGAAAATAATTGAGACAAACAGGAACAGAATAATTAGATTTTTTATAAGGTCGACTCCAGCTTAACTGTGAAAATTGCGGTGACATCCAAATAATAAGGTTTAATTTTAATTAGCTTATCAGATAAAGCCAACTTAATTCCTAAATTGGCAAAGGATTATAGATAATTGTTTATATGATTATACCAAATGTTGATAATGATATATGCAGAGCTCAATCACACATCTTACGTACGAGTTTTGAATGGTTTCAAGTTGCATGCTAATGAATCATTATCGTTTACTATAACAAGTGTTTGCATTTTTGCAAATCACAAACCAACAACTCATTTGAAAACTATTTTTTTTCATCTAAATCGGTTCCTTTACTATAACACTATATATATCCACC
>NC_051404.1:8076971-8077129 GCF_015228065.2 Penaeus monodon | reverse complement strand
GTTTTTTTGGCGTAAGTGTGAGACCGGCTTCAGGTTTTCGTTGCTAGTTTTGTCAGTGCTAGCCATTTGTCATTTGTTATTTGGGTGTATTGGCTTAGGTGAACAGGTGAAGGTGTTATCGTTGTGTATGGTTTAGTGCAGTGGGTCTTAATGGCGGG
>NC_051404.1:8076291-8076658 GCF_015228065.2 Penaeus monodon | reverse complement strand
CTATAAACAGCTGTAAGTTGGAATTATATTTACAATTCCTCTTTTCCTTTTTACCAAGATTATTGAATAAGTACCAACACATAGTTAAACTTTCTTAACCCAAAGCCCCCGGGGAAATGCGTTCACTGTAAGATTGTTTTGTTGAATGTCTCTGCAAGTGCAACTAGTTTTGAATTAATAGCAACTAAATCTTTCATTTAAAAAGTTATAATTATTGATGGACAAGAAAATGAAAACGTCTTAGAAATATTGTCATCTCTATTTTGCCAAATATTGACCATTATATCATAATTATAATTATGCATTCATGTCGACAAATATATGTGTACGCTTGTGCATGTGGTAGTGTACGCTTGTGCATGTGGTA
>NC_051404.1:8075982-8076051 GCF_015228065.2 Penaeus monodon | reverse complement strand
CAGGGACGTAAACACAGGATTAATTTTAACATTTTACACAATATCATAGAATCCTAAGAATATCAGTTT
>NC_051404.1:8075539-8075623 GCF_015228065.2 Penaeus monodon | reverse complement strand
CTACAACTTAGGTGACTACTTGATAGCCTGTGACGTCACCTTCTTTGTGTGCTTAGACTACCTATCGAGGAGGCAGACCTGGGC
>NC_051404.1:8074819-8075237 GCF_015228065.2 Penaeus monodon | reverse complement strand
ATTTACAGGCATCTTAATTCTCATTCACATCCATCTCATCTTTCTTATATTTCACTTCTTGTTTACGCTTTTCCCCTTCACGGCGGAGTCAGCGAGGTCAGCGTGTGTGTTTTTCGCAGCCATAAAGACTTCATTCGATAGCCATAAAGTACGCGTTTTCTTTATGTGTTAAATCTTACTTATGATTAGCTTACAACCGGGAGCCAAGCTGAAGCCAGAGCTCATAAGCGTACTGTTTATTAGGGAATCGTAAAGTTTAAGCTGAAAAGGCTTTGCGCTTGTGCAGAGGAGAAGGTTTTGATTTACGTTGTTGTGAATATGATACTTGTGATGGGAATAACACTGTAGAATGGTTATAATGATTTTAGAAATAGCAATGTGAAAGTGTGTGGAACTCGTAAAAATAATAATAAAGTAA
>NC_051404.1:8074616-8074688 GCF_015228065.2 Penaeus monodon | reverse complement strand
TTTAAAATAGATATATCTCCCGCCATCCCTCTCTATCTTAAATAGATAAAAGATAGTCATAAAGATAAAAAG
>NC_051404.1:8074442-8074525 GCF_015228065.2 Penaeus monodon | reverse complement strand
TTTCGCTATTTTTCAGTATCTTAAATAAATCTATCGTTCGCTATTCCTCTCTTTCATAGTCATAAAGTTTTTTTAAAAAGTAT
>NC_051404.1:8073617-8074371 GCF_015228065.2 Penaeus monodon | reverse complement strand
GTTATCTCTTTCTCTCTTAAAGAGTTAAAGGTATAATCGCAAATGCATAGACTAAGATAAACCTCTATTATTAACTGTAAAGTTTAGGTAGAAATATTGTTCAGCCTCGCGGATATTACATAACTCTTCTGGTATGCAGTTAAATACTAATATAATTGTATCCTAAACTAATAAAGTAAAGGTATGTACTTCATGTGTGATTCTTTTTATACATCGAAGTATGTGTGAATGGAATTTACAGTATGAACGAAATTGGTGGTGCAATGACATAAATACAATAATGGTATTTAGGAAATTGTAATATTCATGGTGTGAATATGATGAAGACTTTTTAAATGGGGAAATAAGTGACTAGATTGACGAAACTTTGAGATACAAAATGATAAAGTCGATGATGCAGTGAATCACAAATTATGACATATCACGAGAACACGCGATAGTACGTACTATTACTTATCATAATAGTAAAAAGTACTGCAAGACATTTCATCATAATGGTACATACTATGAAATATAAAAACACATTAATACAGCAGAATAGTACCTGTGATAGTAACAGTTATAAGTTATATTGCACTGAAAAATCCTTATGCGTAGATATGGCATACACAACACTGGCCTCTAGAGAATGTTAATAGATTTTCGGAGAATATCTACAGAATTCGGGGATATTTTTTTGCTGCCTTTTCTCCTGCTGCGAAAGATTTATGTGTTATTTTTTCCTATGTACTCTGCGGCTGGATTAAGGTATGTG
>NC_051404.1:8073492-8073583 GCF_015228065.2 Penaeus monodon | reverse complement strand
TGTGGTTAAAAGATGATGTTGATGGTTTAGGTGCGTTATAACACAAGGGTGGCTATGCGTTCAGATAATTAGTGAATTGTACTCTGAGTGC
>NC_051404.1:8073208-8073324 GCF_015228065.2 Penaeus monodon | reverse complement strand
TTGTATGTATATGCGTCTGTATGTGTGTCTTGATATAAAGTTACTTTATTCTCCCAACATAATAGATAGGGTAATATCAAGAGAGAGTGGGGGGGGGGAAGGGAAATCTGACTAAC
>NC_051404.1:8072648-8073163 GCF_015228065.2 Penaeus monodon | reverse complement strand
AAAAAAAAATCCTAATTTTCTGAACCTATACTTACCTAAATACTTTCCACGTCTGCCTTTATTACATAAACTATAAATAATATATATAGCATTATACATTATAATCTAGTCTGACTCCCCATGCGTGTGTGTATAATTTAGTTTAATTATTAGTACACACTGTATAAAATATTTCTTTTCGTTATTCAGTTTCTCTCTGTTAAAAACAATAGACAAAAAATATAGCGCAGTATCCTCCTGTTAGATTGTATTTGTATCTGTTAGATTGTATTTAACAAAATTGTATTTTATACAATATTGTATTTTATTTAATCTGTTAGATTGTATTTAACAAAATCTCTATCATATATCACTTAATTAACATATGTTAATATTAGGCGTCAATAACATTACTGTCATACTACTTTCACCATTAAATTATTAAAGTGATATACTGCCATAAATGTCTCAGTTGCATGCAATTACAATTAATTATATCCAAGATTCTTAATCAACATTCTAACTTTTCTACCATC
>NC_051404.1:8072201-8072375 GCF_015228065.2 Penaeus monodon | reverse complement strand
TACCAAACTATAGATTTCATGAAATAGTGTAGCTGATTTTTTTTCCTTCTTTTTTTTACTTTCAAGTTAGAATATAGATGCCTTGTTATCAATCGATTGAAAAGATAACAATATATATTTGCGTTGCAGACTGGAGACAATATGCATAACCCTTGCCCGGTACTGTTCATTGTT
>NC_051404.1:8071505-8071676 GCF_015228065.2 Penaeus monodon | reverse complement strand
AACGCAAATATTAAACAATTTGTATATTTATCTTCGCTTAGCTTTGGCCGGATTCCAAAATCGTTTTAAAGGTGGAGCATTAAATTTGTGTAGTTCGAAGATGAGATTTTTGCTAATCAGAATTTTTTTTTTTCCCAAGTTTAATCTCGACTACTCCTGTAACCTAATTCA
>NC_051404.1:8070249-8070994 GCF_015228065.2 Penaeus monodon | reverse complement strand
CTCTCTTTCACTCGCTCTAAGTTTACAAGTTTCACCTCTTCTCCTTTTTCTTCTATTTCTTCTTCTCCTCTTAAGCCTTTGTCTCTTTTTATTTTATTTTTTTTTATGTCTCTTGTCTTCTGTTTCCTGTTTCCTATCTTCTGTCTCCTATTACCGGACTTCTGTTTTCTGTCTCTTGCTTGCCATTCCTTCGGTGTACTATCTCTGTCGCCTGTTTTATTTCTTCCGTCTCCTGTTTCATGTCTCCTGTTTCATTTCCTCCGTTTCTCTCATTTTCTGTTCCTTGTTCCGTGTCTTCTGTTTCATTTCTTTCGTCTCCTATTTTCTGTCCCTTGTTCCGTGTCTTCTGTTTCATTTCTTTCGTCTCCTATTTTCTGTCCCTTGTTCCGTGTCTTCTGCCTCCTGTTTCATATCTCCCGTTTCATTTCTTCCGTTTCTCCTATTTTGCCCCTTGTTTCATTCTCCTGTTTCATTTCTTCCGCCTCATGTTTCCTGTTTCTTGTTTCATTTCCTCCGTCTCCTATTTTCTGTCCCATGTCTCCTATCCCATATTTCTTCTCTCCTGTGCTTGATTCATGTTTTTTATCGTCTTTGGCTTCTTCTTTCATTTCTTTGTTCCTTGTCTCTTTCTCTCTACATTAATTCTCATTAAGTTGATTATTAATACGAGCTGCATAGAACATTTCTTTTCTCTTTCATTTTCGTTCTGTCTAGAAATGAAATTAAAAATCTTATATAAAACCGT
>NC_051404.1:8070060-8070208 GCF_015228065.2 Penaeus monodon | reverse complement strand
TAACACATATTATCTCCAGACATTATGAACATCAAAGTCCTCCTATCTCCAGCATTAATTACATTTACGATCATAATTGTCTCAATTACGCTCAATCCCAGAAGTAATTATATCCATGAATGCAAAGCACTAACGTGCTCGCCATCGC
>NC_051404.1:8069067-8069423 GCF_015228065.2 Penaeus monodon | reverse complement strand
TTTGCCTCTTGCAGAAAGCCAGTAAAATCACATCAGTGTAACCGCCCTCTGCGTGTTAACCCGAATAAACTCGTTTTGCCCCGAAGGAGGAGGTGCTAGCGAGCGAGCCTTCCCCGGGGTTAAATGGCCACGTATTTTTGCAAGACATTCAAAGACCACTTCGTTAACTTGGTGATTTTGGGGTTTTGTGGGCGGCTGTGGGCGGTTAAGAGGGAGGTTATTAGTTTTATTTTTCATCTTTCTTTTTTTCTTTTTCTTTTTTTCACCTTTTTTCTTTTTTCTCTTCCTTTTTTTTTCTTAAAGTTGGGGAGTTTTGGCGTGAAAGTGAGAGAAAGAGAGAGGGCGGGGAAATCTTT
>NC_051404.1:8068475-8068605 GCF_015228065.2 Penaeus monodon | reverse complement strand
TTTTTTATTTGGTTCTCTTTATTTTATACTTTGCATTCTTCTTTTTAAAAAAAAAATGCTCGCTTTCTCATAATTATCACGTTTTTGTTTCTGTTCTTATATGTATATTTTGTTAACATTCTTAATAGTC
>NC_051404.1:8068134-8068339 GCF_015228065.2 Penaeus monodon | reverse complement strand
TTAATGTGTGCTCCTCTTTCTCCTCTTCTCTTTATCAGATTCCCTCTTCTTTCACTTCTCTTTAACAGTTTTCTTTCATTTCCTTTCCTTCTCTTTATTAGTTCCTTTTCCTTTCGTTTCTTCTTCTTTTCTAAGTTTTGCAATAAAGTTCATCACGTCTCAAGGTCATGCAGTGGGATAGAAATTTTGAAAGAATTGTGTACAA
>NC_051404.1:8067273-8067623 GCF_015228065.2 Penaeus monodon | reverse complement strand
GGTATCAAAAATCCCCCCCCCCCCCCCCAGCATCTTCCAAGCAATTTAAAAGCAACTTCCAAAAACTTCTTGAACAACACCTGTTCGCCCTCCAGATCCTCCTCCTCCGCTCTTGCAACACGTTTCGAATTGCATATTTCTCCTTTCAAGATGTTCCTCTGTCTTAATGCCTTCTGTATATCATCCCTCAAGGCTTTGTAATTATGTTTATAAGCGGTTCAGGGCCGGGATGAGGCATAAGAGTCAATTGTGGAGGTCTCCCCTTAATTACATTTCAATTTATATGTAATTAGGGGTGAGGAGGTATAAAATGTTAATGGGCACTCGGATGGCCCCCTTACGACGTGGGG
>NC_051404.1:8066757-8066980 GCF_015228065.2 Penaeus monodon | reverse complement strand
TCGATTGCATTCTAAATATCAAATGTTGCACACAAGTAAAATCAATTCTTGTTTCTTGTTGCAATCTTGGGCGTCGCTGCTCTTCTTGTTCCTTTAATTCGAAAGCTGCATTTGCATATTTTGGTATATTTTCACCTGGAAAAGTTCTTCCTTCTTATGGTGTTAGAGATATACCTACAGCTAATTAGCCTGATTGGTGATTAAATGAATATATTTATATATG
>NC_051404.1:8064452-8064682 GCF_015228065.2 Penaeus monodon | reverse complement strand
GATGACAAGAGCCTGTGAGCTTAACAGAGAATCTTGCATTAAAATTCTCAGGTTTCCTTTTAAATGCCTTACGTCATTTTTCCTTTGCTTCTTTCATTCCCGTTTCCTTTTCGTGACTTAGACTTAAGCAGATACAATTAATGTCAGAAGAACGTGTATCCATTTTTTCTTTTCTTTCCATTTGGACTTGCAGGATGTGCAGCAATGTTCTGCTTCGAATTTCGATATGG
>NC_051404.1:8063089-8063207 GCF_015228065.2 Penaeus monodon | reverse complement strand
CAGGTGATTATCGAGCTGCCACACGGTGGCACCGCCAGTCAGTGTGTCCCAGCGGAAATAGTGAACTGTCCACCTCCGGAAGATGCCTCGCCTAAGCCACCTGACTGCAATTGCCAGC
>NC_051404.1:8062507-8062702 GCF_015228065.2 Penaeus monodon | reverse complement strand
CATACTGTATACGCATGTGCATGTGGATCACAAAATATGCGACATGCGTGCAATGCAGAAAGAATGTTACATCGAAGAAAAAAGGAAAAATCCGCATTGAAGCCGCAGGTACATAAAGAAGTTTTGGTTAGTTTGATAATAACTTTTTATTTTTATCTTTTTTACCATGAGCAATAGAATTTTTAAAATTATTTC
>NC_051404.1:8061963-8062211 GCF_015228065.2 Penaeus monodon | reverse complement strand
TCTGGCCCCCCCCCCCCCCCTAGAAGTGCCAACCAAACAAAATCGACTTATAAAATCGAAAGGTTGCACTACCAAAAGAAAGCCTTTGAATTAAAAGCAATGGGTAAGATGCCGAAATACTGTCGAGCATTTTCGCCAAATCATCTTGCTTAATGCTGGAATACAAGTTGAAAGGAAGAGTCTTCTCCTATATATTTCGTATCAGGAGTTTGCAGGATATTGCTATTGAAGTTTCTCGAAGTGATGTT
>NC_051404.1:8059970-8060875 GCF_015228065.2 Penaeus monodon | reverse complement strand
CCAAACCAGTTTTAATGCAACAACGACAACCAAATACGATCGGGAATTCTCATAATCAAAAATTATCCAGCAACAGCAGACACTCCACCACAGGCAAACCACAGAACGAGAAATCGAGAAAGAAAAACATTCCAATAAACGTTAAGCAGTGAAAAAAACAATGTATAAATAAATAGCACAGAAGCCGATACACAGACATACACAGTATCAAGCATGTTAACAAGAATGATACAGGAAAAAGTCGGGTGTCCTGCGTCAGGCGGGTGTCAAGTGTGAACAGAGGAACATAAAGCTAGGTTGTTAAGAGGAGTTTTAAACTGCTTCCAAATTTCGCGGCCACGGGTATAACTGCGTACAAATTTCGCACACGAGTGTAAGTGTGTAAGTATTTCGCCGAATCGATTATAAGTGTAAAAGTATTTCGTCTATATGAGTATAAGTTTAAAAGTATTTCGCCCATACGAGTATATGTGTATAAATATATCACGCATATGAGTATGAGTGTAAAAGTATTTCGCGCATATAAGTATAAGTGTACAAGTGTTTCGCGCATACGAGTATGTGTATAAGTCCAGATGCAGAAATATTTCGAGTATACGAATAAAACTGAACTCAAATTTCGTACACACGATTAAAACCGCATACAAGTTTCGCACACACGAGTATAATTGCACACAAAATTCGCAGACGCACTCATAAAAATAAACAAGAGTTCCCACACACCGATGTAAATACATTCGAATTACAGCATAGTCGAGTATATATGCACACAAATTACACGCATACAGATCTATAACATCTTACAATGATACCGGCAAAGATATTTCATTTAATAGAAAAAGGTAAAGAAAAAAATTTACGTACTGAACCGTGTCAGAATAAATACACGTGGCGCCTGGTTAACA
>NC_051404.1:8059744-8059852 GCF_015228065.2 Penaeus monodon | reverse complement strand
CATGTCGATAAATTTCAACAAAGATAATTTATTGTGTCAGCACAGGTCAGCTGACGGGCTGCGGTTCGCTGATTTGTGGGTTCGGTTTAAAAGGCCTACATTCTCGCC
>NC_051404.1:8058631-8059381 GCF_015228065.2 Penaeus monodon | reverse complement strand
TCCGTGCACGCCGTGCTTTCGCCCAGAATTCCTCGCCAGCCAGCTCGACGCACACGACCGGCCGCCAGCCAAGCCAGCGCCGGACACGAGAAGATAGACTGACGAGGAAGACACGCGGACAAAGGCGTGTGAGGTAGCGGGGCTGGCGGACCAGTTTTTGCCGTCCCCGCCACCTGCGCGTCTCAAACCGCACACAGGCCGTGCATTATCCCGCTGTTCAAATAAATTCCCCCGCGATTGCATATGGTGCATGGGAATGAGGGAGTTTAATGCATATTAATAGATATGTTCGTGCACACACATACACGCACAGCGCGCGGATACAGACGTGCACATTGCAAACGAAATTACGTACAGAGACTCGCAAATGTGCGCATACACGAACGCACGCACATGAATGCGCGGAATGAAAACAATAACAGTGTTTTTACTGATCTCTAAGTAGCTTTCATTCTGAACATATTACACATACACATCTTAAAAGGACCTTCTGTGTAACAAAAAAAGGATTATTTACATTTTTGTTGTTCTCTCATTTTTCTCGTTTAGAACAAATACTAGAACGACCCCCTTCATACACACGTTCACTTGGCTCGACATTTTTTGTTTTTGTTTAAAATGTTGTTATTTAAAAATTAAGAATAATAGAATATGAAGAGATTTAAGTCACTGTAAAAATAAAAAACAAATAAGCATTATTATCAATATCATTTTCTGAGCTAATTGCCTTCAAACATTTTTTTTTCTAAC
>NC_051404.1:8058271-8058600 GCF_015228065.2 Penaeus monodon | reverse complement strand
TTCTTCCAGTATAAAACTTTTCAGCTTCGATAGAAAATTATGTTTGTAATATTGCTAATAAAACAGAGCGATAACAGTGATTATAAATAAGTGATGGTAATTTCACAGATCATTAATGTTGTTATTGTTTTCTATTTAAATCAGTAGAAGACATTAAATCCCTTTAATTTTAATATTTTACAAAAATGTATTAAAAAGGCGAAGTTAACATCAATAATACATGAAATAAATGTAAAACAAAATTAATATAATCGTTTTTTTTAACTGTTCTTTCCTTTTTTTATGATTCAATAAGAATTTGAAATCTTTTACGAAGCAACATTAATGTC
>NC_051404.1:8057996-8058240 GCF_015228065.2 Penaeus monodon | reverse complement strand
CGGAATACGTTTTATGGAATAAAAAAGATTTTTGAAAGTCAGGAAATACATTTCTCTCTTCAATATATTTTTTTTCCCAAGTCAAGTAAAATGAAATAATATTCCTTCCAAAATACTTTCCTTTTTAATAATATAAAAAATCCAAAGTCTTCACTCTTTTACGTTTCCAAAGAGGCAAATTAAGAGAAAATCTATAAATTCTGAAAGATTTTTAACAACAGGTCTACATCATAGCTGCCAGATA
>NC_051404.1:8056928-8057532 GCF_015228065.2 Penaeus monodon | reverse complement strand
TCTGCGATCATAGATTCGTTATTTTCTCTTGTTTTCCTGAATTCGTGACAAGCCTCTTCGCTCCAGTGATGCTGCTGATCTCGCTCCAGTGATGCTGCTGATCTCGCTCCAGTGATGCTGCTGATCTCGCTCCAGTGATGCTGTTGATCTTGCTTTAGGGATGCTGCTGATCTCGCTTTAGGGATGCTGCTGATCTCGCTTTAGGGATGCTGCTGATCTCGCTTTAGGGATGCTGCTGATCTCGCTCCAGTGATGCTGCATATCTCGCTCCAGTGATGCTGCTGATCTCGCTTTAGGGATGCTGCTGATCTCGCTCCAGTGATGCTGCTGATCTCGCTCCAGTGATGCTGCTGATCTCGCTCCAGTGATGCTGCTGATCTCGCTCCAGTGATGCTGCTGATCTCGCTCCAGTGATGCTGCTGATCTCGCTCCAGTGATGCTGCTGATCTCGCTCCAGTGATGCTGCTGATCTCGCTCCAGTGATGCTGCTGATCTCGCTCCAGTGATGCTGCTGATCTCGCTCCAGTGATGATGGAGGAAGAGGATGCTGCGGATACGGCCCTTGGGAGAGGAGGAAGAAAGGGAAGAGATGTAGGGATAACTT
>NC_051404.1:8056390-8056528 GCF_015228065.2 Penaeus monodon | reverse complement strand
CTTTCATTTTCCACAGTGTTAATCTGTCTGCGTTCATACCCTTATCTATATTTTCTTTTTTTCATTTTCTTATTGTCTTCTCTACTCCTTCTTCTCTTCATAATTTCGTTCCATCTAAAAAAAAATAAAGAATCGAAA
>NC_051404.1:8055623-8055761 GCF_015228065.2 Penaeus monodon | reverse complement strand
ATCCTCTACAACAAGTGCTTCAGTCTCCATCTCGGCCTTAAGTGTTGGCACAGCTTGAGATGCACTTTTTCCCCTTCTTGTGCCAGTTTTCAGGCTAGTTCAACGCCAGCCTGTAGCGCGCCATGAATATTAATTTAA
>NC_051404.1:8054592-8054814 GCF_015228065.2 Penaeus monodon | reverse complement strand
GTGTGTTTATGAATTTGCCCTTGAGCATTTGTGTATATTTCCTAACATTCGTACGTAAATTTCGCAATTTTACCAAGAATGTCTCGATGTACAGTATCAGGAGAAAATACATTCTTGAGGTGTACACATGTATACATACTGTTCATGTTCGGTCGCGCGTGCAAGCATGCGCCCAGATTTCTCGTCTTATCAGAATGAGATCACGTGCAGCGGGGAAGGAAT
>NC_051404.1:8053472-8053730 GCF_015228065.2 Penaeus monodon | reverse complement strand
TTCCTGAAATAATCCATGATACTTATACATTCTTGCGGCCCAAACACGTTCAAGACATCAGCTGACACGGCCGAACACGCGGTCGTGATTGAGAGTAAACCGAGAGCAGGTGTAAAGAAAAATAAATAAACGCTTAGAATGAAAAAGTTAAGTGAAAAATGTAGGTTTTGAGAAGTTTGGGAGTCGCAGGAAGACGCAAGTCTTGCAAGAAAACGATTGATCCTTGTTGGTCCGATATTTCTTTTCTTAAGGCGTTTG
>NC_051404.1:8052503-8052574 GCF_015228065.2 Penaeus monodon | reverse complement strand
CTCATTATTTATCCTTTCTCTTTGAACTGGCTGTTCGTGTTGTCATTCTGCTTGTGATATATGCACTTGAG
>NC_051404.1:8051002-8051848 GCF_015228065.2 Penaeus monodon | reverse complement strand
CACTGCGTCTCATATCTTCTACCGCTCTTCATTATTTCTCATTTATCTTCTTAGCGTCTTCCCCCTTTTATCAAATCACCATCTTAACAGAAAAATATCTAATCCCGTATCCCTCCTCCCTGTACAGTGTTGCCAAACGTCAATCAGCTCCTTTGAAGTAGTTCTTACCTCGCTAATTTATCGTCTTTTTTTTTTAATTCTTAGCTTTTCTTTTTCCTTTTTCTTCTTTGCTATATAGAATTAATCAGTGATATAGAATTAAACAGAAAACTTTTTGTTATCAGTGGTTTTACGGATAAAGGAACCTAAAAAGTTTAAAGGATCTTTTTTTTTCCCCTTTCTTAACTCGACTCCTATTTAACCTCCTTCTTGAATTCCTTACTACTTCATTCTCTCTCTTTTCATCCTTATCTTTTATTTATTTCTTCCTTCCCCTCCCTCTGAAGTAGCGTCTCCGCACAGTGTTGCCAAATTTCCCAAACTCTTATTCAAAACCGCAATTTTCTTTACCTCCTCCCCTCTCCCCTTCCCCTCCTAAACAATAAACGTTATCTTGATGGAGATAAGACGGCGATAAATCGTGCGATAAACTGGCTCTCCGGGCATTTAAACGAGGCCATCCGTCGGTTTGACCTTTCGGTAGTTATGCGCTCGTGACGTCATTAGACTCGTTAACGTCAACCGACAGATGGCGGTGGCTTACTCGCGCGCCTGATTCAAAGGCACGCTTTTATTCAATTTATTTAATTATTTATTCAATTTATTCAATTATTTTATTCAATTTATTCAATTCTTTTATTCAATTTATTCATTTCTTAAATTCTTATTTGTCTGCTTTCTTTACGG
>NC_051404.1:8050068-8050486 GCF_015228065.2 Penaeus monodon | reverse complement strand
CCCTTTCGTGTCTGACTGAAGCTTTCAGCCTGTGATTTTAACTTATCACTATCCTTTTCCT
This sequence comes from Penaeus monodon, assembly GCF_015228065.2. Lineage (NCBI taxonomy): Eukaryota > Metazoa > Arthropoda > Malacostraca > Decapoda > Penaeidae > Penaeus > Penaeus monodon. The sequence continues at coordinate 8,050,425 of NC_051404.1, read as the reverse complement.
TTTTATTAATTGCAGGCAAAGGTCGCTGGTTTATCGTAAGAGAGAAAGGCACAGAAGAATCTGATTATTTTTGTAGATTCATTTTTTTTTTTTTTTATGGATTATCACCTTTCTTATACCTCTGTTCTCTTCCTCGTCTCCCCTACCCCCCTCTCATTCTCCCCCCCCCACACACACACACTTCCAAAGGTCCCCAACCCTCCTTTGTATTATGACCTGCACTAAATGACTATGGCATGCCTAAATGGGCATAGCCTATATGCAAACTGTTAAATGAACTATTATCTTTGGTCATACCTTCGGCTACACGACACTTACAGTGAAGTCACATAAATCATTCCTTTTTTTTTTTTTTTA
>NC_051404.1:8049729-8049903 GCF_015228065.2 Penaeus monodon | reverse complement strand
TTTTTCTCTTTTTTTTTCTCTGGCCTTTACATCCCACCCACCACGGCTTTCGGCTTGCATAGAGGAAACAATGCCTGCGCTTCACATAACCAATTACATAACGAGAGAACACAAGAACCTGTTTTCGGTTTTAATGGGAGGTTTTCGGGATTAGTTTAAGACACCTGATTCGCT
>NC_051404.1:8048894-8048969 GCF_015228065.2 Penaeus monodon | reverse complement strand
CTTTTTTTTGCCCCTTTAACACGCTGTTAGAGTTGTCTGTTTAAGGTAAACTCGAGATTGAAATTAGGAATGCAG
>NC_051404.1:8048617-8048727 GCF_015228065.2 Penaeus monodon | reverse complement strand
CGAGCTCTCTCTTCGCCACAGAACTTTAAGCCCAAAAAAGGAAATGAACTTAGAAAAAAAGAGAAGGTTAAACGAAATACACGTGTGTGCATAAATGGCCAAGAGGTTAT
>NC_051404.1:8048204-8048427 GCF_015228065.2 Penaeus monodon | reverse complement strand
CTCGAAATTTAATTAAGGGTATTCGTTTTTTTTCTGTTGATATGGAGAGAGAGCGTCCGTCACGGTTCTTAATTAAGCTCTTTCGAAAGATTGACTCATAAATATTGGCGCATTTTCCTAAATATAGTGAACAGAAAAGACGTGGGAATTTAGCGAGGGAAGAAAATTGCAAGACTGATATTAAAGGGAGCATTGATATCGTGGGCGGCGGTTCGTGGGCGTG
>NC_051404.1:8047401-8047576 GCF_015228065.2 Penaeus monodon | reverse complement strand
GTGAGCGAAATTTCTTCTAATTTTCTCTTTCCAGAAAAAAAAACTTTCTTGTTTTTCTCAGTCTGAATCAATATTTACGAATTTTACAACTGGCCAACCCTTAATTTACATTTGCATTTTCAAATTAACATTCAGCGGGATAATTAAAACCTAAGGAAGCTTGATCTCATTTTTA
>NC_051404.1:8044136-8044298 GCF_015228065.2 Penaeus monodon | reverse complement strand
ATCACATTAAAATGAACCTCCTGACAGACGAAGTAGATTACATTTATCTTCTAGGTCTGTGACTCGTGTCTTAATTATGAAGAAAGGGATTAATCTTCCTTAAAGAACACCTGGAGAACTAATTACCTACATATTTGATAATTAGTAAGCTAGTCACCTGCG
>NC_051404.1:8043858-8044078 GCF_015228065.2 Penaeus monodon | reverse complement strand
CAGATAGATAGATATAGAGAGATAATTTTCGATTTGTTTTTTTAGTAAACAGTTTTTTTTTATCCCCCAAACCCCAGAAAATAAATTATTTTTTTAACTAAAAACACCCCCTCATCTTCAGATTCCTTTGAAAAAATCCCAAAATCACTCGTGATATTTGCTAAAAAAGAAAAAAATATCTCACCTTAGGGTTTTTATCCCCTACCCCAATTTTCCCCAA
>NC_051404.1:8043162-8043690 GCF_015228065.2 Penaeus monodon | reverse complement strand
GTCCCCTCCTTTCCTCCCCTCTTCCCCTTCCCTTTTTTTTTCCTTTTTTTCCTCCCCTTTTCCTTCCTTCCCCCCTTTTTTTCCCCCCCTCCTTCCTCCCCCCCCTCTCCCCCCTCCTCCCCCTTTCCCTCCTCCTCCTCCTCCTTTCCTCTCCCTTCCCTTCTCCTCCCCCTCCACCCCCCCTTTCCCCCTTTCCCCTTCCTTTTTCCCCCACCTCCTTTTTTTTCCCTTCCCAAAACAGTTTAGCTTAAAAACCAATTAAAACCAAATTTTTAAAAATTTAAAAATTTTTTTAAATTTTTTTTTGTTTAAGAAAAAATTTTGGCTTTAAAAAAAATTAAAAAAAATGGGAAAAAAAAAAAAAGAAAAGGGGAAAAAGGAAAAGAAAAAAGGGAAAAACCGGGGGGGAAAACCAAAGGGGGAAAAGGGCGGGGGAAAAGGAAGGAAAGGGGGGAAAGGGGGAGAAAAGGAAAAATTTAAAAAAATAGGATTTTCCGCCAAAGGGGGGTTTTTTTAAACCCTTCCCCC
>NC_051404.1:8042967-8043091 GCF_015228065.2 Penaeus monodon | reverse complement strand
CCCCTTTTAAAAATTTTTTTAAATTTTTAAATAAATTAAAAAAAACCCCCCCTTTCCCCCCCTTTCTTCTTTCCCTTCCCCAAAAACCCCATCCTCCCCCCCCTCCGCCCCCTCTCCCTAAAAA
>NC_051404.1:8041519-8041949 GCF_015228065.2 Penaeus monodon | reverse complement strand
CCCCCAACAGACGGCGCGCGTGTATATTTTAGTTGTGGGGGGGGGGGAGGGGGCGGTGTGTATGCGTTTGTGTGTATTTTTTCTTTTACATTTTTTCTTTTTTTCTTTGTCTTTTCCATCCTTTATTTCCCTTTTTTCTCCTTCTTTTGTGTTCTTCTCTCTTCCTTATTTCCCTGTTCTTCGTCCGTTATATTTTACTTCCTTGTTCTTTTTGACAGGTAAGATAAAACTTTTTGTTTCTCCTTTCGTCTCCTTTCTCTCTTCCATTCTTTCTTCCATTCTTTCTTCTCTTCTGTGATTTCATGACTAGTTGGATTTTCTTGTTTGTTTTTTTCTTGTTATTACTTAGTTATTTCTCTAATTATTCGTTGTTCTTCGTATGTGTTGTGTCTTCCTTCTTCTTCCAAATCATCATCTTTAGTCTCTTTTT
>NC_051404.1:8041293-8041489 GCF_015228065.2 Penaeus monodon | reverse complement strand
CGTTCTTTCTCTCTTTTTTATTTTTTTCTTTCTTTTTTTTTTTTTTTCTCATCTTTCTTTATAAATTTTTTCGTTCAAATTTACTTTACGTTTTAAAATCCCGAACACGAAACCCAAGGGTTTGATTGGAAAGAAAGAAAATTGTTTAGGACAGTTTAAGCCCTTTTTTTCTGCCGACGTTTGAAAATTAATCAAA
>NC_051404.1:8041172-8041262 GCF_015228065.2 Penaeus monodon | reverse complement strand
CCCCTTTTTCAAAAAAGTCGTAGGGGAAAGGTAAAAAGCGAAAGAAAAAGGCAAATTTTTTGGGAAGGAAAAAAAAAATAAATAATAAAA
>NC_051404.1:8040990-8041079 GCF_015228065.2 Penaeus monodon | reverse complement strand
AAAATTAAAAAATAATTTAAAAATGGGGTAAAAAATTTAAAGATAATTAGTAAAAATTTTGGTATCATTAAATTTTTCAATTTTTAAAC
>NC_051404.1:8040348-8040546 GCF_015228065.2 Penaeus monodon | reverse complement strand
ATGGCTCTACTCGTAATGTATTCTAGAGACAATTTCATTATTCAATAATAAACAGCATCAGCTTCCTTATCATCACTTTCTCATCTCCCAATATATTCATTAACAATTCCCTTTGCATTTCCTCTCTTCATTTCATCTCCATCGCAGATATCGCATTATTTAGCATCCCTTCCTATCTACCCATTTATCAATCTCAAT
>NC_051404.1:8039664-8039811 GCF_015228065.2 Penaeus monodon | reverse complement strand
TTCGTAGCTCTTTCATGCGATGGTTATGGTTATAGAGAACACTGGGTACATTGAAATACGAGCAGATAAGCAAATTAGCAAACGGGTGTAAAAACTGGTATGCAATCAGATACAAGAATAAATGGATGATTTGGCAAATTACTACAA
>NC_051404.1:8038351-8038491 GCF_015228065.2 Penaeus monodon | reverse complement strand
TTCTCCAATTTGTCCACCGTTTTTTGTATCTAGTTTTTTCTCTCAGCAAGATCTCCCTTTCCCGGAAGATTCAATCAAAAACAGTCGAATTAATTTAATTAGAACTCAAGTCTCTCTCTCTTAGAGCAGCTCGCCGATCG
>NC_051404.1:8037660-8038307 GCF_015228065.2 Penaeus monodon | reverse complement strand
GCTTTATCGTGGTATTTCATTAACGAATCTCTGTGTTGCTGTCTCCCAGGCCATTGGTAGGGGTTGGTCAGGGAGGGAGGACGGGAGGGAGGGACTGCAAGGAGGAGGGAAGGAGGGTAGGGGAGGAGGAGGGAAGGGGAGGAGGAGGGGGAGGAAGGAGGAGGGAGGAGGGAAGGAGGGAAGGAAGGGAAGGAGGAGAGAAGGAGGGGAGGGAGGAGGTAAGGACGGGAGAGGGGAGGGGGCGAGGGAAGGAGGAAGGGAGGGAGGAAGCCGAGGGAGGGGCTGCAGGGAGGAGGGAAGGAGGGAGAGAGGGGAGGAGAAGCAAGGGTGTAGAGAAGGGGTGAGGGAAGGGGTGAGGGAAGGGGAGACAGGGAAGAGAAAGCGTTGGAGGTGATAAGGACGAGAGAGAGACAGATCGAGAAGTGCAGAGAGAGAGTAAAATGAAGGAGGGGATGGAATAAGGAAAAAGAAGAGAGGGAGGAAATACAAAAAAATACTTAGTTGGGGATACGAAGAAACAAAGAAAGTAAAAGAAAGCGACAGATAGACAGAGGAGGGTAAATGGGGGAGAGCAAGAGGAATGAGGAAAGAGGAAAGGGCAGAGAGATAGATAATCTAACACTGTCTCTCTGTTCGTGTTTCTTTTC
>NC_051404.1:8037443-8037560 GCF_015228065.2 Penaeus monodon | reverse complement strand
AATTATCTGCCTCTCTATTTCCTTTTCTCCCCATCATCTCATTTTTAACAATTCTGCTTAATAAACGCTAAAAAAAAAATATATGTATATATCCTCAACATTAGATTTCTCCACGAC
>NC_051404.1:8036807-8037325 GCF_015228065.2 Penaeus monodon | reverse complement strand
GGAAGGAAGAAGAAACGGAGAGATAAATTTAGAGAGAGAGCTAAACGCACACCATAATGTCAGTAAGTCGTTGCGAAACATCTAGTAGACTGACGTTCCCTTAAGATAAAGTATAACACAAGATAAGTATTCCCTTAAGATAAAAGATAAGATAAGTATTCCCTTAAGATAAAGGATAAGATAAGTATTCCCTTAAGATAAAAGATAAGATAAGTATTCCCTTAAGATAAAGTAAAACACAAGATAAGTATTCCCTTAAGATAAAGGATAATATAAGTATTCCCTTAAGATAAAGGAAAACATGACATTTTCTTTATCGTTTTCACGGCGGTACAAACACGCGTTACGAGATGAAGTCATTGTGTCACAAACAATATAACCAACAGCACAAGAGGAAGATTTTCCAGAACGAGGCTGTTGAGTGTGCAACAATATTCCGTTGATTGCAGTGTTACCAGACAACAAGATTATAAGGGATACCCTGCCTCGACAGCGCAGGGTGCCTAAGGGAAAGTTAG
>NC_051404.1:8036690-8036755 GCF_015228065.2 Penaeus monodon | reverse complement strand
GTTGAATTTTGGGTTGCAATGTCCGTAGACTTTTAGTCTGAGTTTCGTTTCTTTTTTTTTATCTT
>NC_051404.1:8036104-8036550 GCF_015228065.2 Penaeus monodon | reverse complement strand
TGAATGTGCTTTTCTGTATATTTCTTTAGTAATTCTCATAGTTCGCAACTTTAAAAAAATCATATTAAAATGTTCCTAATCGAGCAGTTTGAAAGCGATCAAAAAAATCTTCCTCAGTACATAGACAAATCTGTAATCAAAACAATTAAAAAAAAATCGGACCCTAATACCTTTATAATCAAAATTCACTATCGAAGTAATCAAACACAGGGACTTTGGATTTCTTAAGACAAGTGCGCATTAAAAAAAAAAAACACTCGTATAATGGATTACTAATGGATAAACAAATGCAAAAGCAACATCTCTGCAAGAATATAATACCGCATCGACGGAGGAGAAATAGATAAGAGAGGGATTTTTGCATAAATTCCTAATAGCGCTTTTCGACAACCAATTTCATCAGGTATCGCTCTCTCGTATATCATGGAGGCTGCTGATCGAAGCGA
>NC_051404.1:8035662-8035752 GCF_015228065.2 Penaeus monodon | reverse complement strand
GAATAAGATGTTTCCTTTTATTCGCTGACTTCTTTTTTTCTGTTATTTTCATAATTTTATGATAATTTGAATTCAATTTTGATAGTTTTG
>NC_051404.1:8035271-8035517 GCF_015228065.2 Penaeus monodon | reverse complement strand
TAAATCTTCCTTAAATTCTCTGCCCCCCCCCCCCACACTGTAAGCCCCACCTCTCCCCCCCCCTCCCACTTCCCTCCTCTTAATCCTTAACACCCCCCGCCCCCCCCTACCTTTTTTTGTTTCTTTATCTCCCTCCTTCCCTCTCTCATCTCCTTGTTTTCTCTGACCCTATTCCCCCACTCCTTGCCTTTCCTCTTACACTTTTTTCTCTTTCTCATGTCTTTCCCTCTGTTTTCTCTCCTCATT
>NC_051404.1:8034530-8034825 GCF_015228065.2 Penaeus monodon | reverse complement strand
CCTTCTTCTACTCGGGTCACTAAACATTTCGTAAAACGTTATACTGAGATCTTCAGCACAGAAAATTCTCAGAATAGGAAACTCCTCTGACGATTTTCTTTAACCCAACCAATTATCTGTCGCAAGATTTTTGATGCGTTTTGGTCATCCTCAGACATGTCAATTGACCTCTGTCACCTATGATGAGGAAGGAAGCATTATACAGACTCGAAATTCAGGATTTCTTTACTCATTTGTATGTGAGTTCTGTGTGCGTGTGTGTAGGGGGAGGGGGAGGACATAAACATGTATGTGA
>NC_051404.1:8033508-8034269 GCF_015228065.2 Penaeus monodon | reverse complement strand
ATCTCCTGACACAGTACTTGCAAGTTGAATCTGCAAATTGTACATAAAATTGCCACTTCTCAGATGCAGGCGGGGTGCTTGAGACTTGCCGAATAGGTCACTGGAAATTTAAAAACCTGAAGAGCTACCTACATAACCCTGGTGCGGTGCCATTATGATGAGCATGATTTCATTTCGATACTGTTCTATGTAATTATCCATTATAACCATGCATCCCTCGTTCGATTATATCATAGCCTTAATGGTTTAGAAAATAATCGATTCAGTACTTCATAAAAAAAAAAGATCGACTTCGTCCCATTATTAAGTTGCGTCATGAGGTACATTGATTGGTACTTTCACTCACCCTTCAGGAGCTGCCGTTCGCCTCGCAGGTACGCACCTCAAATCGCACGTTTCACCGACTAATCTGTCTTTCACCCTCGCCTCTTTCATATCACATACCATCCCCCCCTCCGTTAACAAAACAAAACTGGTTCTGGTACCAGGAATTACCACCTTTTGCCCAGAACGCTTTGCTGGCTTGATACCAACTTCGGGTTCTCCCAGGGTACCTACACAGTGCACCTGGAAGAGGCTGGTTCCTCCGCTTAACGGGACCTTCGCCTAAGACAGATGCTATGTTCGTATGGTAATTTCAGCCTCCCCGTAGCACTGGCGAGCGGGTTCTTGTGCTTGCATGATGTCATCGCCGGGAATCGCTCTGCGTGGAGCGCCTATCCTGTTCCACTTCCTTCTTCCTTTTCTTCTTTCTTTGCGTC
>NC_051404.1:8032745-8033463 GCF_015228065.2 Penaeus monodon | reverse complement strand
TTGGTGTTCTTTCGATGACTTGATGACGAGATGTGAATCCGAAGAGGTATGTGATGTACTGTGAGGTATGACACACGTCATCAACGCTATCCTAGGAGTTAGTCAGTTCCTGTTCTGTTGTTGCCTCTTTCCTGTACAGTTCCTGTTCGTTTCTCTGATATTTTCTATTTATTCCGTTCTACGTCTTTCCCCTGTTTCTTGCCAGTTACTTTCCATTCCCCAGCCTTTTCTGTTCCAATTCCTATCCGAAACCTAGCCCTTTCTATCAGCTTTCTGTCTCATTCCTATCCCCTTCCCACCCGCTACCTACCCGATTCCTATCCATTTCCTACCCGTTCCCGTTCCGATTCCTCTCCGATTCCTATCCAGTCCCCGTTCCTACCCGGTTCCCGACGCTGCGCCTTCTGCTGGTCACAGGTTACGCCCACTTTCCACGCCCGCGGGTACTCACAGGGGCGTCCCCTTCGTCGTGAGCTTCGACCCAAGAATGAAGGGCGTCAGGTTAGTGCTTATTTCCTATTATCACTGCACTACACCCTCTTTATACGCGTTATCTGGAGCACTAAAGAAATTTTGTGAATGAGCGTGTAGAAAGATGACCTTTGTATTTCATGACTTTTTTTTTAATCAAACTTACGTGGGAAGGTGAGGGGGATGAGGGTCGCACAGACACGCATGCCGACCTTGTTGTTAGGGCGAAAGAGGTGGTTGATTTGAT
>NC_051404.1:8032095-8032326 GCF_015228065.2 Penaeus monodon | reverse complement strand
TAGAAATCATAATAACCTAAAAACGGAAGGATGGAAACGCATCCCTTTAAAAATTAATGATAAAGGTTTTTCAAACTGCCTGTTTCTTCAAGACAATGTTCACGAGTTGAGTTTCCGTCTTACAGAACATTCGAAGAAAGTATCCACTCAAGAAACATTCTTTTTTTTTTTCTTGTTTGTCTCGAAGTCACGGTTTAAAATGGAGAGGGAGCTTGTTTACTTTTTTTCTTT
>NC_051404.1:8030519-8031020 GCF_015228065.2 Penaeus monodon | reverse complement strand
AAATAACTCCAGCTCGTGCTGAGATTCTTTTATTTTTCTTCCTTCCCCATTTCCCCATTCTCTCTTTCCTTTCTTCTTCTCCCTATTCTCCCTCTTCTCACTATTTTTCCACATTTTCCCTATTCTTCCCCTTTCTCTCTATCCTTCTCCCTTCTCCTTCTCCTTCTTCCTGCTCCCTCTCATTCCCCCTTCTCCCTATCGTTCCTTCCTCACCCTCTCCTTCTCTCTTTTCTCCCTCTCCTCCTCTCTTCTCCTTCTCCTTCCTCTTTCTCCTTCTCCTCTCCCCTTCCCCCTATCTTCCCCCCTTCTCCCTATCGTCACCCCTTCTCCCTATCCTTTATCACCCTCACCCTAGAATTTACTGCCTCCTTTCCCTCTTCCCTGCCACCCTTCCTCCTTCCTTCCTCAGGATTATTCACTCTCTCTTCTAACCCCTCTATCCTCCTACACCCCCCCCCCCATTCTATATCCCCTCCCTTTTCTGTGTTTTTTTTCAGCGGC
>NC_051404.1:8029818-8029946 GCF_015228065.2 Penaeus monodon | reverse complement strand
ATCGTAGAGATTATCGGCGGCAAACATTTATCCTGTCTCCTCGGCATTTCACCTGAGGAGTCTCCTGAGCGCTCTCCAAACACGACGAAAAGACCTTCTGGATTACGGCTGCGTCCTGGCGGTTCACA
>NC_051404.1:8028706-8028964 GCF_015228065.2 Penaeus monodon | reverse complement strand
TGTATTCTCAAACTTACCACTAAGAAACCAAACTAGTTTTAGGATGAAAAAAATAAAATCTTGGCAGGTTACCATTTTCAACCCAAGAGTATTACTGTAATAATTTTTTGACATCGACTCAAGATCGCGTGTCTATTTTCCTCAACTTCTTTCTTTCTTTTTTTCTCTTTTCTTTTGTTCTTTTCTCTTTTTTATGCAAAAGACTACCTTCTCCAACCTTTACAAGGCTCTGCACGCGTTAAGTAAGATAATATAACC
>NC_051404.1:8028399-8028501 GCF_015228065.2 Penaeus monodon | reverse complement strand
TGTCTTTTCTTATACATTTTTACTTCTGTTTGCTGTCAAAGAAGCTACTAAAGCGATGGTCTGATTCTAGACGCTTTTATGTACTACAAAATCAAGGCTGTA
>NC_051404.1:8026799-8027014 GCF_015228065.2 Penaeus monodon | reverse complement strand
CAAGGAAGACCAAGTCAGGAAGTCCTGTTCTCGCCAACTTTCCTGTTCTCACTGGTGTAGTTTTTTGCTCCACCGTTAGATGGCGCTGATGTGCACAGGGTGTTGTTTATATTTTGTTTACCTTTTGATGTTGCAGCGCGATTGGAATAAAGTTTGTTTTTTTTGCTTATGTTGTGTATTAGGTACGAATTAGCTCTTTCGCGGCTTGTGTTGTG
>NC_051404.1:8026495-8026614 GCF_015228065.2 Penaeus monodon | reverse complement strand
AAGGTGATGAATATGCTAAATAAAAAAAGGAAAGAGAGAGAAAATACCTTTATGGCAACTGGTGCAATCAGGAATGAATCTTGATTTGGTGTTGATTTGTCTCGTTATCCCTTTGCTGC
>NC_051404.1:8026270-8026346 GCF_015228065.2 Penaeus monodon | reverse complement strand
AATGTGCCTATAATCAATACAAAATAAAACATATAATGAATATACCATTAAATTTTTTTTTTATGATTTTTATCAG
>NC_051404.1:8026064-8026228 GCF_015228065.2 Penaeus monodon | reverse complement strand
ATTAACACGTCTTTGAAAGTGAAGATGCGAAAAGCCTACATAAACGTAGAAAAAATTAAACAGAGAGAGAGAAAAAAAAACAAAATTGAGAATAAAAAAGAATAAGATGAAATAAAAAGAGAAAATGATAATGATAATATGAAAATAAACGAAAATGATAATAC
>NC_051404.1:8025861-8025991 GCF_015228065.2 Penaeus monodon | reverse complement strand
AACCTTAATTTGAAAATAAAATAAACTTAAAATCTTAGAAAATCTAATGAAAAATACTCAGTATTGAAGAGAAAAACGAATGAAATAAACAAAAAAAAATAACAACGAATATAATAAAAAAAAATATATA
>NC_051404.1:8025359-8025718 GCF_015228065.2 Penaeus monodon | reverse complement strand
AATGAACACAAAAAAAAGAAATATAACGAATCAAAACAAACTCAAAAATGATTTTTAAAAAAATGTAAAATCGAATAAAACAGATACAAATTAAAAATACGCATATATCAAAAATCTTAAAAAAAAAAAAAAAAATTCTATTATCAAGTTTCCAAGTCCAATTTCCAGCCGTATTCAGAGGATTCGCTAATCGCAGATCACTTTGTTCTTTTGTCGAAAGCCTATTGGTTTTTGTCCATTACTTTGTAATTCCTTGTGCGTTTCCTTTGATCAGATTTTGCGGCTGGATTTTTGCATACTTTGGCAGTTTAACCGAGCGATCCGTTACAACCGTAAAACTTTATTCGCTCTCACTCCCC
>NC_051404.1:8024853-8025043 GCF_015228065.2 Penaeus monodon | reverse complement strand
TCGAGAGATCGTTGTTAAACTGGCGGTTGCAGCTGGTTTGCATATCAATCAGTTTTGTGTGTTCATCTGTCCTCGATTTCTGCTCTTGCCTTTCTTAATTTCTCTCCATTTGTTCGATTTTCTTCAAGTTCTCGTGGTTGCATTTTCTGGTGCTTTTTTTGTGGATTTCATTATTTCAGGAATGCCAGTT
>NC_051404.1:8023833-8023974 GCF_015228065.2 Penaeus monodon | reverse complement strand
AAACTACTTTTTCCACGCAGTAGATAGACAGTGAATATCATCAAACGTATTTTCACCTACCATTCGATGACTTCTGTAACTGAAATCACATAGCATTACAAAGCAGTCTTGCGCGCCGGCCAACCCCACAAAAAAAGGGTA
>NC_051404.1:8023128-8023766 GCF_015228065.2 Penaeus monodon | reverse complement strand
CTGAAATTTTTTTGAGAAAAATTAAGAAGACGAGAAGAAATTAAGAATATTGACTTAAAAGCTAGAATGAAAATTGCGCAAAAGGAAAAGGGAAAAGATTTTGAAACAAAATAATGAAAATTTGATAGAAAATGAGACGATAAGAAGTCGAGATTATGGAATAAAACCAGAATCCTCAAAAAAAGGGAAAAAAGCTTTAAAGGAAAAGAAAAAGAGAAAGATTTAAAACATTGTATCCAATAAGTCCACATTTTAAAATCATAAAACGGCGCCAAGGAACAGTAATTTTCCACATGGCTTTTAACTGCTAATCTATGCATCTTTTTATCGATCATTAGAGACTTGTAAAAACGATAAAAAATAGAGGAATAAGGAAGAGAATCAGAAGTTGAAGAAGGATGGAGAAAGAGGTGATGAAGGAGAATGAAGAAGAGGAAGATAAATAGTGTGAGAAAGACGTAGGAGTAGAAGGTGATGAAGAAAGGTGAAGAAGAGGAAGATAAATAATGTGAAAAATATGGAGAGTTGATGATGAAGAAAGAGGAATAAGAAGATAAAAAAACATGAGAAAGACGGAGAGGAAAAGGATGAAGAAAAAAAAGTGAAGGGGGGATAATAAGAATGAAAAACAAGAGATA
>NC_051404.1:8022812-8023083 GCF_015228065.2 Penaeus monodon | reverse complement strand
GAAAGGAATAGAAGAATAAGATGATGAAGGAGAAGAATTAAGAAGATTAAAAAGAATTAAAATAAAAGATAAATCTTAGAAGATTAAAAAGAAAAAAGGAGAAAAAATAAAGACAATTTAAAAAAATATAGAAACCGAAAAATGGAAGAAGGGAGAAGAAAGACGAAGGAGTAATAAAAATGGGAACAATGATGAGAAATAATTGGTTCATTGGCATATTCTATGAACTCGGATGAACATTTAACAGGCGCGAGTAAGTCATTAGGAAGTG
>NC_051404.1:8022283-8022516 GCF_015228065.2 Penaeus monodon | reverse complement strand
AGTGGTAAAAAGCACGATAATGAAGGCGAAACAAGCAGAAAGGAAGAATAAGAGGCAAACAACGATAGCAAAGATTGAAAATAGGAATAGGAAGAAGAGAAAAAGAGATAAAAGCGTTAAATAATTGGTTCTTCAACTTGTTCATCCGCTTCCAGTGAACAGTAAGCCTTGCAGGTGCACCGAGTGAACAAGATAGTAATAAGTGAAAAGAGACAAAAAAAATAGAAAGTGGA
>NC_051404.1:8021869-8022159 GCF_015228065.2 Penaeus monodon | reverse complement strand
ATAAAAGGAGAAGGAAGATAGAATGAAGAGAGAGAGAGAGGAAGGAGTGAAAGAGAAGGACTCGAAGATTAGGAGGAGGGAGACGTAGGTAGGAAGAAGAGAAAAAGAGGGTAAAGGAGACGGATGAAGAAGAACAGAGAATGAAATGTAAGAAGGTAAAAAAAAATACGAATAAAAATCAAGAAAAAGGAAAACGAAAAAATTATGAAAATCTGACGAAAAATCCAAAATACAAATAAAAAAGAAAAAAAGAAAAAAAAAAGAATACCAGATTTAGCATTCACCAAGCC
>NC_051404.1:8021517-8021613 GCF_015228065.2 Penaeus monodon | reverse complement strand
CACCACCTTCGCTCGGGGCAGAGGCTCGTTAGCGGCGAATAATGACCTCGTAAGAGATCGTGTCCTGAAGATCTCCTGTGGAGAGGAAGAGGGAGG
>NC_051404.1:8021355-8021452 GCF_015228065.2 Penaeus monodon | reverse complement strand
CACCACCTTCGCTCGGGGCAGAGGCTCGTTAGCGGCGAATAATGACCTCGTAAGAGATCGTGTCCTGAAGATCTCCTGTGGGAGAGGAAGAGGGAGG
>NC_051404.1:8020022-8020116 GCF_015228065.2 Penaeus monodon | reverse complement strand
TCATCCATCCGCCCGTAGACTATGCTTCTATTTAACACTTTAAAATCACATCTCCTGACGTAGAGCTCAAAGCGGGAGCGATAGAGCGAATTTG
>NC_051404.1:8019497-8019590 GCF_015228065.2 Penaeus monodon | reverse complement strand
CACTTTCTGATTGTCAATTTCCTTTAAGAACATTTAAGACATTTATGATGTCATTAAATTCCTAAAGAGTATCAATTTCCAGCTAAATCGTAT
>NC_051404.1:8019130-8019344 GCF_015228065.2 Penaeus monodon | reverse complement strand
TTAGTAAACCATTAAAAAGTCTTTCGTTTTCTTTTTCTTAAAATTGAAACAGAAACAGAAAAAACAAAAATAATGTTTACCGTAAATGTGTTTTTCTTTCATCTTAGACAGACACGTGCAGCCGGTTAGAAAAACGCCTCGAGAGACTAGCAAAAAATAGCCAATAACTTGCGAACAAATGATAGAAAATAGCAAGAGCAAGAAATTCTATATC
>NC_051404.1:8018511-8018936 GCF_015228065.2 Penaeus monodon | reverse complement strand
GTCGAGAGGGGACGGGGGGGTGATTTTTTCATATCTATTAAGTTATTTCTAATTTTATTTATTTCTTATTCATTTGATATTATTATTTATTTATAAATATATTTATTTATATATATTGTCTGATCTCCATTGTTGTCATTATTTTTTTTCTTGCATATTCATGTTTGATTTCCAAATCGTCCCATTTATCATCACACTGACTTATCTACGATTTAAAGTCATTTCTATTTTCATTTCATTCCCTTTTACTCACATCCTATTCACGCTGCTTTTATCTTCCTCAAAAGAAAAGAAAAAAAAAATGCACCCACTTACCCGCATCCAGTCATGCCCGTAAGTAGTTGGTTGGTAAGTACTAACGGACGCGGGAGTGAAAGGAGGTGATCAGTGATAGGAATTGTGAGATTGCGTAACTGGTTGCTGAG
>NC_051404.1:8016622-8017323 GCF_015228065.2 Penaeus monodon | reverse complement strand
GGTAGATAGATAAAAAGGAAGATAAAAAGATAGGTAAAAAGGAAGATTCTAAAGACCTAAAAATACCCAAAAATGCAGTAGGAGCGAGCGAGAGCCCGGAGCAGGGCGTTGCGTCGAGACCATCGGCGAAGGCGCTTGTGATGGATCTCCTCTCCCCCCTCCCCCCACACCCCGCCCACCACACCCCTCCCCCACCACACCCCTCCCACCACACCCCTCCCCCACCACACCCCTCCCACCACACCCCTCCCCCACCACACCCTCCCTATCTCCCCCTTCCCCCTCCCCCCCATCGCCCTACGCCCCCCTTCCCCTTCTCCCTCCTGCAACTTCTCAGCCAGAGTCAGGTGTTCGCAGGTGAATAGCAACAGGCGATTCTGCAACCTGAAAGCCGAACGTCATCACTATCATTACTGTATTATGTACTACCACAGGGTCGGTTAAAGAGTGTACATCACCTGCGCAACCTGCCGTGTACACACCTCAGGGTACGAAGTGTTCAGTGTTTACAGTACTTTTTTTCTCTCTCTTATGACTGTTATCGGTGTTAGCTTAATCAGTTCGATTCTAATCAGCTGAGGGGATGAAATTTGGATTAATTTGGTTGATAATACGTGATAAGATGCTTGTCGTTTTTTCTTGAAAGATTGGAGGAAGAAGATTGTGAAAATTGGGAGTAAGGATTAATTTTCTCTAAATTC
>NC_051404.1:8015394-8015897 GCF_015228065.2 Penaeus monodon | reverse complement strand
TCATTTCAACGGGTCATTGTCAAATGGTTCCCCATGCATGTACAGTGTGCGCGGGGGTTTTGGTACGCTAACCGACCCATCATCAAAAAATACATAGAATTTCATATGAGAAGATCTAATGGCAAGTTTCACGAGCAATTAGTTTCACATGAATCTAATAGAATCTTCTGGGTGGTAAATTACGGTGATTAGAGTCTTATAACAACATAAGAGTGGGTAGTTATGTTCCTTAAGTATTCGTAATGCCAATCATGATGGTCTTGACAAAAACAGGACGTGTGTGGTTGATAAATACTTTGCTCCGGCGGGAATCTAGGTGGCTGGGGGGGTTAGGGGGGAAGGGGTGATAAGGGAGGGGGGTAGGGGATGGGGGTGTTGGGGTTGGGGAGGGTACGTGGTCTCGACGAAACTTGCCTGTCTGTCTTGTTGTCTGTCTATTGCCTGTGTGTTGTTTGTCTACCTTTTTTTTTTTTTTTTGCTGGTTGTCTCGCTGCATGTTATTT
>NC_051404.1:8014926-8015323 GCF_015228065.2 Penaeus monodon | reverse complement strand
TTCTTTTCATACTTCCTCTGTCTACCTTCCTAGCTTGTCTGTCTGTCTGTCTGGCTGTCCGTTCCTTACTCTCTCTTCCATCTCCCTTTCCTGTTTTTCTTAGTGTCTCTTTCTCTCTCAATATCTGTTTATCTTTCCCTTCTATCTGAGTGTCTGTTTCTTTTCACACTCCTCTGTCTACCTTCCTAGCGTGTCTATCTGTCTGTCCGTTTCTTGCTCTCTCTTCCATCTCCCTTTCATTTCTCTCTCTACTGCATATCTGCCCATTCGTTTGCCCTTCACAGTACTTGTTTCTCGAGCAGCTGCATGTTTACGTAATATTCCCATGTCTGTTTGCTTGCATGCTTGACTGCTTCCCTAATTGGTTATTAGCCTTGTTGTTTACTATCGTGCTTAC
>NC_051404.1:8014438-8014736 GCF_015228065.2 Penaeus monodon | reverse complement strand
AAGTGTGTAAGTGTGTGCGCATGTGTATGTGTGCACTCGAATGACAATTTAGTACACAGGTCGTGTTTACATATAGCATAATAAGGAGTGAGCGTGGCAATTTATATGCAGGTCTTCTTGTGTACAGCTCTGTGGTGGGTCATTATATTAAGTGTGTATTTATTTACGTCCACCTACCAATACCTACGAGGAATACAGTAGAACCTCGGTTTGATTTGCTGAAAAAGAGGGAGAAAGGAGGATGAGAGATGGGGGAGGGTCGGGGGGAGAGAGAGGGGGAAACAGAAGAAAAGAGGGG
>NC_051404.1:8014054-8014213 GCF_015228065.2 Penaeus monodon | reverse complement strand
AATCTAGTAACACGTGTAAAAACTTAATCTTAGCGATCTTGATAGCCAATGCACTCTGATTGTATAGATTCAAAAGCAAAATTGAAAGCCTGGTGTTAACATATGCAAGAAAGTTGGCATAATATTCGAACAGCAGGATTTTACAGTCACTTAGGCGGT
>NC_051404.1:8013874-8013994 GCF_015228065.2 Penaeus monodon | reverse complement strand
GAAGGTGTTTTGTGTCTGGTAAGATGATCTCGATAGATATATATAATCTAGTTCTAGAGATGAATAATCGGGATTCAGTGTAGAATTGTTTTTTTTATATATATTTCTCTTTTCTTGCAT
>NC_051404.1:8013344-8013641 GCF_015228065.2 Penaeus monodon | reverse complement strand
CACTGTGCCTCCCACCCTCTCCATCTATCTATGCACCTCCCTCTCATCTTCCCCTTTTATTTACATCCACCCTCGTCTCCCTTCCTCCCTTTCCTCCCTCCCTCCCTTCCCTCCTATCCTCCCCCCTCCCCAACCCCTCCTCCCCAATCCCTCCTCCCCAACCCCTCCTCCCCAATCCCTCCTCCCCAACCCCTCCTCCCCTTCCTCCGACCTACCTTCTTCTCTGTTTCTCGATCCATCTCACCACAATAGGGATCCTGTCTGGCGCTGAGCTTAACGCAAAGGCCTAGACACGAA
>NC_051404.1:8012473-8013015 GCF_015228065.2 Penaeus monodon | reverse complement strand
ACCCCGTCTCGTCCAATAACCTTTCATGACTCATAGACCGGTCCAGTTTACTCCACTGCGAATAATTAAGAATAAGCATTAACAAGTCAAACATTGCAGCATGTTTTATGCATGGAATACGAGGAGAGAGAGAGAAAAAAAAGAAGAATTAAAAAAAAAAATAAAAATAAAAGGGGAATACAAATCGTTAATAGAAAGTTAATCTTAGAAGAAAAAAGAAAGAATAGAAAAAAAGAAGAATAGAAAAAAAAAACATAAATAGAATAAAAGGGAATACAAATCGTTAATAGAAAGTCGAACAAAAAAAAAAAAAAGGAAATTAAATTTATTTGAAAGGCTAATCATATCGAAATAATTACTATTGAAAAAAAAAGGAATTGCAATTGCAATTAGTATAGGAATAACCTTTCGGCTAATGGCAGCGGCGTTGCACATCGCAGTTGCGTATGTTGCACGCCTGATTGCAGCGTCGAGGATCTTCGATTCGGGTGGAACGAATGCCACCACGCACACAGCCGCTTACACACGAACTGTCATGGACG
>NC_051404.1:8011498-8011626 GCF_015228065.2 Penaeus monodon | reverse complement strand
TATAAGAAAAGAGAAAAGAAGATAACGGAGAGAGAGAATAAAGAGCAAACGACCAAGAAGAAGCGAAAGAAAAAGGGGAGAAAGAAGAGAAGAAGAATATTTCGAATAAATAATGAACCTAATTGTGA
>NC_051404.1:8010486-8011479 GCF_015228065.2 Penaeus monodon | reverse complement strand
CGTTCGTATTACTCGCGGCTCCGATGCGGATGTGCGGATTAGATGTTGTGCGGGTTGCAACATTCTTCAGGTGTTGTGCGGGTTGCAACATTCTTCAGATGTTGTTCGGGTTGCAACATTCTTTCGATGTTGTGCGGGTTGCAACATTCTTCAGGTGTTGTGCGGGTTGCAACATTCTTCAGGTGTTGTGCGGGTTGCAACATTCTTCAGATGTTGTGCGGGTTGCAACATTCTTCAGGTGTTGTGCGGGTTGCAACGTTCTTCAGGTGTTGTGCGGGTTGCAACATTCTTCAGATGTTGTGCGGGTTGCAACATTCTTTCGATGTGCGGGTTGCAACATTCTTCAGATGTTGTGCGGGTTGCAACATTCTTCGGATGTTGTGCGGGTTGCAACATTCTTCAGATGTTGTGCGGGTTGCAACATTCTTTGATGTGCTGTTTTCTTCAGATGTTGTGCGGGTTGCAACATTCTTCAGATGTGCGGGTTGCAACATTCTTCAGATGTTGTGCGGGTTGCAACATTCTTCAGATGTGCGGATCGCAACATTCTTTCGATGTGCGGGTTGCAACATTCTTTCGATGTGCGGGTTGCAACATTCTTCCGATGTTGTGCAGGTTGCAACATTCTTCAGATGTTGTGCGGGTTGCAACATTCTTCAGATGTGCGGGTTGCAACATTTTTCAGATGTGCGGGTTGCAACATTCTTCAGATGTTGAGCGGGTTGCAACATTCTTCAGATGTTGTGCGGGTTGCAACATTCTTCAGATGTTGTGCGGATTGCAATATTCTTCTGATGTTGTGCGGATTGCAACATTCCTCCGATGTTGTCCGGATTAGAACATTCCTTAGATGCTGTGCGGATTAGGACATTCCTCGGATGCTTTGCGATAGAGCTCGACTAACGGATGTAGGTTAATTGGAGGTAAATTGCGGTGCTAGAAATTTTATTGAGGGGATTGCTTGATCACTATCTGGGAGAGAGATGTTTAGGG
>NC_051404.1:8009502-8009579 GCF_015228065.2 Penaeus monodon | reverse complement strand
ATGTACAGTTTTTTTTTACATGTACATGTCATATTTTCATCTTGTGCATTGATACATTAGAGAGACTGAGAACTGTA
>NC_051404.1:8008477-8009217 GCF_015228065.2 Penaeus monodon | reverse complement strand
TAAGTAGAACAATACATCTATAAAAGTTGCAAATTCCACATTGAGGGCAAACGCGCGCCGTAAAAGTGCAGCCTCAGAGCATTTTCTCTCGAGCTAGTGGGAGGGGAGGGGGTTAGTGGGGAAGGAGGCGGAAGAAGAAAGAGGAGAAGAGGTTAGAGGATGAAGGGGGATGTAGAGGGAGAGGGGATAGAAGAAGGGGAAAGAAGGGGATAGGATGGGGAAGGAAGGAAGGAAGGAAGAGGGAGGAATGGGGAGGGAGTAGAGAAAAGGACATGGAAGAAAGATGAGGAAAGAACCGAGAGGGTAAAAACACAAGAAGAAGAAGGAGATGAGAATATGAAAGTGGGGAAGGGGGGAAAAGAAGGAGTAAGGAGTAGAATAAGAGAAGGAATGAAGAAATGGAAGAGGATTGGAGGAGTGAAGGGAGGAGAGGAAAAGAGAAGAAATAAGGAAAAGAACGAAGAACAGAAAGGAGAAAGAGACAGAAAAGGGAGGAGGAGAAGGAGAGGGAAATGGCAAAGTGAAGGAAAAGAGGAAGGTGAGAAAACAGAGAAGAAAGGAAGAAACGAGAAAAGAATATAGAATAAAACGAAGAGGAAGAAGAAAGGGGAAAAAAATGAGGGGAAGAGAGCGAAGAGGATGGAAGAAAGGTAGAAGAAATAAATAGGATAATAAGGACAGAACGTACAAGAATAAACCAAGGGAATACAAAGACGAAATACAAATATTGACAGACAGAG
>NC_051404.1:8006963-8007028 GCF_015228065.2 Penaeus monodon | reverse complement strand
CTAAAGATTAACGAAAGAGGGTAAATGAAGTACGAAGAGATCCGTACAGGAAGAGAAAATGTAAG
>NC_051404.1:8006684-8006779 GCF_015228065.2 Penaeus monodon | reverse complement strand
ACACGAAAACAGGAGCCGAGAGCAACAGCAACATTTTCCCCGAGCCAAGAAAAAGAAGGATGAGTTGAGATAGCGAGACCTTTGCGCCGCCTATG
>NC_051404.1:8005413-8005555 GCF_015228065.2 Penaeus monodon | reverse complement strand
AAAGCTTGCGTTGTCCTCCTTCAAGTTACGTGTTGAGAAAGCGCAGGATTTTCCCGACGGAATGCAAGGAACCTGAGCCTACGTCCTTGTATCTAAACACGTTACTTAACTTGTCAGGTGAGAAAGTAGACATATCAACATG
>NC_051404.1:8004999-8005308 GCF_015228065.2 Penaeus monodon | reverse complement strand
TTATTTACCTCGGCTCCATCTTTCTACAATTTTCCGCGTGAGTGAACACTTTAGATAGATACTGGAGTGCAAAGTTTATACAGGAGATCTTATCCACTCTCCCAATTACATCCGAGCGTCTGGCGTTAAGCGGCGCAGATAAGTTTACACATACTGTGAAATTAGCACATAAGTGTCATATAATTTGCGATTGAATTTAATCCTCATAAAACACGGGGTTATTACTACTGACACGTGTGCCTTAGAGATTAAGGTTTGATCATTCGAGTGCGCTTTGGTTGGGTGTGAGCTATGGCGCATATCTTTCAG
>NC_051404.1:8003096-8003464 GCF_015228065.2 Penaeus monodon | reverse complement strand
CTCTAGATTCAGATGAAATCCCATTGTATATTACATCATTCTTACTGACCAGGTACTTTCTCTTAAAAACGTATTTACTGAACATTGGTTTCTTTTGATTAAAAATATTTGTCTCCGGGTCATTCAAGATCAAATCTAAATACATTGTCTAAGATCAAAATACAGAGGAATTTTACGATTCATTATCTACAAAGGATTTATACTGGGAGTAAATATATATAGGAGAGTGTTATAAGTAAAAGAAAATAAACAAAAAATTATTATTATTTCTTATTCTAAATCAATGGCGATTCTAAAACGAAATTCTAAAATTTTCTGTGCATTCCATAACCTGTTTCGTAACTCAGAAACATCCGGCAATTTATAGA
>NC_051404.1:8002039-8002564 GCF_015228065.2 Penaeus monodon | reverse complement strand
ATATATTTGAGTGTCCCTATATATTTGTACACAATTTACTCATTATATAACCAAATTTCAAAACCTAAGTAATTCAAACTTTCCTGACTATAATCATTTTACCTACTGTTCTTCAATTATTCAAATTCTGTGGACACACGCACCGAAACTCATTTTTGAGTGCATCAAACATCGTACATACTACGCACACGCACACGAAATCTATCCAACATATTTCGCCGTATTAAAAAATAATAACAATAAAAAAAATGTATAGTTTCCATCATATGTAAAAGAAAAGAGAAAAAAAAAAACAGCTTTCTTGAGCCGTGGAGAAGCTCCCTTCTCCCCCCCCCCCCCACTACCATTTTTTTCCATTGCTGTCTGTCGACGATATTAACAGCAGCCTTATACGAAGCCTCATGTAATTGAGTCGACGAGAGAAAAAACACCGTGTTTATCTTTAATATTTGCTTTCTTATATTTGGAGAGGGGAAAAAATACATGGCGAATTCACATGCGCATAAACAGTCTTGACTGAAAACA
>NC_051404.1:8000152-8000615 GCF_015228065.2 Penaeus monodon | reverse complement strand
CTATCTAGTTATCTAAACAGGCGACATGAGTGACCATCTGAGCAATAAATAAAATAAAATATTAAAACGAGAGAGAAGATAGCCTGTCCTAACTTCTCTGATCAGCCAGTAGATGGCGTTATTATATTTGCACTATAAGGAGGTCTAATATACATTAAAACGCAAACGCCATCTGTCGGTTAATTTTCTACTGTTAAGTAAGGTAGATTGATTTTGGCTTTATTTGGCCGGCAGTTTTGCTTTAGATGCTGTGTTTACGTTTTAAGTCTCTGGTTTCATTTCATTTGTAGGCGATTATTAGTTACCTTTGTCATTATCACTATTATTCATATGAATTTCGTTATCATCACTCTCTCTACTTCCTGTTTCCTTCCTATCAATATTAACATGGTATGTCCTATTATCATTCTATTTGTAATTACAATTATTACCATTATTATCATTAACACCCCTTTGTTGCTGT
>NC_051404.1:7999038-7999102 GCF_015228065.2 Penaeus monodon | reverse complement strand
TGCTCAAAAAATGATCGCAAATGCACCTGAGGCCCAATAGATTCGAATCACCTTGCCACGAATT
>NC_051404.1:7998606-7998721 GCF_015228065.2 Penaeus monodon | reverse complement strand
ATTATCTGAAAAAATGAAATAAATAATAAACGAAGGCAAAGTTTGAAGGATAAATATAATATGAACAGACAAATAATTCGATTAATTACACAGACAAACAATACTTATGAAACTG
>NC_051404.1:7998246-7998508 GCF_015228065.2 Penaeus monodon | reverse complement strand
GATTTTTTTTCTCATAGCGGGATGCTCCTCTTGACGTCAGGAACTAGGTTGGAGTACCTTTACATAGGAAAATATTACGAGGTTCTGAGGAATGCAAGCTTGATGATGGGAATTTACTGAAAGATAAGAAGAGAATAACGTAATTTGAGGAACAGAAGTAGAGGAAATTTTCAAGTAACAGATTAGGGTTTGGATAACACACTGAGACCAAGTGATACCGTGTTGAAATGATTGACAGGATTGCACTGGTGGGGGGAGGGGG
>NC_051404.1:7997713-7997875 GCF_015228065.2 Penaeus monodon | reverse complement strand
CAACGGCTGAAAAATAATATATTTTGTAGCAATTTGCCAAATCATCCATTTATTCTCATATCTGATTGCATACCAGTTTTTATACCCGTTCGCTAATTTGCTTATCCGCTTGTACTTCAGTTTACTCTGTTATCTACAAGTATATAGCCACAACCATTATAT
>NC_051404.1:7997098-7997249 GCF_015228065.2 Penaeus monodon | reverse complement strand
CCGTCACCGTGCATGAGTCTGTGATTTTGTGTGCAACTTTGCGTAATGCATTGGTAGGATTTTCCCCAAATCGAGCTTGCATCTTGTGTGCTTTACCTTTTTTTATTCTGTTTTACTATTCTCACTTTTGTTATTGTTTCGTTTACTTTCT
>NC_051404.1:7996669-7997060 GCF_015228065.2 Penaeus monodon | reverse complement strand
TATTTGTGATCCTTCCTTATTTCTTTGTCGTATCTTTTTTTATTTCGTTTCGTCCTTTTTTTGTGTGTATTTTTCATTGATTTCTTTATCGTTTATCTTTTTTTATATTTTTCATTATTTTGTTTTATTCTAAGTTAGTGTCTTTCCCTTTATTCTATCTTTCTCTCTTTCTTTTTCTCATTTCTTCCCTCTCTTTCTCTCCTCCTTTCTCTCTCCCATGCTTCTTATTCCCCTTTCTCTTCATCTCCTTCAACTCCTTCTAAAAGCTGCAATCCTCGTCTGCTGTCTCTTGGTTTCGTCTCTTTCCATTTTTTTCTGCTTTTCTCTTTTCTTCCATTTTCTTCTATTCCCTCTTCCCCCCCCCCCCTCCCATTTCTTTCTTTCCCTTGCT
>NC_051404.1:7995773-7996519 GCF_015228065.2 Penaeus monodon | reverse complement strand
CTTTTTTCCTTTTTTTCATGCTTTTTCCTCCCCTTTCTCTGTTACGTTTCATATCATGTCTCTCTCCGCCCCCTCATCACTTGATTTAATCTCTTCCTCTCCTCTCTCCCTTTCCCTCTCTTCTTCTATTCCCTACCTTTCCTTTCCTCCCCTCTATCTCCTCCTTCCCCTTTCTCCCCTCCCTTCCTTTTCTCTTTCCCCTTTCTCTCTCTCCGCGCCCTCATCTCTTGATTCAGTCTCTTCCTCTCCTCTCTCCCTTTCTCTCTTCCCTTCTTCCCTTTTCTCCTATTTCCTCCCCTTTCTCTCCTCTCCCCTCTCTTCCCTCCCTTCCTCTTCTCCTTCCCCTTTCTCTCTCTTTTCGTCCTCATCACTTGATTCAATCTCTTCCTCTCCTCTTTCCCTTTCTCTCTTCCCTTCTTCCTTCTTCTCCTATTCCCTCCCTTTTCTCTCCTCCCTTCTCTCTCCTCCTTCCCCCTTCTCCCCTCCCTCCCCCTTCTCCCTCACCCTTTCCCTTCTCCCTTCCCTCCCCCTTCTCCCTCACCCTTTCCCTTCTCCCTTCCCTCTCCCTTCTCCCTCACCCTTTCTCTGTCACCCCCTTTATCATGTCTCTCTCTGCGCCCTCATTACTTTGCTTCATTAAACTCCTTTTGTGATTTCGCCGAGACAATAAGATTCGTTGTTGCTGATCTGTTAGTTTTTTTTTTTTTTTTTGGGGGGGGGGTTGCTTGTTTTTTTTTTTTTTTTTT
>NC_051404.1:7995493-7995577 GCF_015228065.2 Penaeus monodon | reverse complement strand
CGATATATATATTTTTTTTTGGGGGGGGGAGGTTTGTATCTTTCGTTTGCTTGTTTGCTTTCTTTTCTTTTTTTTGTCCCCTTT
>NC_051404.1:7995364-7995453 GCF_015228065.2 Penaeus monodon | reverse complement strand
CTCATTCAACATACAATTAGTTTTCTTTATTTTCGTCTTCCCTTCTGTGTCTCATTATCATTTATTTGTTTGTTTGTTTGTTATTGCTG
>NC_051404.1:7994226-7994399 GCF_015228065.2 Penaeus monodon | reverse complement strand
GCCTACAAGCCTGTGAGCATCCTCCTCGCCGCTCACAAAAACTGGTCCCTCCGCCTCGCCCGCTCGCCTCTTACCTCGCGTCTGCCCGAAAAGGTCAAGCCGCCTCGGTTGCCATGGTTACCGCACGGGGCACCGGGCACACACACTCTCTCTCGTGCATCATCATGGGCTGC
>NC_051404.1:7993972-7994061 GCF_015228065.2 Penaeus monodon | reverse complement strand
CCCTGTTCAAGATGGTTTGCCGTTTTGCTTGTGGTGTGGGTGTTTATTTCCTCTTTATTACTTTCTTGTTCTTCTCCTCCTACGTCTCT
>NC_051404.1:7993359-7993853 GCF_015228065.2 Penaeus monodon | reverse complement strand
CTCCCACTAATCCCGCCTTATCTTAATCTTCACTGCGCATCCTATCACCAACATCTTTCTTCCATAAGTCTCCTACCAAGCTGGTCACACTCTCCTCCCTTACGCCATTGCTTGGTCCGACTGCAGCGCCCTCGGCATCCAGTCACAGTCAGAAGACCTGTTTCATCTCCCGGTTAGTATTTTACACTCTCGGCGAGCATGACAATCGCAATGCGCAGCGGTATACAACACACTTTAGTACAGACAAAGCACTGTGAATAATGTCCTTTGATTACGAAGAAAGGGAATTAAAAAGAAATGAGGGATTAGAGTCGTTATGTTAGTACAATGGGAGCTTTTGTACTTGAGATGATAGTGTCTAAGAGAGGGAGGGTTGTGCGAGCGGCACAGGGCACAAAGACTACACGGAACAAGTCACGGGGAGACTTGTAATCCTAATGGTTTTGTACTCTCGTGTTGTTAGTGGGTTCGATTTGAATCCAAGGTTTTTTTTC
>NC_051404.1:7992588-7993331 GCF_015228065.2 Penaeus monodon | reverse complement strand
TAATTCCTAGGATGAAAGTGAAAGGGGGAGAGAATATAGTAAGAAGCGAAGGAAGATGATGAGGGTATGTGTGTGTTCTGGGTACTTTTGGGTTCCTTAAATACCTCCCGTGTACCTCTATCGTACCTGCCTTTATTATGACATGTGTGGTCTAATGAAGACCTAAAACTGTCTATTGAAAACCCGTAGATATATATGAACTAAACTTTATCATTAACATCTATTATGATTTTTATCTTTTTTTATATATCTCTTACTAACCTCCCTACTTTTTATAATAAGGTCCACTGGGTACGGAGAGGAAAAATAAAACGAAAAGGTTATTATGTAAATAGTATGTCGTCTGAAAGGGGTGTTTCGAACTCTGCTCCCTTTTTTTCTTATATCATTTGTGGTGTAATAAAGAACTCGGGCTATTCATTGTGTACATGTAAAAACACTTCAGAAACGTTTATCGCCAGTATGTAATGTCTTTTTTCCCCCTTCAAGTCTTTTTGTGGATTTGATGTGTTCTGCTCCGTTACACTAAATTTGATTCGTGTTATTTTAATATATCTGAATTCCTTTTATCGAGCTCTTCTGTCACTGAATTGTATGTTATTTCGTTTTATTTGAATCATCGTGCGTTTAACACTGTATTTTTGTGTATTTCCTGACACTTTTTTTTCTTTTATGTATCCCTCTTCAATTAACATCATATGACTATCACTATTTTCATCGATGTGCATATTCTTTCTACCTTC
>NC_051404.1:7992225-7992404 GCF_015228065.2 Penaeus monodon | reverse complement strand
CTCCCTCTCTCCCAACTATTCATCTACACCCATCTCCCTTCCTTTTTTCTCATTTCTCCGAAAGCAAGCTATAACGGAATCTGACAGACATACAGACAGAGAGTGAGGTAGGCATGAGCAGTAAAACACGAACAGAGAGAGAGAGGGGGGGTGAGTGAGAGACAAACAGACTGACAGGC
>NC_051404.1:7991655-7992111 GCF_015228065.2 Penaeus monodon | reverse complement strand
GGGTGGAGGTACGCTGTCCATGTCCCCCGAAAAGACTTAATACGTTTCACAAGCATTAATCTGAGCTAAAGAAAATTACGGAGCTGATAGCATGATTATACCGACCATCCAGTACTGTCTTATTAAAGTATATTGGGCTTAATAAATCACTAGGTGAAATAGAAGGAAACATGATATTACATCTGATAGAGTAATGCAGTCTCCACGCACATACTATATGAATATGTAAACTGTTTTTTTTTCTGGTATCGTGAAAGGTATCTGTATCGTGGTATATAAAAAGGGGGGTTGTTTTAATTGAGCAATTTCTCCGTTACTTGTTCCCTTGGCATAATGGCTTCATTTTTGCGTGGGTCTTTTTTCGAATTCTGGTTATTGCCAATCTATCGTGTGTTTTTTTTTTTTCTCGTCCGTTTTTGTGGAATTTTGTGCCCTTAATTTGATCTTTTAATCTTA
>NC_051404.1:7989494-7989635 GCF_015228065.2 Penaeus monodon | reverse complement strand
TTACCAATGAATTGTTTTGGATCAATAACACTAGATCTTTATCTGTTGCACGATCAGCCTGATTCTGTGTTATTAGCACACTTGATGAAGGCTTGTGTGTTATTAGTTTGAAGCTGTGTTAGACAAGCAGCTTTCCTAACA
>NC_051404.1:7988920-7989200 GCF_015228065.2 Penaeus monodon | reverse complement strand
CCATTCACTGATGCCTATAACAGTTAGCAAAAGCGCGGAAGGTGTACATATAAAATTCCCCAGTGCATGCTTTCGTAAGCGTGCATGACGGGAGCGCATGAACTCTCGCCACGAAGAATATCTCAGCAAAAGTCTCAGAAAACGTTAATTCCAGGCGTGTCAGTCGCGTCGGACGAGAGAGAGGAGAGTACAATGCTCAAACATTCTATGTCAGTCAAGCCAAGGTGTATGTCTGTAAAATCACCGCGCAGGAGGTTGCGAACTGCAGATACTGAAAGGA
>NC_051404.1:7988374-7988876 GCF_015228065.2 Penaeus monodon | reverse complement strand
TGGGGGTATGGGGTAGGGAGGGGAGGTGGGGAGAAGAAATGGAAGGGGGGAAACAAGAGAGAAGATAAGATAAATACCTGAATTGCGACATTTTGAAAGGGAAGAGGGAGGGGGGGGAGGGTTGGGGAAATAGACAAAGCAAAATCTCGAATTCCCAAACCTCAATCGGATCCCCATGTCCCCCTATCCCCTCCCCTCCCCCTCCGAATCACCCCTCCCCCTATCCCCTCCCCCTCCCCCTCCACCCGCCGTTTCTCCCTCCCACTATACTCTTCACCTCCCCCCGTCCCCCTCCCCAACTCCAATTCCACCTCCCTCCCCCCCCATCCCTTCCTCCCCCCTGCTTACTCCACTTTCCAAAACCTCTTCTAACTCCACTTTCCCCCCTCCCCTCCTCGTTACTTCCCACTCCACCTCCACCTCCTTCCTTCCCCCCTTCCCTCCTTCGCTCACCATACTCCATTTCCCCCAATTCTCCTCCTCCATTCCCTTCCTTTTCTTT
>NC_051404.1:7988058-7988354 GCF_015228065.2 Penaeus monodon | reverse complement strand
CTTCACTCTTTCCCCTTCCTTTGTTCACCTCTCTTTCCTCCACTATCACTTCTGTTTATCCCCCTCCTCTCTCCCCCCCACCCCTCCACTATCACCCCCCTTCCCCCTCCTTCCACATGCCACCTCCCCCCCTCCACCCCCACCTTCCTTCTTTCTATGTCTCTTCCCTTCCACACGCCACCTCTCCTCTCTCTTTCTCTCTCTTCCGCGTTCCACCCACTCTCCACTCCACCCCTATTCTCATTTCCGATCCACCTCCTTTCAATCCACCTCCCCCACGCTCCACTTCCCCTCCC
>NC_051404.1:7986967-7987113 GCF_015228065.2 Penaeus monodon | reverse complement strand
AATTCCAGAGAGAGTCGCCCATAGGAACCGAACCGTCGATCGAAATGAAACCCACAGTGTTTAGCCCAAAATTGAGAAGAATTAATACCAGGATCCAGTTAAAAACGTCGCATTTCCTTATGCTTGGTTATCCTTATCAAGGATTT
>NC_051404.1:7986078-7986900 GCF_015228065.2 Penaeus monodon | reverse complement strand
GGTTTATAGAGGAAAAAATATCAATTTCTGTCCAAGAAAGTATTTTCCTCCATTTTTTTTTGTTCACTCTCTCTCTCCTTCTTCTTTTTTTTCACTTATTCAGTATCGATTCCGCATACTTCGAGTCTTGTGGACTTTATCTGAAGCAACAGGTTTTAGGATGTCGACTCCTAGACTTCAGGACTTCAGGAGTTCGGGACTTCAGGAATTCAGGACTTCAGGACTTCAGGACTTCAGGACTTCAGGACTTCGGGACTTCAGGAATTCAGGGCTTTGTGATTTTTGGGGCTTCAAAATTCAGGGGTTTTGGAAATTTTGGGAAATTTAGGAAATTTGGGTTTTTGGGACTTCAGGACTTCAGGACTTCAGAACTTCGGGGCTTCAGAAATTCAGGACTTCAGGACTTCAGAACTTCGGGACTACGTGACTTCAGGACTTCTGGACTTCAGGACTTCGGGACTTCAGGACTTCAGGACTTCAGAACTTCAGAACTTCGGGGCTTCAGAAATTCAGGACTTCAGGACTTCAGAACTTCGGGCGTGTGACGTGATACCCAAGCAGTCGGTCCCTTTACGGTCTCCTCGGCGATGCAACACGGTACGGTCGCGCACTTGAATAGAATGTTGCAGACTCATGCTGCAAGTGGCGGCTCGGGGGCGTCACCGGGCGTATGCGCTTTTTAGAAAAGGTTTTGACTCTATTTAAAAAAATAGATTCCCGGGGAATAAGAGCTTATGACTCTTTCTGAAAGCAATGGCGTGGGCCCCGGAGGGGAGCTTGAGTGAACCCTACCCTGGCCCGTCGAGATTTTGGTTTCTGTTG
>NC_051404.1:7985344-7985501 GCF_015228065.2 Penaeus monodon | reverse complement strand
AGTCGTGGGTCGCACTTGCAAGTCTGCAAGTTGCAAGAGGGGAGGGAGGAGGCTACGTCGCATGTCCTCGCCTTAAAGGAAAAAAAAGGAAAAGGTTTTCATGACCAGTCCAGTAGCTGAGGTTATTTATAGGTCAAGCTCGATTTGTCTGTATCGT
>NC_051404.1:7983749-7983951 GCF_015228065.2 Penaeus monodon | reverse complement strand
AAGCTTGCATATTTCTATACTGTTAATACTTCAAGCTTTATGTGTTAAACCGAAATAAAACCCAACTATAATTGTAATATGCTCTTAACATAACAAGTATTAATATGCATGGCTTGGTAAGTCGTTTTTCTTTTCACACGTTTCGGTATCAAACCAAATGTTATGAATTATCAATTACTGTTTGTTTATTGCGTTCTTGTTA
>NC_051404.1:7983361-7983658 GCF_015228065.2 Penaeus monodon | reverse complement strand
AACAAAAAGACAAACAAATGGACGCACTAAGAGAGGAAGACTAAGAAAATATAAAGCAACATCTCGTATGTATAGGAAATCAAAGAAACAAGAAGAAAAAAGGGGGAATATAGACGAAAAGGAGGGACACAGAGAGACAAACAGAGACAGGCAGACACACAAGAAAGCCGAGAGGGAAAGCTGATTCCACGAAAGGAACAAATTTCTTTACAAGAGAATTTAATGTAAACAAAAAAGTGCAACATTATATGCTAAACTCCTCCCTTGTTTGAAAAGAGGGCGTGGACGTCCACATTT
>NC_051404.1:7982636-7982975 GCF_015228065.2 Penaeus monodon | reverse complement strand
ACATGAAAATGAATAAACCCAAACGCCTAAATACATTACACACCCCTTTCGCCACAACAGGAAACCGTCTAAGTCGGATCCTCACTCCATCTTTCTCGACAAATTATGTACAAGATCGCAAGTCAGGCGTACAAGACCCAAGCCTTACATTTGTACAAATAGCCAGTGACAGACAGACGACAAGCAGCACAAAGAGACCAGTGGTTTGTCCCAATTCACCGTGGAAGTTTGTGTACAGGAATTCTTTATCATTATTACTATCTTGTTTTCTGTCTTGCTTGGGTCTCGTGGGCTATTCTCTGCATCATTTTTGATTACCTTTGTGATATCGATAATGAT
>NC_051404.1:7982032-7982203 GCF_015228065.2 Penaeus monodon | reverse complement strand
TCCACAAATTAAAGAAAGAATAATACATTGATGGAAGAGGAGAAATGAGAACAGAAATGAAAATGAGAATAGAAGAAAAAACAAAAATACTAAAGAATAAAAAAAAGAAGAAACACGCGAATTAGAGGAAAAAGAAACAACGTTGAGAAAAAAATACAGTTTACAGAAAAA
>NC_051404.1:7981848-7982002 GCF_015228065.2 Penaeus monodon | reverse complement strand
CGAATTCTTTAAAATAGTTCGAAGATTCTTCCCGTTTTCTATATTGAATTAAAATCTAAAAGAAGACGATTTTAACACAAAAAAGAAAAAAAAAGAAAATATGACAGAAATAGTATAACGAAGGAAACTCGATAAGAATGAACATTAGGGATTT
>NC_051404.1:7980593-7980724 GCF_015228065.2 Penaeus monodon | reverse complement strand
AAATTGAAGAACATCAACGTTTTCTGTACCATGACTCTTCACAATGCCTGTTTGGGTTTCTATTCCGAATTAAGATTGATAGAAGGTGAGACCTGGCATTAATAGACAGGTACAGGAGGGGGAAACGCTCT
>NC_051404.1:7980435-7980543 GCF_015228065.2 Penaeus monodon | reverse complement strand
CGGGGGGGGATTCTAAAAAAACATATATAGAATAAAATAAACAGGGTGGGGTGGGGGGGATTCTAAAAAAATATATAGAATAAAATAAACAGGGTGGGGGGAATTCTA
>NC_051404.1:7980235-7980384 GCF_015228065.2 Penaeus monodon | reverse complement strand
GGTGATGATGGCGCGGAGAAAGTAATTCGATATAAGGTAGTAGTTTTGTTTTTACGTAAATAAGAAAGATTTGATGATCTAAATTCGAATTTAAATGTAGATTTTTCTCCTGTTTTCATTTCGTTTTCTGAAAGCTCCGAAAGACGGTT
>NC_051404.1:7978257-7978877 GCF_015228065.2 Penaeus monodon | reverse complement strand
ACGAGTCTCCTAAGTTCAGTCGCGGTTACATTCCTCCCTCGGTTTTTCCCTCCCTCGTGCACCGTATTTTTATCTCCCTCCTTCGCCATCCCTCATCCTTTAATTTTATTTCTTATCTGCGAGGCTCGGGACGATAATCTTGCCGCGCTGACGACGGGCCGGAACGAATCGCGTGTGTGTTTTCGCCGGCGATTTTGCTGGTGTGATATTTTTGCACTTCTGGAGGATCCGAGGTGGGGATAAGCAGGTAGGGTGTTCCCGTTTTCTCTGATTGGGTTTGTGTTTTCCCGTTTTCTTTTCATTTTTTATTTTCTTTCTCTCGTTTTTTTTGTGCTGGGTTTTCTCTCTCTCTCTCTCGTTGTGTTGTTTTCTATTCTGTGTCGTTTGCTTTTCTCTCTATTTGTTTTGTTTGGGTTGTTTTCCTTTTTTTCTCTCTCGTTTTCTTGGTGTCGTTTTCTTTTTTCTCTCGTTTTCTTTGTGTCGTTTTCTATTTTCTCTCGTTTTCTTTGTGTCGTTTTCTCTTCTCTCTTGTTTTCTTTCCATCGTTTTCTTTCCCACGGTTTCTTTCTCTTGTTTTGTTTCTGTCTTTATCTTATTTGGTTGATTGCCTGTATTTCACT
>NC_051404.1:7977644-7978071 GCF_015228065.2 Penaeus monodon | reverse complement strand
AAGCTATTCGATTGTTTATTTGTTTTCCGAAATGAACGTCGAGATGCGCAACCTCCACTCCCACTTGTCCGAAAACCTTGAAATTATATTTTTACTGTGCGTTTTAAAGCTTTGATTTGGGCTGAATTTTTTTTCAAGGGAATTCTTAATAAATGCAGTGAGGCACAAAGAATAAGTTTTTGATAAAGCTATATTTAGAGCGAGAGGAGAAAAAAAATACAATTAAGTAGATCTTTTACTTTATTTTGTCGACAGTAATTAAGCCTTGAAACGAGTTGATAGTCACGCCCTCCGAGTCTCTTCTGTTTTCTGATTTTGTCTCTCCCAGTCTTTTAGCTTTTTTCTCGAAATTAGAAGAGGGATAAATTGAAAAAATGTGCCATGATTTGTCACGGCAACTTATTTCATTACTTCTTTTCATTTTTAC
>NC_051404.1:7977134-7977356 GCF_015228065.2 Penaeus monodon | reverse complement strand
GAAGGCGCTTAGCTTATCCCCGCCATTGGTCAAGTTCCTGATGTTTACAATGCAAATATCTCGGGCGGGTCTGCTTAACTCTCGTATGTATAATTTCTTTGTTGTTGTTGCTGTTTTATTGGTTTCCTTTGAGACGATACGTTGGAATAAACAATGGACTGTTAAATTTTATGAACTCGAGTTTTATTTGTTTTATCTAAATAATGGCACTCTCAGAATTGA
>NC_051404.1:7975546-7975619 GCF_015228065.2 Penaeus monodon | reverse complement strand
TCCCGTAGAGATTTTTCTACTGTTGAAATTATTTTTATATGAACAGGTGGTTTTTAGTATGTTTATTCATACA
>NC_051404.1:7975224-7975378 GCF_015228065.2 Penaeus monodon | reverse complement strand
GACTTCATGTATCCTTCTTCCCATTTTACCCGCCCGTCCCCCTCCCCTCCCCCAACACAGTTGTTCCCCATTTCACCTTCCCTTCCTCCCCCTCCCCCACTACCTTCAGCATCTTAACCCTCTTCCTTCTCCATTTCTCCCTCTTTACCTCTTT
>NC_051404.1:7974522-7975121 GCF_015228065.2 Penaeus monodon | reverse complement strand
AGGCTGTGCATTTTGCCTCCTTCCCCCACCCCTTCTCTCACCTCTGCCACGCCTTGCCCTCCCTCGCTACCCTACCTCTTACCCCAATCATTTCTTGCCCTCCCTCCCTAACCCTCCCGTTTCTCCAGCCATGCCTTTTTTTCTCCCGTCCCTTACCCCTCCTCCCTCCCTCAATCCATACCCCGGCCTCTCCCTTACAACCCCCTCCTCTTCCTCCTCTCACCCCCACCTCCTCCCTCCCTCAATCCATACCCCGCCCTCTCCCTTACCCCCTCCTCCTCCCCCCACCCCCACAAACGTCGCCGAAGGTGATAACGACAACCCGGCAAGATGTAACCTCGTGAAGCCTTCCCTCACAGCGGAAAAACTGCCTAAAAACTCCTCAGCGAGTTCGATCACGTCCGTGTGCTCGGGGATCAAACGTTTGCGAGCCGAGGAACGTTTACCTGTGATTGATCCTCTGCAGCCGGCGAAATGGCAGGGCAGAGCTGTCAGTTCCAACCACCGGCCTTAACCACACCGTTTGTTCGCTCGCTCGCTCGCTCATAACACACGCTATCGTCGCTCCTAGTCACACCTGCGCCGGGCGAGTTCGACTG
>NC_051404.1:7970186-7970535 GCF_015228065.2 Penaeus monodon | reverse complement strand
GAGATAAAGCACACTTCTATCTATATGCCAAAATGCATGCTCACAGATATTATGATCATTATCGCAATTTTTTTTCTACTTAGTCTTTCTCCCATCCACATTCTATCACATTTTTAGCTCTATTCTGTCTATTTACCTCTCTTCTCAACTTGCACTAATATTTAAGCGTGTCTGCTGTACTACTGCTCTGAACAAAGAAATTTTTAAAAATCTGGTTATTGATTGGCAGGTATTTTTCTCTCCACCAGTTTTTGCAGGTTTAAAATCCTTTCCGAAATGAACTTTTCTGAACATACAGACTTCTTGACTTCATATGCTGTAATGATGGCTCTTGTCGTATCTGGCTCTT
>NC_051404.1:7969041-7969349 GCF_015228065.2 Penaeus monodon | reverse complement strand
GATCAGTTATCGCAATTTTTTTTCTACTTAGTCTTTCTCCCATCCACAGTTCTATCACATTTTTCTTCTATTCTGTTCTATTTCCTCTCTTTCCAAACCTGTTGCACTTAATATTTAGCGTGTCTGCTGTACTACCGGCATCTGAACAAAAAGAAATTTTTAAAAATCTGGTTATTGATTGGCAGGTATTTTTCTCTCGCACCAGTTTTTGACAGGTTTAAAAATCCTTTCCAGAAATGAACTTTTCTGAACAGTTCAGACTTCTGACTTCATATGCGATAAGTGAGCGGCTCTTGTCGTACCGGCTT
>NC_051404.1:7968072-7968225 GCF_015228065.2 Penaeus monodon | reverse complement strand
GTGCCCTAACCACTAATTAACAACCAAGCAAAACAGCCCAGGAAATTGCTTTCAATAAAGTGAAGGAAATGACACTGCTTGCATGCAATCACAGACACTTCTTTAAGGCAAAGGGAAGATTTCTTTCTCGCTTCTTCAAGGCATGTAAAGATG
>NC_051404.1:7967072-7967373 GCF_015228065.2 Penaeus monodon | reverse complement strand
TTAATGAAAGGTGGGATATAGAATGGACAGAAAGAATTAGCAACAGATGAAGAAAACAAGAGACCTTGAAAGAAAAATGTTCGTTGAAAATACGATGAAAATAAGAGGGGAATTTTAAAGAAGTAAAGAAATGGGGAAAAAGACGAAAAAGCAAATAAACTAAATTATGAAAAAGGAAAAAAAATAATTATGAAAAGGCGAACAAAAAAATTATATAAAATGACAACGAAAAGGGAAGTGATGAGAGAAGACGAGGAAAAGAAGAAAGAAAGAAAGAATAACAGAAAACATAATGGACAAT
>NC_051404.1:7966923-7967035 GCF_015228065.2 Penaeus monodon | reverse complement strand
CGAAGAGAAGAAAAAAGACAAATAGACAAATAAAAAAAAAATCATACAAAGACCAAGAAAACAGAAACAAAGACAATTTTTTTTTTTAATACAAACCAAAAACTTTTGACAA
>NC_051404.1:7966529-7966844 GCF_015228065.2 Penaeus monodon | reverse complement strand
AATAAAAAAAAATAACAACGAAGAAAAAGAAATTGAGGCACGAGATATAAGAGTGAGGGGGAGGAGGGCCAATGGGAGGGGGGGAGGGGGAGTGTGGCGTGGGAGGGTTTCCACTGTCTTTGCTTTCTCAACATCTTTTGTGCTTTTGTGGCGTGCGTTCAAAGCTCTTTTTGATCAGGGAGGAAAGAGTGATTGCGCTGCCTGATAGCAAGGGGCTGGGATTGGCACTGCTTGGCACTGTGATGATAGGAGTGCCAAGGGAAGATGGCGAGGCGGTCGGGAAATTCCTGTGATTTTATTGGTATTAATATTGCA
>NC_051404.1:7965384-7965557 GCF_015228065.2 Penaeus monodon | reverse complement strand
TCTTTCCTGCAGCATCCTCAGAAGAGGGAGGATCTGCTGTCTTCCCGGGTGATGCTTTGGGAATCTTTATCCTGCTGGCGATCGCACGAGAGGCGCGGGAGAAGGGGAGCGCTTAGCACGCGATATCTGTGCATCGCCCTGTTTGGGTCCCCTTTTCTTGCTATTCATGTAGT
>NC_051404.1:7964975-7965162 GCF_015228065.2 Penaeus monodon | reverse complement strand
ACCTTCCTCCCTTTTTTATCCTTATTCTCCTACTTCTTCTCTATCGTCCAACCACAGCAAGAAGACTCGCAAGCAGGCAAGCAGATTTCATGCAACCTCAAAGTGCTCTGCCTCAGGTGCCACGTGGGGGGAGATAACACGAGAGTGGAATGCGAGCCACCTGTTGTCACCTGTTCGGGAACCAGCT
>NC_051404.1:7964193-7964613 GCF_015228065.2 Penaeus monodon | reverse complement strand
CTGACAGACAGAGACAGGGACAGACACAGAGAGACACAGAGAGAGACAGAAACAGGCAGCCAGAAAAACAGACAGACAAACACAGAGAGATGGGAGGAGAAGGAAGGAGAAAGGAGACAAATAGAGAAATAAAAATACAGAATAAATGGAAAATAGAGACAGAGACATGGGAGGAGAAATTACGGAAAAAATAATAGATATATACGCATAGATACACAGGAATAGGCAGTTCGGAATGGGAGAAGAGAGAGAAATAGAGAGTCAGAAAGAGAGATAGAAAATAGGGAAAGACTGACAGACATAGTTAGACAGAGCTGCAGAAACAAAGAAACAATTAAAGAAAAGAAAGGGGAAGAGGGAAACAGACAAGAAAGATATGGAAGAAGTTAATTATTCATGACAAACCACCTGTTAGTCATT
>NC_051404.1:7963617-7963781 GCF_015228065.2 Penaeus monodon | reverse complement strand
AAAGCATCACGACCGGGGCGTTACTGAGAGAAAAAGAAAACGGGATCGTGAACTCAATTGCATAACTAATATAAATGGGGTTTTTAAAGAAATTTCCTTTATTATCGTGATCTGTGATCTTGTTCTGGATGTGAGCTTAATTTTCGTGATGGATTTTATTCTTG
>NC_051404.1:7961385-7961834 GCF_015228065.2 Penaeus monodon | reverse complement strand
CGCCTGGTGCATCTCATTTCTTTTAAGGAAATAAACCCAAAACGAAGGATTTTTTTTTTAAAGAAATAAACCCAAAACGAAGGAAATGTTTTTAAAGAAATAAACCCAAAACGAAGGAAATTTTTTTAAGGAAATAAACCCAAAACGAAGGAAATTTTTTAAGGAAATAAACCCAAAACGAAGGAAATTTTTTAAAGGAAATATACCCAAAACGAAGGAATTTTTTTTAAGGAAATAAACCCAAAACGAAGGAAATTTTTTTAAGGAAATAAACCCAAAACGGGATTTCTGTAGAAACTGCAAAACCAACGAAGGCGACGTAACTGGCCAAGGGAACGGGAATGTTCGAATAATTGGATTCCACACGAAAGGAATGTCAGACTGTCATCCGTAATGAGCAACAGATTGACATGCAAATTAGATACACTAACTTGCTAAGGGTGTTTGAG
>NC_051404.1:7960383-7961006 GCF_015228065.2 Penaeus monodon | reverse complement strand
AAAAGTATTTTTAAAGAAAGTGATTTCAAAAATGTATAACAAAAGGGAGAGAGATGATTTTGAATGCGCGAATGCTAATGAGTGAAATTTCTAAATCCGAAACGAATTCCTGACATTTCAGAGATTCAGATTACCACTATAATAATTTTGAAGATCTATTATATAAATGTAACTTATATAATATACCCCATGCTATCCGAAATTCAGCATACACAGATAAAGACAGACAAACATAAAAAAAAAACATTCACGCGCACATATACACACAATAAACACAAAAAACACACGCGTTCTAAGAAACACACAGCTATACACACGTCTTAACCCCAACCACTCAAATACAGTGTCCATAAATACACACAAATTCACCCCAACATAAAAACAACATGTTCAACAAACTTCATGGTCTGTAGAAGTGCGATACCGCGCGATACTACAGCCCCTGTCTACAGCTCACCCTACTGTACACCCTTCTCGAATTTACTTTACACGAAACCCCTTAAATGGAGAGTTCAGGAGAGTTCCCACGACCCTTAACATTCCGTGAAACTTTCCAGTCATATATTGAACCCCCCCACCCCCACCCTCTGCTGATGCTCTACCCCTCCTGTATACCCCCTTAG
>NC_051404.1:7960021-7960085 GCF_015228065.2 Penaeus monodon | reverse complement strand
ATACATAACCATAACATTCCTGAGCCACGTCTTCAACATGTTCAGATGAACAGAGAAAAACGAA
>NC_051404.1:7958799-7959744 GCF_015228065.2 Penaeus monodon | reverse complement strand
GTTCACTATCCAAGCTTTTACGTGAAAAGGTTACTTGCGCTGACAAATTGCTTCGAACGTCTTATCTCGAAAGGCCAAACGAAGCCTCGACTCCACAACTGGGAAGTCGTGGGTTGTTAGAGGAGAAGGAGGGGAGGGGGGGAGAGGGGAGGTGGAGAGGGGGGAAGAAGAGGGAGGGGAAGTAGGGGAAGGAAGGGTGAAGAAGGGGGAGGGGGAGGAGGGTAAGGGGGTAAGAGTGGGAGGGAAGGAGAAGGAGGGAGATTGGGAGGTGGAGGAAGGGGGAAGAAGGAGGAGGGGGAGGAAGAAAAAGGGGGAGGAGGGGGAGTGGGAGATAGGGGAAAAGAGGGAGTAGGATGAGGAGGAAGAGGGATGGAGGAGGAGAGGGATTAGGAAGGAAGAGGGGGAGGGGAAGGGGGGAGAAGGGAAGGGACGAAAGAGGAATGAAGGAGGGATAGAGGAGATAGAGGAGAATAAGAGAGACGGGTGGAAAGTGGACGAAATGAAAAGGGGAGCAAAAAGAGAGTAAAAAGAGGAGGTCAAGAATGTGAAGAGAGGAGGAGGATGAGAGAGAGGGAGGATAAGGATGGAAAGGAAGAAGAAGGAGAAGAGAGAGCGAGGATGCGGGAAGCAGAAGGGGAATAGAAGGGGTTAGGATGGAAGGGGGGGATGGAGAGGAATGAGATGGGAAGAGGAAAGGGGCAAGCGAAGAATAAAGAAAAAGAGGAGAGGAGAAAGGGGGATAGAGGAGAGAGAACGGAGGAAGTGGGGGAGAGAGGAAGGGGGAGATGGAAGAGAGAGGGAGGGGGAGATGGAAGAGAGAGGGAGGGGGAGATGGAAGAGAGAGGGAGGGGGAGATGGAAGAGAGAGGGAGGGGGAGATGGAAGAGAGAGGGAGGGGGAGATGGAGGAGAGAGGAAGGGGGAGTGGCAAGAGAGGGGTAGGGGGA
>NC_051404.1:7958678-7958772 GCF_015228065.2 Penaeus monodon | reverse complement strand
GGGGGGAGGGACGTGCATTATGAGAAGCCATCGTTCCAGTCGACGGCTGTGAGATGGAAAGATTTTTGTTGAAGGAGTGTCTGTATAATTATGC
>NC_051404.1:7958260-7958464 GCF_015228065.2 Penaeus monodon | reverse complement strand
ACCATTCTTCCTGTTGCTGCTTCCAAATTTTCCTCAAGAAAAGGTTAGCAAAAGTTTGTCTGAAATGGTAAGTACAATTTAGAATTATGCATAATGTAATGAAAGTGTAATTTTGAACTATGCATTATGTAATTATGACTCACGACTGAGCATGATTTAAGTCCTCGGAAAAATAATATTCAAAAATAATTTTCTGATCGTGCG
>NC_051404.1:7957494-7957865 GCF_015228065.2 Penaeus monodon | reverse complement strand
GCTTCTTCATTCCCTTGTTATTTGCACCGAGCATTTGAATTTACGCTTGTTTTGTCTGCATATCCCGTACGTGACTTCGAATTCACGTCTGTTTATAGATGTAAAAATGTCAAGAAAACAAACCTCACGATTTCCGATTTTCTGTGTTGAAAAAAAAAGTGAAAAATCTGATAAAAGGAGAATCGATTGACGCATATAATTGTATAATTGCAAGAAATTCCCTCACAAGTTTCCTTAACGCAGAGAGAAGGAGATGGCGAGGAAGGCAATGTTTCTGAAGAAAAAGGAAAATCACATATGTATGTTAAACAGGCTTGAGTTAACATTTATAATTATGAGAAATCTTCACACATTTTGCGTGAAATACGATA
>NC_051404.1:7957137-7957421 GCF_015228065.2 Penaeus monodon | reverse complement strand
AATACGTCACGTTTGGGGTATAGTGAGTTACACTTGCATTTAAAACCCAGGAAGAGATTAAGACTATAAGCAGATTCTCTCATATTTCTTTTTCTTCTAACGCGAAGACGGAGTGAGAGAGAGAAAAGAATTCCTTGCGAGAAAAGGGAGGATGAAAAGAAAGACCATTTTTGGAAAGCTTGACTGTTGTTTTTCTAGAATATTTTTGATGGGTAGTGTGTTGCTGTTATTCAGTTTAACGAATGCTGTCTAACTCTTTGTGTGAGAGAGGCAGGGTATACTCG
>NC_051404.1:7953363-7953682 GCF_015228065.2 Penaeus monodon | reverse complement strand
ACCGTCATCACCATCCTATAAATAAACCCGAGAGTAAAAGACTTATTAAGGGAACCACATCACTCATCCAAACAGGTCATGGAATTGAGTTCATTATTGCTCCTAATACCACGCCATCAGTCCAAACACTTCGAAACGGGACGCAAAAAAGTGCAAACGACATGAAGAAGCTATTACCCCCTTGCACTCTGTTCCGATAGAGCGTATTGCATCGTTCAGATTTCTTTTCTTTCGCTCGAATCATCTGGGGCAAAGTGGGGATTTTAAATGTTAATGGTTCGTGTGTGCTTGTGGGAGACGGAGGTGGGAAGTGGGGGTG
>NC_051404.1:7952681-7952883 GCF_015228065.2 Penaeus monodon | reverse complement strand
ATCAGAGAGAAAATGTGAGAAAAGCAGAAAGGAAGAGAAGGTAGCAGAAAGATGCAGAATAGACAGAGCAGAAAAAAATAATTAAAAAAAATAAAACAGACCGAGTAAAACACCGTGTTAACCACAAATATGATAATGCAGGAAGAGGTCAAAAGGGAGATATTGTGAGGTTCTGCGATTCATGTTCGCGCCTCACTTTCAC
>NC_051404.1:7951912-7952488 GCF_015228065.2 Penaeus monodon | reverse complement strand
TAAGAAGGGGAATGGATTTTGAAGGGGAGAGGGGGAAGGGGAGAGGGGATGGATAAACTAGGGTTAGATTACGAAGGGGAGGGGGGAGAGGAGGGGGAAGGAGGAAGGAGGAGGAGAAAAGGGTAGATAAGACAGAGCTGGACGTAGAAGGGGAGGGGGAGAGGGAGAGGGAGAAGGGGTGGATAAGACGTCGCTAGATTACGAAGGAAAGGGTTAAGGGGAAGAGGAAAGAGGTAAAAGATAAGACAGGAAAGGGGGGGGTAGGGGGGAGGGAGGGAGAAAGAGAGAGGTGGAAGAGAGAGAAATCGCAGGGGACCTCTTATGGAGGGGGGGAAGCGGGAGGGGAAGAGGAAGAGAGAGGAGAAGAGAAAGAGAGAAGGGAGGGGAGGAAGAGGGAGGTGAGGAGGAAGAGGGAGGGAGAAAGAGAGAGGGAGGGAGGGAGGGAGGGAGGGAGGGGAGGGAAGGTATCACTGCACCTCTTAACTTAGATCGTCCATTCATTAAGATGGAAAAAAAGAATCTTGAATGAGTTACG
Source organism: Penaeus monodon (assembly GCF_015228065.2). NCBI lineage: Eukaryota > Metazoa > Arthropoda > Malacostraca > Decapoda > Penaeidae > Penaeus > Penaeus monodon. Next base: position 7,951,953 of record NC_051404.1, on the reverse strand, counting down.
GTTCTTAGAAGAAGGTCGATCGTGCTGTCTCAGGCTGAGAA
>NC_051404.1:7951144-7951871 GCF_015228065.2 Penaeus monodon | reverse complement strand
CGCTGCTGTTATTCATTGGTTTCATGCATTCATTTGTTCATTTCTTTGTTCGTTCATCTATCTCTTCGTTTATTTAATCATCAGTTCATCAATTTATTCATTTATTTCTATTGTATCCTCCCCTTAATTTATTTATCAAGTTATACCCATATTCATATCAACTAACCCAGCTATTATCCATACATCCACTCATCAATTTATTCATCTATTTCTCATCCATTTATTCTGCAATATATTCCTTTCCATCACAGGCACTTCTTCACTCATTCACTTACTATACATTTATACATCAATATATACATCTATCCCATATATTTTTTTTTCTTCATTTTTCCTCATTCACTTACTATACATTTATACATCAATATATACATCTATCCCATACATCTTTTTTTCTTCATTTTTCCTCATTCACTTACTATACATTTATACATCAATATATACATCTATCCCATACTTTTTTTTTTTTTCATTTATTCAAGCAGGTGAACTAACAATCTTTCCAAGGAGTCCACGTGGTTTGCACAACTGTGAGACGAAGTATGTAGACTCCGACTCCCAAGATCCAAGTACGTGGTTTGTAAGAACATTTTATTCACGTCGGTTCTATATTCAGTTCAATTAAGTATATTGATGTATGATGATTGTGTGTATGATGGTTGGTGAGTCATGATGTATATGGTATGGGTAATTTGGACGTCAAAGATACAATGAAAACAGATAATAC
>NC_051404.1:7949187-7949321 GCF_015228065.2 Penaeus monodon | reverse complement strand
TTTCACAAGATTTTCACCTGAACGGCGCCCAGAATTCTAATGAGATCGCGCGAGACAGAAGACATTCAGACTCACTCAATATCCTCTGTTATTTCGATTAACTTTTCGCGCTCTCTTGGCCTTTCAACTCGAAC
>NC_051404.1:7948252-7948329 GCF_015228065.2 Penaeus monodon | reverse complement strand
CCCTTTCGTCATTAGATACAACCCACACATAATACCCAAAAATAAAATTTAAAAAAATACGAAAAAATATTAAAATA
>NC_051404.1:7948039-7948221 GCF_015228065.2 Penaeus monodon | reverse complement strand
CAGCACATCAGTCACTCACAAATCACTTAGAATAATACACACGAAATTTGAACAAGAATTCAGAGTAACATTTCTAGTTAATGATAAGAATCGGATAAAAATAATTTCGATCTTGCATGGAGATGTTATTCTTGGCTGTCAACGCCAATACTTTAATGTTTCGGTTGGTAGCAGCTTAGTGC
>NC_051404.1:7947545-7947640 GCF_015228065.2 Penaeus monodon | reverse complement strand
CCAGTATGCAGTGCGGATAAAGTGTTTGTGGAATGAAGCTTTTTATCATCAAGCTCACCGAGTGAAAAGTCAAGCGAGATTTCGGAAAACAGATT
>NC_051404.1:7946942-7947262 GCF_015228065.2 Penaeus monodon | reverse complement strand
AAGCAGCAGAAGGAAGAATAACGAGAAAAAAGGAAATTCTGTGACCCTTTTCAGACAGTTGCCAACTTTCTTTTTATTGTCCGTAAAACTATTTGGTACTTAAACTTTTTCTCGTATACAAAAAAAAGAAAAAAAAGCAAGACACGTCTTTTTTATAGCCCATTAAAGTAAACATGCTATCAAGTGTATTTTTTTCCTATTTTAAATGGTTCCTATTGATCTTAAAGTAAGTGTATACATTTGGTTTTCTTTTAAATAAATTCATAATCCTTTGATATTTTCGAGATGGATAGATATATCTCTTGGGGGAAAAATGGGAG
>NC_051404.1:7946408-7946544 GCF_015228065.2 Penaeus monodon | reverse complement strand
GGGGAAAATGTATCCTTGCTTGTTCATTTAACAGTATCGCCTTCGCCTCAGTCAACAAATGAAGCAAAAATTCATGGTAACCTTTTCAAGAGCGACCAACGCAAACATCCTGAGGTAGAGTCAGTTCATCGATGTG
>NC_051404.1:7942734-7943059 GCF_015228065.2 Penaeus monodon | reverse complement strand
CAGGAGAAACTGACCTCACATGACCTATCTCAAAGAAGGTCATGCACACTACCTCCAAGGACTTTCCCAAAGGTCGAGACGCCATTTTTGGTCTTTCTATTATCTAGATGATCCATGGTAGTTAATTAACGTCGAATTTTATGTAGGGAGGAATTATTAATACCGGCGCCTCTGACTGGCAACAGAGGCTGATTGAAGGAACCTGACTGCCTGATTCTGTCTGTTATTATGACCTTATCAGACTGATTTCCTTTCGTTAGCAGTGCGTCTGAGTTTGCCAGAAGAGCGTAAAGCGTCATTTTTATTATCTGTTAAGAGTGGATTT
>NC_051404.1:7941942-7942563 GCF_015228065.2 Penaeus monodon | reverse complement strand
TGGGGGGGGGGGGGAAGTAAGAGCCAATGGATCCTTCTATTGTTTGGGAAAAAGATCATCCATTTTACAAAATTCTCTATGAATGTTGTTTCCTTAATATAACATCGCATACAGCAATAATCGACCCGAAGAGGTCTGTAACACATCATTTCTCACCCCTCCCTACAGCCTTACAATCAGTTATTGTAACATCTGCGGCATTTCTTCAGTTTCCCCCCCCCAAAAAAGCACAGGGGTGGCCCTCTGAAGCACTGCACCAGACATGACCCATAAATCCGCTGCGTTTCGAAAGGACGAGCTCCCAGACAGCCAGCCTCTGGGGGTGGTCACTAATGGAGCTCGCTGAGGACGATGTATCTAATCACTCACCCCATTATTACGCTATAATTACCCCATAATTACTGGCGTGCGGATGATGCATGGGTGAAGGCTGCGGCGCCGGCTGAGGTCAGGCCCTTCCCCGTGATATACTGTGCCCACGTGACTATGGGCCGAGCACGCGCACATGCAGGCCAACCCAAGCTGTCTGTATTATGCACACACGTTTAGTATTTGCATACACGCTCGCGCGAGTGTAGGCCTTCTAATCAAGCTCACACAAAAATTGGTAAATTAACAAAT
>NC_051404.1:7941731-7941863 GCF_015228065.2 Penaeus monodon | reverse complement strand
TGTAATATACACATTTCTCCATTCACAATTTACTTGGATAGCAAAGATATGCATATATAGGAGCTAACCATATTAATAATGATGATAACGATGTATAATACTTCACTCCCACTCCCCCAGTCCTCTCTCTTT
>NC_051404.1:7939875-7939999 GCF_015228065.2 Penaeus monodon | reverse complement strand
GATATCTGTACTGTACACACCCACCTCCGCCTTGGCAGCCCCACGCATCATTAATGAGCTCTCCATCATCTCCTTATTGAACGCATTAAAGATCGGTCTCGCGTCTCGGCTCCGCTAAGAAGAT
>NC_051404.1:7939264-7939529 GCF_015228065.2 Penaeus monodon | reverse complement strand
GGTCGGCAGCCTCCCAGACACGTTGGTGTTCGTTCTCGACGTGGAAATTACTGCGTTGTCCGCGGCGAAAGGATCTTAATGTCCGTTCTTGTCGCTCGATCGGACGCGGGTCGATGCTGTTGCCTTTCGTTTTCTTTAGTTTTTTTTTCTGTTTAGGGGGGACTTTTAGGTTTTTATTTCTTCTTTTTTGGTGATGTTTTTATATGTGTTGATTGTTATACTTGGTTTCACTTTCTTCCTTTTTTTGTCGTGAGGGACATGTATG
>NC_051404.1:7939050-7939216 GCF_015228065.2 Penaeus monodon | reverse complement strand
CATTTTTTTTTTTTTGTGTGTGTGTGTGTTCTTGCTGACATTTCTTGTCCTTGTTATTTTTTTTCTTCACTTTCTTGTTAGTCAGTCTTTTGTTTTTCAATGTTTTTTTCCTGATTTGTTCCTTATTTTTTATTATTATTATTCAGAATCTTCCTCTATGTCTTCG
>NC_051404.1:7938920-7939004 GCF_015228065.2 Penaeus monodon | reverse complement strand
TTACATATCCTGTCTTCCTTAATTCTTTATCGGTCACTTTTACAACTTTTCTCTTCTTCATTGCATTCTTCCTATTTGCTTCTT
>NC_051404.1:7938159-7938277 GCF_015228065.2 Penaeus monodon | reverse complement strand
AGATTTTTTATAGAGGAAGCGCTATCAGAACAAAACAATAGCTGGCACTGATTCCTGAATTTTTTTTTGTAGTTTATGGATGCATATTTTCGTGTATATTTTGAGTTTATATTTGAAT
>NC_051404.1:7937623-7937843 GCF_015228065.2 Penaeus monodon | reverse complement strand
CTACGAAAAATTTCAGTCGTCAAGATCAGGACTCGAGATATATACTAAGATTTCGCTCCTGAAGTCACCCAAGAGAAAATCCCAGTCTCTTTTGGTCTTCCCAGCGTTTTTTCCAGACCAATTTCGGTCTCATGGACCACTAGACGCCTCGCTGAATCTGACTTACGATGTTACTGTTAGCCTATCATAGACCGACGACAAAAAGAAAAAAAAAGAAAAA
>NC_051404.1:7937439-7937516 GCF_015228065.2 Penaeus monodon | reverse complement strand
TAGCAGAGAACGACCTTTTGTTAGAAGATAAAACCTTATTGGACTTATTTAAGAATGAAAATAGGATATCTTAAGCT
>NC_051404.1:7936839-7937412 GCF_015228065.2 Penaeus monodon | reverse complement strand
ATAAAATGAAAATAAAAACAAATAGCTAAGCCTATGAATAAACAAAACCGCTACAAAATCGCCTACTTAGACGGGACAAAAAACCCTTTACCTACCCCAAGCTCCCCCACTCGACCCTGACGCCGGGCCTCGTTGTGGGGGGCTGACCAACCCGTAGTGCTTGCAAAAGGGCAGAAGCGGGCGTGTCAAAGGCATAATCTTCGTCATCAGAGCGGAGAGGAAGTAGGTGTTCAGGCGCCAGAGCGTTCGCCGTCTCGCAAGGGCAGAGCGGCTACTGTTGCCGTGACTGTGCCTTTGAGTGAAAGCGTCGCAGGCACTGAGGGAGGAGAGAGGTTTGCACTCGAGGTGGGATTGCACTCGAGGTCGGGATTGCACTCGAGGTCGGGATTGCACTCGAGGTGGGATTGCACTCGAGGTGGGATTGCACTCGAGGTCGGGATTGCACTCGAGGTGGGATTGCACTCGAGGTCGGGATTGCACTCGAGGTCGGGATTGCACTCGAGGTCGGGATTGCACTCGAGGTCGGGATTGCACTCGAGGTCGGGATTGCACTCAGAGGCAAGGCTGAGGCTG
>NC_051404.1:7935668-7935876 GCF_015228065.2 Penaeus monodon | reverse complement strand
CTGGCTGAAAGGGTAGCTGCCCGGCCACAGGGACTCGACCCCTCACTGCGAGTAGGGCCAAAAGACATGAGCTATCACCCTGGCTTACCCTGTCTCACCCTAACACCTACCTGCCCGCCTCCTTTTACAAGCACAACGCGGACACAGATTGCCTTTAGAATAAGCTAGAATTACGACTTGGTTCCTCCAAGAGCATAAGAGGAATACG
>NC_051404.1:7934631-7935619 GCF_015228065.2 Penaeus monodon | reverse complement strand
CTGTAACCAGGGGTGTTTTCGGAACATGCAACCTATATCATTGACTCCGGGTGGAAGGTGTCAGCCTATGAATATGCAGGCTACTCCCTCAGACACGTACGTTGCAGCCCGCGCGTGCAACTCAGGCAGGCAGGTGTCATATCATGCCAGGTGAAATTCGACAAGGCTCGCCGATTCGCATCTCATTATGTTATGTGTATTGACCGGGAGCGACAAGGAGGGGGAGGGACCAACTCTGATCTCACTCCGTCGGAAGCCGAGAGGATGCCTTCCTCAGGAGATGAGAGTGGCGTCCTGGGGGAGGGGGGAGGGAGGGATAGTTCTCGGCTGGGAGGATAAATTAATAAGAACAAAAGAGGAGCATTAGATATAGTTTAAGAGGGATTCGTTACAGAGGATCCGTTTTGTATGAGATCCAACTCCCTTTTTTTTTCTCAAGAGTGTTACGACTTTGTTTTCTTTCTTTGCATATTCACTGGTTTATTCTTTCAGTTTCAGTTGCCTTCGTCTGTTTCTCAACTACGGAGGTCTTGCGCTTCACGCTTCATCTTGGATCATGCAAAGATACACAGCACGAGGCATCTGAAGCATAATACCCGTGTTTAGACTGTGTACTTGATATAAAGTCAACAACAAAATTCGCTCTTCATACATCGTTCCAATAGATAAAGTAAACAGAGAAGGAAAACCAGTAAAAATGCGAAGGCAATATCGGTAAACATTTTGGAGGAATTTCTTCAGTTTCAGTTTTTGATCAAGATAAACATTTCGACAAAAGAAATAGCTGTGTATCAATACTGTCTGACAAAAAGATACATAACGCCAACTAGTCCATAAAGATTACGAAAGTGATCACCCAAAAAAGAAGAAAGAGGACATTCAACACAAGTGCTGATCAAGGTACAAGATGCCCACAATACTAAATCCATCTTCAAAATGTTCTACATATATAAAACGAGTTACAAGCAAGAGGAGAGAATAAAGAAAC
>NC_051404.1:7934286-7934480 GCF_015228065.2 Penaeus monodon | reverse complement strand
AGTACACACCGTATACATATTTAGATAATTAGAGAAAGGTTTGTTTTGTATTTGTATTTCTTAAGACAGCCATGACCTCAAATAGAATAAGGAGAAATTAATCACATTTTTTCTTTCTAGACCAATATGATCAAAATGTAGACAAGATTATTTTCTCAAATGCACACATTCACCTTCCCTTTCTCTCTTTTCCT
>NC_051404.1:7933720-7934082 GCF_015228065.2 Penaeus monodon | reverse complement strand
TCCAAACCTCCAGTAAAGAACGTTTCCAAGCCGAGACGGGCCAATCACGACCGTAATAATGGTCGTTATTGGCATTAGATCACAGTCTAATTAGCCAGCCTGTAATCTTTAATCGAACACACCTGTAATCACGTGACCACAGGTGTGATCACTCGGATTCTGGGGGGTAGGGAGAGGGTGGAGGGGGGATAGGGGCTGGTAGGAAGGAGCTTTTGAACGAAGAAGAGATGGAGACGGAATTGCGTTTAAGATCGAAATTGCTTTTCCCTCGGTCGATTGGTGGTCTCTGTGAGAACGTTGCGGAACTTCTTGTGACAAATCGTTTTCTCATGATATCGGCTGTGATGAGATTACAGTTTTTG
>NC_051404.1:7932093-7932177 GCF_015228065.2 Penaeus monodon | reverse complement strand
TTATCAATGCATTACAAACAGGATGCCTTAATTGCTGCATTACTTACAAGTAATATTTATACGCATCGAGAAAAAGTTAAAAAC
>NC_051404.1:7931640-7932062 GCF_015228065.2 Penaeus monodon | reverse complement strand
GATAAATACATATACGTATATAAATATTCAACCAAAATATTCAAACATTTCAAGCCTTTAATGCACTTGCAACAATGAAAATAAATACATGAATGATTTTTCCAATTACCAACCAGTCGTAATGGCTGTCTTTATCGAGGTGGACGAAATAGATAACAAAGTCGTTCTAGCTTCGCTTGATATGGCCATTACAGGCCTAATTACCACCTAAAGCAATTAGTGGTCGGTTTAATAACTTCGGTTGTGGTCAGTTTTTTTTTTTTTCGTCTCTCTCCTTCGTTTCCTATCTTCCATTTCTTCATTATTATCTTTCTCTGTGTTTTTTTTTTTTCACATTACTGATTTTAAGGTGTGTTCAGGTACAAGATTTTCTTTGTCTGTAAAGGGCGTAATAATTATGCTTGGTGATAAGAATAACTGGT
>NC_051404.1:7928230-7928738 GCF_015228065.2 Penaeus monodon | reverse complement strand
ACAACACATAAAGAATTAGATACGAAAGTTAAAGTGAGTAGAGATGTAAAAGTATGTAAACGTATAAGAGATGAGAAAGATTCACAACAAGTTAAGATCTAGAAGAAAGCTTTTGAATTTACATATAGATCTAACCACTAACATCGGCCTCTTCTTTGCTTCTATATACGTTCTCTTTGTGCATATCTAACGGGATCAGAATGGTGTCACATTTACAACGCGGTTCTGCTTACTCTTCAATCTTAACTCTGATTTATTCCAGGTCAAGATGCTTGGCTGAGATGAAAGGGCATGCTGACATCTTAATTCAGGAGGAAAAAGACAATAAATCGTATAAAATGGGGAATTAAAACGGCATTTGCAATTCAACCATCGTTTAATTTATCACTCTGTGTAACCTCTCCGAAACACATTTCCCTTGGACTTAATTAACACTATGATTCCATTTACAATTAACTTCAATTCTTTTAAAAACTACCCGATCCCTTTGCCAACTATTTACAATACA
>NC_051404.1:7927983-7928204 GCF_015228065.2 Penaeus monodon | reverse complement strand
CTCCTATACATACACATAATTATAATTACGTTTTCGGTCTCTGTATCGAGGAATGTTTCGACTCCTTATTGAAACAGCTCACGGCTATGGCACCGGCGGCTTGACTAGAACATACTTTTAGTGCTTAAGGAGAAAGGAAGGGAAGAGTATTGCTGATCGTTTGCCATTCCTATTGCTCAGTTTTATAGCCTTAATTTTTATTGAATTCGCTTATAGCCCTC
>NC_051404.1:7927423-7927594 GCF_015228065.2 Penaeus monodon | reverse complement strand
GTCAGACCCTATCTCTCAGGTAGCAATAGTTCGTAATAATCTATTCAGAAACTTTTATATAATTTTCTTTTTGATGATAAAGGGCACATGAGAACATATTACACGGATTTTTTTCTAATGGTAAAATTGACAATAAATTGATATTAATTCTCACAGATCAATATATGAATC
>NC_051404.1:7925182-7925266 GCF_015228065.2 Penaeus monodon | reverse complement strand
GACCCCATGTGTCTGCAAGTAGTATCCAGCTACCTTCAAGTTCCACAGTGACCCCCGCAATGCACTGAGTTCACCTCGTTGCCG
>NC_051404.1:7922578-7923979 GCF_015228065.2 Penaeus monodon | reverse complement strand
ATGTAACCGATTCGTCGTGGCTAATTACTGCATGGCAATGATTACTTTTTTTTTCTTAATAACCTCTTGTCAATTATTTAATAAAAGAAATATACATATATAAAACATTAACATCATATTCTTTTTTCCAACTTTGCTGACTGGCGAGAATTTTTCTTTCTTTTTTTTCTCTCTTAAACTATTTGTTCGAGAAAGTTCTCATAAAAAAAACAGGGAAATTCTTGACAGAAAATCTACGTACTTGTTTGCACTCTATGCTGACTATCTCGACATTTCCATCACATACAGTATAAATACCTATATAGTTTCGATTATAAATACATAGAATATATATAGAAATGACATATTCATCACAGTTCATTATTGCATTATATTATATGATCAACCCTCACACCGACATCACAAAAAGTTCAACACGACTGAGCTAGTATTACGTGTGATGACTGCTTGTTCACTATCAGTACGGTGCTGACTGTAAGGTAATCACTTCATACGTCGTCTCATTGCGGAATACGTGCTGTTCGACGCCCTACCGATATTCATTGCACGTTATTGCAGTTTTTTTCTTAAGCTTCACCACTGCATGTAAGTGATGACCGCACCACCACGAACATTACGAAAGATTATTTCGTCCTCACTTCACTGTCAGCGACGACGGGTTTTTCTCAGCCTCAGACGACTCCCTCTACGACGCCTCGCAACGCCACACTCGCCACACGCGCGCAGAGAAGGACACTATCACTACGCCACAGAACGCGACCCGTCCGGCCCTTTAGGACACGAGCGGCGGGTGCTGGTCGTTCCAGTGCCTGTGCGAGTCGGACTCCAGCAGCAGCAGCGTCACGGTGTCGCTCTCGGCCATGGGCGCGAGGTACGAGAGCGACTCGAGGCCGTCCTGCGCGCCCGAGGAGCCGCACAGCAGGGACACGAGGTCGGCCTCCGAGTGCGCGCACGCGTCGTCGCTCCCCGGGGCCTTGGGGGCGGTGCCGCTCCTCTCAGAGTCGTCGTGCGGCCGAGACGCGTCCTGCAGGATGCTGGACAGGACCCACGAGCACGTGTCCTGCGGGGCGTTGCCGTCCAGGATGTCCTGCAGCGACCGGATGTAGGCGGAGGCGAGTCTCAGCGTGGCGATCTTGGTCATGTCCGAGGCGGTGCGGCGACTGCACACCCACGAGGGCAGGACGCCGCGGAGGCTCTCGAAGGCGGTGTTGATCTGCCGCATGCGGTATCGCTCCCTGGCGTTGGCGGTCTTCCTGCGGTACCTGGACAGCGGCGGAGGACGCGGCTTACTCCTTATCGCGTCCTGGAAGCTCCAGTCGCCGCCGTCGGAGAGGCGCCGCGCGTGCAGCGAGCGAGGGCGCAGCTGGTACTTGCCTCCCGAAGCCTCGATCGCCTGGCTCT
>NC_051404.1:7920966-7922518 GCF_015228065.2 Penaeus monodon | reverse complement strand
CTACGCTGTCCCGCAGCGACGCCGCGCCGTCCTGCTCGACCACCCGCTCCTCCGACCTGGCCATGGTTGCTGCTGGAGTCTGTCCGCTCGTCGCAAAAGCTTGGATCGCTGCCTGGCTCGTGTTCACATCACTCGACGCACTCGCTCGGCGGCCGTCGCGTTTCAGAGCTCATGGACTGCCATGCGACGTCTTTCCATGATTAGGCAAGCCTGAACATCTGTCGAGCGAGAGAAAGATCAAACGAATAAATGCAAGAATAATCTGTAACCTTTTTTTTTAAATAGGACATATCCGACCTTCACAAATTCTTAAAAATACAAATTTAACCATACCCCACCCAAAAAAAACGACAAATTCAGATTTTACTTGTATCGCAACAACGAAAAATGAATGAACGCAGTCACTGTCTCTCAGTCTCACTCCCTCTCCGTTCTCAACGAATCCCACGTTTACCCCAACAGTCTCTCTCCCACCTTACCCGGTGTCGAACGAGAGAGGCAAAAGAGCCCGGAATTCCACGTGCGATCGTCACGAGGGTCTCCAGCCCACTGAACCCTCTCGTCCCCGTCTCTCGAACTCCCTCAGCTGATTGCCCGCTAACCCCGCCCCGCGTACACCTAATATGGGATAATATTTGTCAATATTACGGGATATTCGATCACTTGCGCCTTCCATGCTTACGCGGGGAGGATAATTCAGTAAACGAGCTACTAGATGACCGAGGTGTTCTCTCGTTTAGGACTCGTTTTAGACTCGTTAATCACCTATTTGGTCACAGCTTTGACCTGGAAACGAGAGGTCACGCCGGCCCCCACTCAGCGCGGATGAAAGCTCGACTGAGGTATTGCTCAAGCTCTAGTGTTTTCTTTGAACCTTTTTTTGTTGATGATTGAGACTCAGGTGTTCGTACGAAATATGATTTTTTAAAAGTTTCGTTTTATTACTTTTGTCTTTCATATTACTTCTTATACCCCTCGTTTATCATTTTCTTGATAATGAAGGAAGTTATTTTTAAGAACAAGGTGAATCAAGAATTCTTCTTTATACAATATCTGATAGAGAGAGAATGTGTAATCGTAACATACAATTGGTTCGCACAACAGCATTTCGGCGAAAAAAAAAATCTTCCAGTTTCAAAATAAGATTTTTTTATTCCCTTTTGTGGGACCATTTTGAAATAAATCATGTTTATTGTGTAGATAACTGGCCATCCTTTGATGCGACTCGTAAAAGCTTTCTGATTATTCTCCCTCAAACTGAGCGATAATTCTTTATATAAAAGTTACGCTTTTGTTAATTAATTATCTGACATTGGCTGTTCACAACTCCCTAAAAGGTCAATAAAAGTACAGGAAACTCCTAAAAAGGCCATTAACCATATGCAGACAACTATTTAAAAGGGTCATAAAGCATTAGCTCACGGGTCTTAAAAAGTATCTTCACAGTTCGTAAAACAGTAATGAAAACTATTTATATAAAAGTCGTAAAAAACAAAGAAAGAAAAAAGACACCATACCTTTAATTTTTTTAATCGATAACCACCACAAGACG
>NC_051404.1:7920600-7920943 GCF_015228065.2 Penaeus monodon | reverse complement strand
ATGGTATAGGATTAAGCAGCCGTAAAAAAAAGAAGAAAAAAACATGCCTTTATTTACACCTCAATAACCTCTATAAGATACAAATCGAAGAACAAAACACGCAAATAATAATACAAGAAATAGCACAGGACTAGCAGGATAAGAACGCTACAATAGGCCCAAAAAATCTATTTATTAATTACGAATTTATTTAATTAGTTACGCCGATTCCTTCAACATCACCAGAGAATCAAGCACTCCTCCGAATCCCTGGTTTAAACTCCGGCTTCGGTCGACTTTATTCGTTTTTTCTTTTTTCTTTTTACAGGTTGATAATTGAAGAGTAACAGTTAAGTTCCTATAT
>NC_051404.1:7920415-7920555 GCF_015228065.2 Penaeus monodon | reverse complement strand
GGCGAGATGGAGGAACAAGAGAAAATAGGAAGAATTGAAGAAAGTTGGCAATGGTTTGCGAGGGAATTTTCGTCGATTTTTTACCCACCTGTTTGTTCGTCCGTTTTTACAGTTGTGTTTTTTGTTGTTGTTTTTAACGT
>NC_051404.1:7919558-7920080 GCF_015228065.2 Penaeus monodon | reverse complement strand
AGTTAAATGAACAAGTTAATTCGTCTTCACTTTCTCACGGAGAGAAGCCCCGTGTATGCAAATGAGCATCGGCAAGCGCACGTGTTCTTCTGTGTGCATGTGTGCGTGACTGTATGAGTAAATAAATGTGTCTGTTTGCATGTACTAACGATTTACATGTGCTGGCAATTTTTCTGAAAGTAATTTGCAAGCTTGTAAGTATTTTTATACTATTTTTTTATGCCATTTCTGCGTTATGGAATTTCTGTCAAATATTTCTCCATTTTTTTTTCTCTCTCTCCTTATTTTTAAGAACAGTTATTCATGTTTTTCTTCATGTTCCTTCAGTGGCTTTCACTTTCCCTTGATTTGCACTCATGTTCAAGCACCATCAGGATGTCAAGCAGGGGAATCTTGTTTATTCTTTGAATCATTTTTGTTCATTTTTCGTTATGTATCAATCGCCCGGCACATGAATTTATATTTGCGCGTATCTATATGAACAGATGTTTTTCAGGTGCGAATGTTTAGATTTTTTTATCT
>NC_051404.1:7918109-7918405 GCF_015228065.2 Penaeus monodon | reverse complement strand
CTCCCGAGGGTCTAAGATAGGAATCACCGGTACGTTGCAGTTTACAAGTTATCTGCCACATATCATCACTCATCTCAAAACTGGAAGTGTTCCCTCTTAGGCGAATCTGATACAAGAACAACAGAAAAAAAAATATGGAAAATGTCTTACTACAGAGGGCACGAAGAAATGGGAACTTTTTTTTCGATTTTGGGGGATTTTGATTATCTTTCGACGCCGGTGATTTTAACGCTCGCGTAGGAAGTGATCCCGCGGTTCTTTTTTTTATATTTGTTTATTTATATTTTTTTCATTAT
>NC_051404.1:7917980-7918072 GCF_015228065.2 Penaeus monodon | reverse complement strand
GGAAACTGTCTTTTTTATGTGTTTTTATTTTATAATCCATCGGTCTAACTCTTGATTTTAAAAGTTTATCAAGCAAGATAGTAGGAATACAG
>NC_051404.1:7917506-7917890 GCF_015228065.2 Penaeus monodon | reverse complement strand
TATCCATCACTTTTATTCCCTCACATCACTTCATAATCCTTCATCCACATACGAGAAAAAAATTCAAAAAACTCAAATTAGACGAAATAGAAAATCTGGCAATCTAACGCCAGATCCTATATAAAATCGATCGAATCATTTGAAAGACGCGTATTGATGTGGTGCCGCGAGGATGAAATGTAACGGGATGAAATAGGAGATTTTATCGTTTTCATAATTTTTCGAACATTTTTGTCATCTAGCTTCCCTGTCGGACGCCTTTCATGTCTGATTTTTTTTTCTGAGAAACTGATTTACATCTCTACGGCATTTTTTTCCTTTTTTTATATATGTCTTAGGTTTTTTGTTTTATGTCCTATTTTCCAAACATACGTAATATAGCTG
>NC_051404.1:7916612-7916786 GCF_015228065.2 Penaeus monodon | reverse complement strand
CGAAGATTCTCCCAACTCATGATTTATTCTTCATTTATCAAGTCTTATGCCATGTTCTCTTAATTTTCACAGATGAATTTCAGGATTTTGATACCATTTTTTTTTTTCTTTTTCTTTTTTTTCAGTTTTCCAATTTCGTATTTTATTTATTATTATTTATTGGAGAAGATTCTG
>NC_051404.1:7915944-7916459 GCF_015228065.2 Penaeus monodon | reverse complement strand
ATCCATCCCCATTTTTCTTTTTCTTAATCAAGGTCATAAAACGAGTTTTGATGAAATGAAGGCATTGCAATTGTATGCCTAATTAATGTTATTTTTCATTTTTTAGAAAGAGATAAAAATCGTCTATATTTTTTATAGGGAAAGCAACGCAGCGTTACGTCTGCAATATATGTGTTTTTGCAACTATTCTGATGATTTTTTTTTATTATCTTTATTCATAGTTTTATATAATGCACCCTCATTCTCTGTCATTTTTGGTGTATCCATGATTATAGTAAGTATGTATTATCATGTTTAAATTTTTCGGTATGTCGTTATTCATTCACTATTCAGGCATGACTGTTCTTTTTCATACTATATTCCTATTCTTGTGAGCGTTTATCAGTGCATTTTTGAGTAGCTAATAGCAGAGAATTGATACTTATGTACTTCCATTATTAAATAATATTATCTATGGATATCTGACTTTTTTAAAGATTTTTAGCTGTTTATCAAATGCAAGATTCCAGAGCTCG
>NC_051404.1:7915310-7915827 GCF_015228065.2 Penaeus monodon | reverse complement strand
TCTGAACACACGCATGCGAGTATACATTAATTCTTCTTTAGTTACTAACTCACATTTTCCGAGACTCATTATAACTAATTAGCTATATTTTTGCATATTTTATGTATCATAATTTCATCCACGTATTAATTTCAGTCATTACATTTACTTTAAAATCCACCCATCCATTTCTTTTCTGCATCACACACGAAAATATATATACATATATGTTTTAATTATTTTCTACAGTGAATATAAAACTATCTATCTGTCTATGTGTTAAGTCACTCGGGGTAGCAAATACATAATGATTAGCAGGAATTATTTTCATGGTTCGTCATGCACTGTCATGGATTCCTAAGCACAAGAACTACAGGATAGGACCTAATGCTAGTGAGATAACGGGGAAAATGCGAAAAATATTGCAATACTTTTCTGCAACTTTCTTCGACGTTCCTCTTGTTCTTCTGAAGAACTTTATTTCCCACACAGAAAATAGGGACGAGTGTCCTTGGAGATGGTAGCTACTAATACAGAC
>NC_051404.1:7913673-7913906 GCF_015228065.2 Penaeus monodon | reverse complement strand
CCGGAGAATTAAGTCTGAACAAAACACTCTTAGTGATTATAACTAAGTAACTTGAAGTGAGAAAACCTCCATTGATTATAGACTGGGGGGGAAGCAAATCCTCCAGAACTGAGGCTGGACTATACTGGCCGGACTATACTAGCCGGACTACCTCGGACTACCTTGCACCGGAGTTACTAGAAGCTGCGGTATGTTGTTATTTTTCGAGTGTGTATATTTGTTGAGAACAGACA
>NC_051404.1:7912671-7912995 GCF_015228065.2 Penaeus monodon | reverse complement strand
AGTATACACTACATCATAAAATCACACACCATAACACGATAATATCCACAATCACGAAAAACTCGGACCTTTTATGGTTAAAGTAATTCCTGTCATATCCTTTGCCTACGGTATCAATTCTCACCATTCTTTCTTCGTTTCTTTTTTATTGTTTTCTTTTTTTCGGTAGTTTATTGCCTCCTGCGTGTTATCGTTCGTGTTTTTCGTCGCTTTTCAATCGTGTAAAGTGTTGTCATCGTTGAAAAGGGTGTCAAAGATGTCGGGCTGTGAAGTCTTTTTGAGTTGGGCGATTTTTTTCTCTCTCTCGCCGTCCTCATTAGTCTG
>NC_051404.1:7912211-7912546 GCF_015228065.2 Penaeus monodon | reverse complement strand
GTTTACTTCATTTCTACCTCTCTCTCGTTTTTACTGCCCTCTCTTTCTGTTAACTTTTCTCCCACCTCCCACTCGTGTTTATCCTTCTTTCTCTCTGTTTACTTCCCCCCCCCCCTCTTCTTCGTTTTTATCCCCGCTCGCTCTGTTTATTTCTCTTCCCCTCTTTCGTTTTTATCCTCATCTCCCTCTATTTTGTTCTGCCCCCCCCCCCCCATCTCCCGTTTTTTTTTCTCTCTCTCTGGACCCTTTACTCCCTTCCTCTCTCTCGCTTTATCCATCTCTCTCTCTGTTTTAATTCCTTCCTCTCTCTCTCTCGCTCTCTCTCTCCCTCCGTC
>NC_051404.1:7911244-7912186 GCF_015228065.2 Penaeus monodon | reverse complement strand
TTATTTCTCCCCCCCCCCCTCACTCTCGTTTTTATCCCTATCTCCTTCTATTTGATTCTCCCCCCCCATCTCTCGTTGTTATCTCTCTCTCTCTCTCTTACTTCTCTCCCTTCTTCTATATCACGTTTTTATCCCAATCTCCTTCTATTTATTCCCCCCCCACCCGATCTCTCACTTTATCCCTTTCCCTATTTACTTCTCTCCCATCCTCTATCTCTCACCTCTATCCTTATCTGTCTCTAGGTCCTTTAAACCCTCCCTCTCTATCATAATGATAATATAATTCCCTTAATGACTCCGGTGCCTTATAATCATGTGAAGTTTTTCCTGGAATGATGACAAACTTCACTCCTGTACAGAAAAAAAAGCAGTGTGATTCTTTAGATGACTTGCACCGAGGAAATGAAGTTAATGATCCCAAGCCAGGCGTTAATGTCTAATATTGACAAGTAGGAACAATGAAAAAAAAAAGTTGGGATTTAACAGGATATTTTGGAATAAGATGTTTGGTATGTGACTCTCCTCTTCAGAAAGTGGATCGAGTATGAAAAAAATACACGTATTCATTAATACTTATACAAAAATGATGACACCAAGAGATGCCATATGATTGAAAATAAGCTTCCTTGACACTAAGAGAGAGAAAAAAAATCAAGTATGAAAAAATGCACGTATTCATTAATACTTATACAAAACTGATGGCACCAAGAGATGCCATATGATTGAAAATTGAAAACTTCCTTGACACTAAGAAAAAAAAAACAAGAAATTCCTTCTCTTAGATGGCCAACATATTCCAGGGGAATCGCCGAACTCTTAAAGAAAATAAAGATAAGATCGAGGAACATCCGCCTCCTCGACAGGATCCTGGAAACAACAAAACTTAAGACAGATAAAAGAGACGGCCAGAACACCGGACAATTTTGCTCAACACCAATGGAC
>NC_051404.1:7910777-7910863 GCF_015228065.2 Penaeus monodon | reverse complement strand
AGATTTTTTTTACTTCGTTCATAGTTGTACTGACGTCACCCAGAGAACTTTTTTTTCTGTGCTGTTTTGGATTCATCTGGGACAAG
>NC_051404.1:7910030-7910208 GCF_015228065.2 Penaeus monodon | reverse complement strand
CTTCCCCTCTGACACCGTGCAGCCTCAGATCTACAATTACCTTTTGAAATTTTAAATTAGTCAGCCCTTTACCTCATTACTTCTGCCATCTGCTTCATCAGGCTTCTTTATCTGTGTCATCACGCAACGATAGGACTTTGTGACAAAAGGTCCATTGATGTAGTCTCCGCTAATTCAT
>NC_051404.1:7907715-7907994 GCF_015228065.2 Penaeus monodon | reverse complement strand
GTTCTCACTCCTGACATTTCCTGCACATGTAGGGTCCGTGGCGCCCGTGTTCACTCCGTTCGAACACAAAGGCCAAATTAGTGAAGGTGTTCGTTCTATTGTCTGTTCGTTATCCAGCGTGTAGGACGAACCCGTTTATTACGAACAGAAGGATGGTAGCGGGAGATGACGGGATGGAAGGATGCTGCAGCTTCTATTGAACATTGCGCACTGAGGGATGGGTGTGGGAGATGGATGAGTGGAAGGATGCTGCAGCCTCCCTGAGATCAATCATTACGG
>NC_051404.1:7906936-7907076 GCF_015228065.2 Penaeus monodon | reverse complement strand
ATTATATATACAACATCTATACTGAGGAAGAGGCTGCGGGGTCCATGTTATGTAAATATTTTGTTTGCTACACAATGATAGGATTTAGTTAATGTGACTAAAGTTATTGAACGTTTTGACTCTTTATGATTGGAAATACA
>NC_051404.1:7906321-7906437 GCF_015228065.2 Penaeus monodon | reverse complement strand
CGAATTAGTTGTTCATGCTCCCTTGCTAATGTGATGGATGACTCAACTAATTGCTTTCTACACCTGGAATCACCTTCATCACAGCCACGTGATTAATGGGTCAGCGTGTTAAGGGT
>NC_051404.1:7905245-7905412 GCF_015228065.2 Penaeus monodon | reverse complement strand
AATATTAAGTTTAAAAACCTTTAAGTGCATCTGCTGAGGAAATAAAAACTATAGACCTTAAATCATTAAATATATCAGTAACCTGTTGTTATTGTCTGCATGAATTCTAGACGCTGTATTTCCCAGAGCACGGGATTTCCAGTTCATCATCGCAGCATGTATTCAGT
>NC_051404.1:7904871-7905149 GCF_015228065.2 Penaeus monodon | reverse complement strand
CTTTATTTTGGGTCCATTAACTGAAAGAGAGGCAAATCGAAATTGTTCATTGGAGATACACATATGCATGATTAAAACAGCCTTTACTTCACAAACTTCGATGCATTATAAGGCATCAAACCACCCGAGTTGAATTATCCTTTGGCACATGCAACAACAAGCAATATAATTCCTCGTTGCATGACCTACCGAACAATCTCTAGATCTGTTGAGCAGGAGATTAATGAATGCGAATGAAGCTAATCTCAAAATTGTTCATGATTATTGGCATTTGCCGA
>NC_051404.1:7904383-7904499 GCF_015228065.2 Penaeus monodon | reverse complement strand
TTCATGTCTCGTTGAAAATTCATGCTGCTTTGACCTATGTCTTAGTGTAAATCCATGTGCCTTCACCTCATGCCTTACTGTAAAGTCATTAGACATAAGCTTAAAACTTGCTGTAA
>NC_051404.1:7904221-7904354 GCF_015228065.2 Penaeus monodon | reverse complement strand
AGCATCACACGCTTCTCTTGCTAAACAGCTGCGGTTTAGTGTTTTCTGCATTTCTTGAAGGTATTTGATAATCATCTTGGAGTAAAATGGGAACCAGAACACGTACTAAAGCTCATCTCACCAACTCTGATTA
>NC_051404.1:7903322-7903529 GCF_015228065.2 Penaeus monodon | reverse complement strand
GCCTGAAATGGAAAAATAATAGCACTGTAGTAATGCTGCGCCGAACTAGGTTTTGTGGCAGGATGAAAGAGATGAATCATGTCATGCACGAGGTCAAGCAGGGTCGCCTCGGCAGTCCCATGGGAATCATGCACCGAGGCTCGCGGGCGATGAAGCGAGAAGTCTTGAACTAGATGGAGTGTCAAAGCAATTTCAGTTCCACAAGAG
>NC_051404.1:7902495-7902643 GCF_015228065.2 Penaeus monodon | reverse complement strand
TATATATTTGCATATATTGTGCTCTCAAATATATATTTGTATATAAGGGGAAAGTCAAATATATATTTACAGAAAATGGGGAAGTCAAATTATATTTGCAATATATTGGGTAAGTTATATATGTATCCGGACACTGGATGCCGGGTAC
>NC_051404.1:7901401-7901937 GCF_015228065.2 Penaeus monodon | reverse complement strand
TACCCGTCATCTAGTGTCCGGATACAATCGCAGGACGTGTAATAACACCCTCTCTATATCTGATAACATGCATCCCTCCCTTCCTCCCTTACACTTACCCAGAAAAGGACATTTGGGTCAGCGTGTTAACAGGCATGAGAGACTGACTTGTAATAAACATGAAGGTTTTTTTCGAGTGCATCTGTACTGCCCTCTTCAAACACTCGCGTTACATCACTTGATAACAACGTGGTAAGCGTGAGAGCATGTTTTAATGTAAGTTTCAAAGACGCGACATTGTGCGGCAAACGGGTGTTAATCCCCGGATAGTTTACTCCTTCAGGAATAGGGAAATATCCTTTAGAGAGAGTACAGATTCCCAAGCGTCGAATCTCCCAGAGAGGGAAATTTGAAGCTAATCCCAAATTTATTAAAAGAAAATTAATGAAAGTGTATCCCTTGTTGCTGGGAGAGACCCCCCTCTGCATGAGGGTACTTCCCTTCCCCTTCTTTGTCCTTGAACTTCTGCACTGTGCGAGGACTAACGCCGGTGTATT
>NC_051404.1:7898621-7899080 GCF_015228065.2 Penaeus monodon | reverse complement strand
GCTTATGTACCTCACTTCATACCTATACACGCTACTGTGTCATCCTGTGACTGCTTTCCAATAACACTGTTCAGATATCATTACTTTGCCAAGGAAAGCAGTGAAATGAAACAAGTCCAGATTTACCATTTATTTTTCTCAGAAACAGTAGAAAAATAACTAAGATCAACCTCTTTTAAGCAGCACCATACCATTAGTCTAAACTTACTTTGTTATTTCCAAGGCAGCTTAATACGAGGTACATTTCAGTTCATGACACTTCTAAACCTAACAGAACATTAAGTGACAAGGAAAACACACATGCTTTGGTTTAAATTTTCTTGATCTTAATCTATATTCTGACTTCTTATTGTTTTTATATATCGACATAGTGCACAGAAATGTTCAGTTTGAAATAGTTGCCTCTCTTCAAACACAGAGTGAAGTAGAAATTCCACTTTTTATAAATAACGATAAGAT
>NC_051404.1:7896592-7897482 GCF_015228065.2 Penaeus monodon | reverse complement strand
TAAAGTGAAACTTCATCTCCAACAGGTCTGATTAAACCTCTTGTTTCTCCGAGTAGATTTAATGATAAAGGAAAATCGCAATCATGATAGAATTTTACATTGCTCAGATATTAAACGACAAAAAAAGATCTTACCTCGACTTACTTTTGCTACCATGACAGCAAATGTGACGATAACAACACTATGAAAATAACTGCCAAAATTGCATATCAAAACCATTTACTCGAGTTAGCTGCCATGAATTCTGCAACACGAGATTGCATGTCCTTTTTCGCCAAGAGGTTTAGTCTCCGCGATCGCAGCAGGAACGCACTGCATGACCTAACTCCGCTCGCATAAGGTCATGCACTTCACTTTTCAATTTTTCCTTCACAAATCCACTCGCCCTAAAATGCAAATCCCTTATACTTGCACTGTCACCATTAATAAAAACCGTGACTCTCTCATAGATTAATCTCCCTCCCTCACTCTTTTTTTTTTTCCCCATTTACTGAAAAAGCAATGAAAGTGACGCATTGTTTTTGTGCTTGTAATTATGGCACAGGAGGTGGGCGTGCTTTTATGATGCCTTTCACCACTCGAGCGCCTTTGAGGGAACAGACGAGTGCGAGTCAAGGTTATCCTCGAGATCTAACGAAGGAGTGTATGACGTCACACCCTAGAAAGTTAAAAAAAAAATCTACGTTTTTATTTTTTTTTACATATTTATCGTTCTATTTATTTATAGTTATTAACCAGGAGCGTCTGATGTCATTATTTATCTATTTCTTTATACATTCATTTATTGGTATTTTAATGCTGGTTCTTATATTATCAGGGAACTGTGCTCTGCAAGGTTAGCAATGACTGTATTTGCTTAAACAATGTGTTCATACTCTCGTATGTATGTA
>NC_051404.1:7896101-7896420 GCF_015228065.2 Penaeus monodon | reverse complement strand
CATGCGTGCGTGCGTGTTCGTGTGTGTAAAAAGGAGCACAGATGAGATAAAACCAAATCTCAAAATGACTCCACAAGATAATCGAACGGGCTTTGTATACTATCACAACTTCTCATTTTTAATGAATCATAGTGAAAGTCAAGGCTAAACAGGCTTCCGAGAACTTGCCAAATGCCACGCAGTTATTTCAAACATTCTGCCAACCACATCAGTTCATAAGAAACCACAATAAAAAAAAATACAACACAATACCAAAGAAAATAGAACCATAACTACCACAATACCACCATAGAAACCAAATGAAACCACCTAATCATAT
>NC_051404.1:7895796-7896074 GCF_015228065.2 Penaeus monodon | reverse complement strand
GTGTGCAAGAGAAGTAACGAAGATGGAACGTGACTCGTCTGTTTCACCCCAGAATCTGGTGCAATCTCGGATGGCGATTTTTACCAGCCACCTCGAACAGGGTAGTATACACACCTGCACATGTCGAAATAGCAGCGACGGTGTAACAAGGCCAGCTACTGGGAGATGGTTCTGACCCCTCGTTAGATGAGGTTTCGGTAAATTGGGTGGGTTTTCGGCTGATAGATTTTTTTTTTTTTTTGGGGGGGGGGCGGGTAAAGTGCATGGCTTTTGGGCTG
>NC_051404.1:7895594-7895774 GCF_015228065.2 Penaeus monodon | reverse complement strand
GGGGGGGGGGTGAGTAAAGTGAACGGGTTTCGGGATGATAGACTTTTTTTTTGGGGGGAAGGGGGGTAAAGCCGATAGTTTTGGGGGTGATAGCATGGTTAGCTTATTTCGGCAAAGTTAATTATTGTCTGTATTTGATTATGGGGTGGATTAGTAGGGAGAGGTGATAGACAGTTGTGC
>NC_051404.1:7894823-7895470 GCF_015228065.2 Penaeus monodon | reverse complement strand
AGTTACATAGATTAAGTAGATGGATATGTATACACATGCATTTATATTACTCACTCCATTTCTGAACTGAAAGTCAATCTCCCACATTATTGCATAACGGAACTGAGTAAAACTGACCGGCAAACCAAACTGCATCAACAACAAACGGTCCTGACACATTTCTTAAACTAATTTGTAACGGGAACCGAGCCAGGATAGGACTGTGTACCTTGTGTTTGTTCTCAGCGACTAAACTGTAGCTGTGACAGTGACATTATCTTTTTTTTCACGAACAATAGACCACTGGGAGAAATAATGAAAATAATTACTCAGGACAACTACCATTTTTTTATTATGATGAGATTATACGATGAACCAGTTTGATTATTTTAAAAAAGGGGCGTGGATAGTTAATGAGTTCGTGTCTCAACATAGATATGCATTTTGTATATGGCTTGAAAGGCCTACTTACACAATAACACAGGCTATTCACACCACCCAGACCTTTTATGTACAGATGCCGTTTCCTTCCTAAATATGATAAGCGAAGAACAAGGCGAGGGACGGGGGGGGGGGGAGCCAGCACTGGCATCCCGGCGAAGGAGGTGCCAGCTCGCCCTGGGCATCGCCACCTGGCCGGCCTCCATCCTGGCACTGTGCTTTGTATG
>NC_051404.1:7894286-7894420 GCF_015228065.2 Penaeus monodon | reverse complement strand
ACAAGAGTGTATAACATTTGGACCGTAACAGTTGATCACAGCTGGTCTTGGCAGGGAGCGAAAACGGCAAGTAGTTTCGTTTTAAAGATTATCATTATTATAAACTTTCTGTCATACAAGGCAGTTTTAGGAGC
>NC_051404.1:7893851-7893988 GCF_015228065.2 Penaeus monodon | reverse complement strand
TCAGTTTAGTACAAAATACTAAACCCCACTTCCACACGTACATTTCCACAGTATTTCCTGTCAAAACATTTCCCACACTCAACAATGGCCAGCCGAAGAATCCACGACTCCTGATACACTTATAAATCCACTGCTGA
>NC_051404.1:7893367-7893491 GCF_015228065.2 Penaeus monodon | reverse complement strand
AGTCCCCTCACAACGTCAGGGTCAATAAGCAACAGTATTAAGGCGGAAAAATTGTTTTTACTGTGAAAGTCGGCACGTTCGTAATACCTCGCTGGATACACCTTTAGTACACCTGCGAAACACC
>NC_051404.1:7893083-7893348 GCF_015228065.2 Penaeus monodon | reverse complement strand
CATACATTGGAGGATACACTTGTGTAAGAATACTGAAGAATAGTTTTTTCTTTATCTAAGGAATGTTTCAGATTTCTTTTTTTTTTTGGGGGGGGGGGGCGTTATTACTGTGGTAATTGAGGGATGTCAAGAATAATTATGACCTTTAATGAATTCTGTGAAGATGAAGGAATATCTTCATGCTCCTTTGGGGAAATTTACAATTCAGGAGAAAATGTGAGCGAGGATCCAGTGTCGATCAATTTTAAGAATTATTATAAATAGA
>NC_051404.1:7892448-7892893 GCF_015228065.2 Penaeus monodon | reverse complement strand
TATTAAATACAGGCTTAGAGACGGAAAAGAAGGTTAATATTTGTGATCCAATTTCTATTGCAGCGAAAACCAGCTCATATAACTAATTAGCTGAAATTACAACTAGAAGGGGGAGGACTCATTATCATTAACCTTAATGATCAAATTCAGGAGGAAATGGTCATTTATATTAAAATGATTAGATTGTGTCACGACTTTTGCCTTGTAATTTGCACGTTATTAAGAATATAATGTGTCTTTATATTTGCATCTTTTAATTAGGCTATTGTTTGCACTGGGTTTTATTGCACATAAAAGCCATAGGTTATTATTTCCATATGATTCAGGAACCATGATTTTCAAGTTTAGATTTTGCATTCATCCGATCACAACTTCACTTTTAAATTATTAATATTACGTATCTGAAAATAACACACGTGTTATATCATATTTACTCGATTTTTTA
>NC_051404.1:7892279-7892414 GCF_015228065.2 Penaeus monodon | reverse complement strand
TTGCATCACCGCGTGTAGATGATGACGCAATACAGTGACGTCACCAAAGACACCACCGGTTGAAAGCAGAACATAACTGCAAGTCATACTACAGCTGGTCTTATATTTTCGAAAGAAGGAAAAGAAAATGAACGA
>NC_051404.1:7892141-7892257 GCF_015228065.2 Penaeus monodon | reverse complement strand
AATCCGCGAAGTCGTTTCGATAGACAAACACGTCCGCACTGGAAGACGGCCAAGAATTAGCCTTAAGGACCGGAGCCATCTTGGTTATTTCTCCAAGAAGCAGCCTTGTCCTTCGG
>NC_051404.1:7890101-7890401 GCF_015228065.2 Penaeus monodon | reverse complement strand
TAAAGAGTACGAAAAAAACACAGATGAAAAGAGAAAAATCAAGAAAACAAGGAAAGAAAAAAGAACACGAGAGGGAAAAAAATTAAAAGAGAAAAAGAAAGCAAACAAAAGAAACAGAAAACCAGAAGAAAAAAGGGGGAAACATAGGGAAAGACAAAAATAAACAAGAAAATGAACAAAACAGCAACGCAAAAACAAAGCAAACCAAACAAAAACGAAACAAAAAAACGAAAGAAAAAATAAATAAATAAAAAAAATATATATAAAAAAAAAAAATAGGCTGTTCCAAGATGGCGTCGC
>NC_051404.1:7889821-7889991 GCF_015228065.2 Penaeus monodon | reverse complement strand
TTAGACTGTTCCAAGATGGCGTCGCGACCACGAAGGCGACTGAAGAAGGAGACTGCTAATGAACTTTTTATTGCTGTCTCACTCACAGGTCTCTGGGGCGCCGCTGCTGCCGGGGTCGCTGGCGAAGGCGGCGACGGTGTCCGTCTCCGCCGGTTTTTTTCTGGGTCTCT
>NC_051404.1:7887356-7887574 GCF_015228065.2 Penaeus monodon | reverse complement strand
TCGGTTGTGGCGATCTGGCATCGGCGGTGCTGGTTCGATCACGTGATTATCCCGATGCTGTGCCAAACTCCGCTCTTTGTCCATGCTGTTGTTACTATGCTGCATTATGGCGGTACGCTGGGACTGATTTTTTATTGGCTGTTACGTGTAAAGACAGTTCTTATTCTTGTGCTCTTGTATGCTCGTTTGGTGTATAAAGCGGTTTGTGTGTGCGTGAT
>NC_051404.1:7886815-7887059 GCF_015228065.2 Penaeus monodon | reverse complement strand
TTTCACCAGCCCCACGAAGGGCACCCCACGCGTCAGAACTAGGATTCCCCCAAAGCGAGGTCCGGCGGCCAACCACGACGCTACTTGACCAAACAAAGATTCATGGGGAGGCAGCTTGCAGGCCAGACGCACAATAACCGACGGTGCCAAATCTATTGTAAGTCCAACACTTACCACCCGACACAATGGTGCACTAGTGCCAGGCACACTAATACCTGCTGTCCCAAGGTGCAACGCGACGTGG
>NC_051404.1:7886457-7886567 GCF_015228065.2 Penaeus monodon | reverse complement strand
CCTAAACCAAGACACACCACTAACACTAACTATATAAACAGTATCTAAAACTTCATATTTACACAACGCACCAAAAGATAACAACAAAAAAATAAACCCCTAACCACTTC
>NC_051404.1:7885478-7886048 GCF_015228065.2 Penaeus monodon | reverse complement strand
AAATGTGTGAGAGAGAGACGGAGAGAAAGAACGAATATAAACCAAGACACACCACTAACACTGCCTATACAAACAGTATCTAAAACCACATATCTACACAACGCACCAAAAATATAACTAACTAACAACAACAAAAAATCAACACCCACTAATCACTTCGTTCGTCAATACGAAATGCAAATCCAAACAAACACTCCCATATACCTGCGTACGTGTTTTTCCTTCTATATTTAATGTGGTCTTCGCTCCGGGGGCAGAGTTACCACGTCGAATGCAGACTATCATTGCCAAGTAGGGGAAGAGGTAACGTTCTGCGTAACCATGTGCGAGGCGGGTATTGTGTTACCGAAGCTACTCGTGCATAGCGAGAGGTATGCAGTTACCTTAATGAGACTAACTGATGATTGGCGCGCGAGGGAGAGAGAAATGGTTGGAGATAAAGATGTGAATAGATATAATGATATAATAATTGAGAGTTGTAGGTATGTGCATACAGATATTGATATTGTCAGTCTCATAAAAATATATGTAGAGATAAACCTGTAGAAAGAGGTATGCTTTATTGTATAA
>NC_051404.1:7885138-7885249 GCF_015228065.2 Penaeus monodon | reverse complement strand
TTGGCAAAATCATATGAGAAACAGCCATGTCTTTTGTTTTTGTTTTCTGCGTGACAGTAAGTACTGTCATTCGAGTGTCATTTCTGTCATGACATCTCAACAGGAGTGATG
>NC_051404.1:7883586-7884886 GCF_015228065.2 Penaeus monodon | reverse complement strand
GTCGTTAAGTATGCTTTATTGAATAAAAAACACACATAGACCAAAAAAGACATACATACAAAAAAACACACGTGTGCAAACAAATATGAATATTTTACAATCGCATATATTCACAAATGCAAACCCGAATTCACAACAGATACAAGCACGCAATCACACACACACAATCACATCAGCCAATAAAGTGAGAATCAAACAGACACACCTGATTCCAATCAGACACACACACACACACACACGCAAACACACAAACAAACACAAAAAAAAACACTCAAGAGCTAGGGGCCAGAAGTTGCATCGAGCGCCTCCTCCTCCGATCGACAGCGCGTCCCCGAAATGTCGAACTAAAACATGTATGATAGCTAGCCATTACGAGAACATATGCTTGCACTAATTTTGTTTGTTGCAAGGTTCCTGCGAGCGGCGTCTTTTCATGTCTGGCAAAATATGCAAGTTGCAACGTGGCATTAAGCCCAGTTCCTGTTGCAAGAGCGAAGAAAAATGAATCGTAATTTGTTCTATCTATTTTCATTTTCGAGGGGATATACGGCCCGTATTTTAACTGGGGAGGAATCGACAGTCGAGACAAATGAATTAATACGAAGAACAAAGAACAGAAGAACATCGGATCCCGTTTCCACAACGCTACTCTCCTATTACCGATTATCCATCATCGATAAAGCGGAATTTATCGTTCGTCATTTGTCTTCCGAACACCACCGCTGCGATATGCCTTACATAACTTGTACACGGAATCTGAAGCGCTGACTGGGAACATTTTTTTGTGTGTGAATTTTATCTTACTGGTTTTTTTTCCCTGTTTTTTTTCTGCGTTTGTGCTTGTTTTCGGATGTATTCTAATTAGCTATTTCTTATTTCTTTTATTCAGATCTCATTGAATATCGAATATCTCATTATCGAGCGTCATTTCTCCTAAGAAAGTACCTGATTTTTTTTTTCAGCTTCAAGGCATTCCTTCTCCAAGACGCGTTCTACGATCACCTTCCTTTGCTCTTGGCCAAGAAAAAAAAATAACCAATAAACAGAGGCCAGTTGTATAAATTCGTCACTGTCGCTTTGTGTTAATTGTCCGTATCGAAGAAAAGCACTGGGAGAGACGACGCCTTTTATGTTTTGTTAATTAGCCTAATAATCGTGTATTGAAAAGAGGTTTTTGAAAATCAGGAAAGTATCTAGAGTAAAAATATGGTTTTCAATCAAAGAAATTTTACTTTTCAAAATAATTTCTTTCATATATCTGAATTACTCTTCAAGCCAAAGGTATTTTCATCACATGCGT
>NC_051404.1:7882681-7882797 GCF_015228065.2 Penaeus monodon | reverse complement strand
TTGTCAGAATCATATGAGAAATAGCCAGGTCTTTTGTTTTGTTTTCACCGTGACAGGAAGTACTGTCATTCGAGTGTCATTTCTGTCATGACATCTCAACAAGCGTAAAGGACCAA
>NC_051404.1:7881219-7881593 GCF_015228065.2 Penaeus monodon | reverse complement strand
GGAAACTAATTAGATGAATTAGCATGTATTATATAACCTTCGATTTCATAAGAACAGAAAACAGGACATTTCTTTATTTATTTTCCTTCTCGGAGAGTTATTTGTTAACGAAATCCGCAGGAGGGAATGTAAAACAAGAATTTTTTTTTTAATTCGATAAAACTTTAAGATCCTTTCTCCTCGATTTCAACTGTGGTTTGCATAAATAAACAAGGCTCTGGTGATTCGCAGGAAAGTGAATTTAAGTGGCTAGATAATAAGAACAGACGAACAGGAAGAGGAAGAGGGAAAAGAGGCTGCTGAAAAGATGGAGGACAAAGCAGAAAATGATGATGATAAATAAGGATTATATTGCAAAAAAAATATCAATGATA
>NC_051404.1:7880865-7881183 GCF_015228065.2 Penaeus monodon | reverse complement strand
GGATGGTAATTTCAAAAGAAATTAAAAGGAGAAAAAGAAAAAAGTGATGAAAAGAATATAAAAGGGAGAAAAAAAAACAGAAAGTGAAAAAAAAATGTTTTATCCTAGTCACCCCTGGCCAAAAGACACAAAAAATGTAAAGCAAAGAAAACGATTATTGAAAACTTCCCCCCCCCCCCCTTTTTTTTCTTTTTATAAACTGTGAACATGGAAAATAATCTAATTGTTTGCTCAATAAACAAAGCATAAATCTAGTTAATCAGGTATCCTTTTAGACGTACATGCTCTGAGGCAAATCCCCTTTCACTGTGAATTGTC
>NC_051404.1:7880119-7880224 GCF_015228065.2 Penaeus monodon | reverse complement strand
CGGAGCGTGAACCGAAGTCGCGGGTTTCAAACGCCACCGGTTGGGACTCTTTTGGGGGACGAAATTAGCATATATTTTTTTTTTCATGGGGATTTTGTTAGAGGA
>NC_051404.1:7878562-7878656 GCF_015228065.2 Penaeus monodon | reverse complement strand
TATTGAGATAAAGAGATAAGAAGGCAAATAAATTTCAGAATAATTAATGTATTACTTATAAAATTAATGCGATAATGAGGCTGAATGAGAGCTG
>NC_051404.1:7877691-7877879 GCF_015228065.2 Penaeus monodon | reverse complement strand
AAACAGCGTTAAATGGAACACATTCTTCACGCCCAATAAATCCATTTTGGCCTTTCGAGTTTAATGAAAAAAAAATTATATAACCATATTTCTCTGCCCATAAATCTCTTTCACTTGTAAAAGAGATTAGATGCTGTAATGAGACTTGATATAATTTTCCACATTAAGTCGTGCACACGCCGAATCAT
>NC_051404.1:7877295-7877614 GCF_015228065.2 Penaeus monodon | reverse complement strand
TACGCACACTACCTACACGCACACAATTTCCCACGTGCTCTTTCATATTTTTTGACTCACAGCTTTGTTATGAAAATCAGCCGACAATTATGCGAATATCTATGACATTTTAAGCTTCTATGAGTAATACTGTAATCTCATGTTCTCAGTGTAATAGCGTAATAGTAATGAGATCTTGTGATTTAAGACCACCGTGTTATCTCTTACACAAGATAGAAGAATAGCTGGTAGAAACTGCAAGTACTTTAGATATTATGATGTTTAGATATATGGTATTTAGATTTGAATTGCCATCCTTATTTCGTGCGAAATAAAGGTA
>NC_051404.1:7876637-7877214 GCF_015228065.2 Penaeus monodon | reverse complement strand
GTTTTCAAAATTCTAATAACTTTTGCGATTCACTTGTATACTGTTGGTCTGCCGATGTTATAAGGTACCGATATTGTCTTGGGCATTTAACTATAATAAAGAAGAGTTCAAAGGCATTTTAATCTTCCTTATTTCATCTGTAGATGTTCCAACTACTCTTGCAAAGGATCACCGTTACACCCACCCATTCAAGCAATTCAGTTGCATAATTTAAAAGAAAAAAAAAGAGAGGTTCAACGACCGTAAGAAACACCTTGGGGAACGCCAGAACCATCCATTGCAACTTCCATTCTTTGCTGCCCATCAACTGTCCGAAATCCGACGTCTTTGTTAGCATCTGTTCCCTGTTATACACTGACAACAAAGCCAAGACATAAGAACATTTTCTTTGTCCAGTTCTTCATGTTCTTAAACAGGTTAGTTAAGAAGGGCCATCACTTCATAAAAACAAGATAATCTCTGTTTTAGTGAGTTGTTTGTCTCACGATGTTCATTACTTAATGGTTCTTATTTCTACGTTATCTTTATATTAATTTCTGTCTTTTAGACATGAATAACGTATGGTTTCTGTGTAACG
>NC_051404.1:7876359-7876547 GCF_015228065.2 Penaeus monodon | reverse complement strand
AAGTATAGTAGATATGATCTCCCTCTTCCTTTTGTATCCAACACATTAATCAAGTTTCTCTAGTAGTCGTCTGCAATTCGTACTGTCAAAATTAGAAATATTTGTGGTTTTTGCTCATTTTCTTCGTTTGTGTGTGTGTGAAAAGTGACACGTTTTGCATGTATATGATTTTATTACCTTCATTGTGA
>NC_051404.1:7876109-7876277 GCF_015228065.2 Penaeus monodon | reverse complement strand
GACTGCTGCCTTTAATTACTCTTGGCATTTATTATTGATTTATATTGACTTTTCTTCTTTGTTTGTCGTGATTTGCATACTTTACATCGCCTTGGGTCAGTTCTTGTTGTTTGAAGATAAGTATTTTTCATTATTCATACTTTTGGAAAGCGAGCAGATTCTAGTGTT
>NC_051404.1:7875219-7875827 GCF_015228065.2 Penaeus monodon | reverse complement strand
GATTGTGTTTTTCTCTCCATACGTTACGCTTGCATTTTTGGCGTGAAATCATACAGCAAGTAACTTTGCACTGAGTCAATTCATTTTGAAGTAACATTGGAGTACATTGCATGTGGTTGCGGATTTGAAGTCGCTTCATTTTGGTATAAAATAGACAGATAATTGATAAAATAAATATCTAAGAAGATGGAGTGATAAATGACAAAATAAATATATATTTTTTTTTTTAATCCACTGATAATTGATAAAATAAATATCAAAGAAAATGAACTGATAAATAACAAAATAAATATTTCTAAAAAATCCACTCATAATTGACAAAATAAATAACAAAGAAAATTGAATGATAATTGGGGAAAATAAGGGAGAGGAGAAGGGAGCTTAAAGGGAAAATGAAGATGGGGAAAAGGAGAAGATGGCTAAGGGGGAAGGGAGAAAAGATAGAAGAAATGGGAAAAAGAGGGAATGAGATAAGGGAGCGAAGGAGGTGAGGGAGTTGAAACAAGAAAAAGGGGAGAAGTGAGAGGAAGCAGAACGTTTAAGGGAGATTTGGGAGTGAGAACAGAAAAAGGAAGAGAGATGGAGGAAGATTAGAAGAAGGAGGGTGA
>NC_051404.1:7874279-7874746 GCF_015228065.2 Penaeus monodon | reverse complement strand
AAAAAGCCTGTCTTTACCTTCAAAAGTATCCAACCAGTTTTATGTACCCTTAGATAAGGTACATGCCTAACCGATGTCATGTTTGATTTACCTCTCAGTAATGAATATTCAGCTTCTTTATTTCTTTACTTTGGGACACGTGTATCTGCAAGGAAGAATCATACCCAGTGTGCCTGTGTAAACCTTATACGTGAGTGATCCCTGACGCCTCGTTTAGCCCTAATCAAGACTGAAGTTTACATATGGGAACTGCCAGTCCACGTGTGCTCTTGCTTGTAGCAGCCTTGTAGTGTTCTTTCCAGGATGTAATTCCGAGTAAGGGTGATAAGGAATATTATCTGTTGCCCAGGGAGCAGGTCCCCCCCTCTTCACATTATTGATTTTTTTTCTTTGGTATCTTGGTGGTACTGTACACTCGACTACTAAGGACCTACACCAAAGCACGACCCACATGGTGGTCTAGGGCG
>NC_051404.1:7873734-7873997 GCF_015228065.2 Penaeus monodon | reverse complement strand
CAAATCTTCAAAGTATCTAAAAGTTCCTTTTAAAAATATCAAATCGGGCTTTGGGTTGTGGAATTATAAAAAAGAATAATATAGAAATACTTAATCGAAAAATCGCATTAACATTATAATGTTTTAATATACTAATGTTATATATCAAAAGAAAGCTCTAAACCTCTCTTCAGTGTACTTTACGCAAATAAAATTAGACACGGTTTTCAAAACACTGGATTTTTCAGGTATATAAAGTCTGTATGTCATTTTACCTCGGAAGC
>NC_051404.1:7873237-7873532 GCF_015228065.2 Penaeus monodon | reverse complement strand
TCAAAAACAAGAGTTATGTGCGTTGGTTTCATTTAAAAAAAAAATCTACAGGATATCATTTACTATCATTTATTCTTTGAATTTAATTATCAGTTATCATACTGTAAAGTTTTCCTATATTTTAGATAAATATAACACATTACAATTACTTGCCAATTTAGTAGCGTGTACTCACATATCCCTCCCTATGGTATTTCACATAAGGACTGTTTTTATGAAAACTATTTGCACATGTGAATAAGAAATAGACATATAAATTATTGTTTTTTTTATTACGACAGGATATTCCATGTGT
>NC_051404.1:7872955-7873022 GCF_015228065.2 Penaeus monodon | reverse complement strand
ATTGTCATGATCATTATCATTAATATCGTTAGCTCTATTAATGTCACGTGATCAAAGGTTTCTTTTT
>NC_051404.1:7872417-7872750 GCF_015228065.2 Penaeus monodon | reverse complement strand
AATTCATATAAGAATAATAACGAATGTTCGTCGATGCTGATGCACATAAAGGCAATAGGGAGATGTAAAACTACTTAATGATACATAGAAAAATAAATAATTTACGTTTGATTTCGATAGATCTATGTTTATGTTGCATGATGTTGGTTGATATCCTTGTTGGGTCAAAATTATGCTCGTTGCTCGTCTGAATACTATGTTGGATATTGACTTTGATGCGTTTGCGATAGCTTCTATGAAAAGGTAGAACTCCATTCTCCGTTCTCCATCTTTCTCTCTCTTTCCCCTCCTATATCCTATATAAATGTTCAATGTATCTGTCTGTCTCTCGTT
>NC_051404.1:7872128-7872321 GCF_015228065.2 Penaeus monodon | reverse complement strand
AAAACACTCTCCTGGCGGGTAGGTTTGCCTCTCTCAGGGTTCAAAAGCATTACTTTACATATTTAGACGAGACTGTCGCTTGTTCTTGACTTTCCAAAATAAATGTCTCGACGGTCTAATAAAAGTCGTTTTCTGAAAACATTATATAGATCGTGAAAACATTAACTGTCAACGCGAATTAATGAGTTTTTTT
>NC_051404.1:7871973-7872078 GCF_015228065.2 Penaeus monodon | reverse complement strand
GCCTCCTTCTTCTTTTAAAATCAGGATCGAAAACAAGGCGGCGCTTCATAATTTATTAGCGCTGGGAATTAGTTAATTTTCAATAAGCCACGGCCAAGGGTTTCT
>NC_051404.1:7870699-7871436 GCF_015228065.2 Penaeus monodon | reverse complement strand
CAATAATTTCTTTAAAGCGTGTATATGAGTGCATGATCAAGCACACAGGATGACGTGTTTAAAGCTTAGTGATGATGTTTTCAAACAATAATACACACACAATAATACAGACTCTGATTGTAATAATTCAGAAAAGATAATATGGATTTAAAAATGTACGTGGGAGAGTGTGATCGAGAATATTTCAATCTTTAATTTCTATTATTCTTGTTTTCTTCTTCTCTTTTCTGTTTGTCTTTTCCGATTCGTTCTTTCGTTCTATATTTTTCACCATTTTTTTTTCTGATCCATTTTTCTTTCTTTCTTCTTCTTTATTTACATCTTATTTTGAGTTTCTTTTTCATTTTTCCTTCATTTCCTCTTAATTTCTTCTGACGTTCTTCATTTCCTTCTCGTTTCCCTTCTGAATTCATATCTGATTTATCTAAACGATCAGCATGCATCACTTATCATATCAGCATAGGCAATCGTACATCATTATATGTTATGTTAATCATACCTCCTTAGTTATCAATAAATACAAGGATATATCACTAGAAACAATCCGTTATATGTAATAATAAACCATTACATACCATTATAACAATCACGTACTATGAATAATCGCATACATCATGTAATATCATATATAAGAAATTATTGTCAGAATTACATAATTGTAAATAATTGCATATAAAAAAAATCATATATCACAATGAAAAAAACAAACATCTCTTTGAGAATCACACATTTTTTAG
>NC_051404.1:7870357-7870623 GCF_015228065.2 Penaeus monodon | reverse complement strand
TTAATTACGTCTTATCTCTCGACTTCATCTCGTGTGACCTTTCCCACCCCCGTCTTAAGAGGTCATAGACCCTGGTGACCTTCGAACACACCTTGGCTTAACCGTGGATGTCCTGAAAGAATGGAGGGAAATAAAAGGATTTTTTTAATGAAAGAGGGAATTAGAATAGTGATGATAGATTAGTGAATTAATGGATTATTGGATAGAATGGTGATTTTTTTTTCAATGGGGATGAAGATTAATGGGTTATTGTATTTACTCGTGAC
>NC_051404.1:7870214-7870326 GCF_015228065.2 Penaeus monodon | reverse complement strand
CGGTGGTGATAGAGATTGGTGAAATGTTAAATATAATGGTGATTCTTTTCAAAGGTAATGTAGATTGGTGAATTAATGGGTTTTGAACATAATGGCGATATTTTTTTTCAAT
>NC_051404.1:7861654-7861804 GCF_015228065.2 Penaeus monodon | reverse complement strand
TGCGTTAACCTTTTAGGTCACGGTATGTGTGAATGTGGAGGAATACCTTGATGATCCCCGGCTGCCAAGTCCTCGAAAAGTTGAAGGGGGAAAGCACCATGACAAAGAAAGCGTTGATGTTTGTTTTTTTCTCTTTCTCAAGAAAAAAAA
>NC_051404.1:7860814-7861283 GCF_015228065.2 Penaeus monodon | reverse complement strand
GCCCGTCGATCGCGCCTCCGGCCTCGATTTTATTCCCTCAAATGGAGACAAATACATGGCGGCAATCGACGCTATCGGTGATCAGCGCCTGCCATTATTTCGTTAATTAACCGCGGATTTCTGGCGCAGCTTTTATGCTTCGCTTGCGTCACGGGGATAGTTTTAATTCGACTCGCGGAGACGTTTATAGAACTGCCGATCAATCGTAAGCTATTCATTATGCGATATTGCATTTTTTTTTTTATAAATTAGGGTCGAAATGTAGCTCTCAAACCTTCAAGTATTTGCCTCTTTTGCAAACTAATTGAATACGTCGTCCGGGGAAAAAAATAGATAAATAAGGCGATTGTAGAAATAGATACATTCTATGAGATCAATGTCCCGTGAAACCCAAATAGCCACAGTGGATTTATTGGGCGTGAAAATACAAACAAAATTATATCAGTGCCAATAAATCTCAAAACCTCAC
>NC_051404.1:7860563-7860743 GCF_015228065.2 Penaeus monodon | reverse complement strand
CCTTGACTGAAATTTACTATCCTTTTTGCAGGGAATTAATGCTTGTTAGAAATGTTATCTTAGGCCAGGCGCAAAGGTCGCTGACCCCGGATGCCTGTGATAGGGAAATCGGACACATAAAGTTCGTCACTGGAAATTAAGGAAAATAATTTGGGTTCGCCCTTCTTGGTAAATAAATTA
>NC_051404.1:7859888-7860205 GCF_015228065.2 Penaeus monodon | reverse complement strand
ACTGGAAGAGCACCGACGCCTCGTTATGAAATTCCGATTGCGCGACACGCCAATCATTACACATTCCAGAACTACATTCAGAAACAGACACACCACATTTACACATGCGAACGCACACCCAAAAGCAGACAAACGCACAACCAAAAGACACACATTTACATAAGCATACACGTACACAGAAGCACGAACAAGCACTCGCAAAGGGATAAACACAAGTTCAAACAGACAAATACATAGAATAACATTTTACTCTCTGTCAAACAAGGGCGTATGTAGTTGAGGAGAAAGGAGAACGTATTTAAATTAACATGAAAAAA
>NC_051404.1:7859526-7859645 GCF_015228065.2 Penaeus monodon | reverse complement strand
CCAGTGGCCGCGTACCTGGAGCACTTAGCATACCTCGTCAAGTATCCTCAACAAATCAATTCACCGAGTAGATGATTGGAACAAGTTCTTCCATCAGTTTCTGTGAGCGATGCATCTCT
>NC_051404.1:7858958-7859063 GCF_015228065.2 Penaeus monodon | reverse complement strand
GGGGGGGAGGGGGAGGGGAGGGTTTAAGGCTCGTGATACAAGTTCATAATTTCGATACAATGGTAGCGAATGAAGGGGGGGGAAGGGGGTTGAGGGGGGTTAATG
>NC_051404.1:7858293-7858365 GCF_015228065.2 Penaeus monodon | reverse complement strand
GGTGGTGGTCGGGGGGGGGGGGTCGTGCTCCCTGGTCGAGCGTGTTTGGTCGTTATTGCATCCTTTTCCTTC
>NC_051404.1:7857660-7857834 GCF_015228065.2 Penaeus monodon | reverse complement strand
CAAGCTGATACTGTTCGTTGGCTGTGGAATTTCAAGTTAAATAATACTAATGCAAAGATGTTGTCGATAGTGATAGTGTTACAGTGATGGACCGACAGACAGTAAGTATAGTGCTGATGATGGTGATGTTGGCGAAGATAGGAAGTAAAAACAATAAACTGAAGTGAGTGATGC
>NC_051404.1:7856824-7856893 GCF_015228065.2 Penaeus monodon | reverse complement strand
AAAGCAAACAAACAAAAAAATATTACCATCATAAGCGATCAGGAGATAGCAAATGTTGATTATACACCA
>NC_051404.1:7856509-7856666 GCF_015228065.2 Penaeus monodon | reverse complement strand
CAACGTCAACTCTTTTTTTCTCCCTTTCGTTCCAAACTCATTCGTCTGATTAATGAGAGTGCAGTTGCTATGGTATTTGCTATGGTCGGTGGCATCGCATCTGAGGCGCTATCGGTAAATGACGATAGATTGTTGGTTCATCGCGGGTAGATAGTTG
>NC_051404.1:7855762-7856099 GCF_015228065.2 Penaeus monodon | reverse complement strand
TTTAATATACTTTTTTGTCTTTTTGTCTTTTTGTTTGTTTGTTTGTTTCTTTTGTTTTCTTTTCTTGTTTCCTGTTTCAGGTTTTCTTTCTTTTTTCTTCCTTCTGTATTTTCTTTCTTTCTTCAATTCTAGTTTCTTTCTTTCTTTCTTTTTCTTTGCTATTTATCGTTGTAGAGTTAGCATTCTGCCTTTTCTTTTTAATTTTCCCTTTCTCGTTTTTTTTTTATTGTTTTTTTCTTGTTTTAATTGTTTTTAATTTTCCTTTTATTGTTTTGTTTTTTCTCGTGTTTAGATTCTCTATTTTCATTTTTTATGGTAATTATCATAACAGTTTTCT
>NC_051404.1:7855439-7855684 GCF_015228065.2 Penaeus monodon | reverse complement strand
TTCTGAAAATTATATAAGTAATTAACTATCGTTTCCTTTATTCTAAATCATCCCTATCCTTCATTTTCCTCACCTTCCTCATTTTCTCCTCCTCTTCTTCTCCTTCTATTTTCCCCCATTCATAAAGATATTGTATTTACAGCAGATAGCAGATACGCGATAATACAACTGCATTATGAGATGAAATTAGAGGTTCGTGTGACTAATGAGGAAATAAAATACATGATTGTTGAAGTGGCATGAGA
>NC_051404.1:7855217-7855419 GCF_015228065.2 Penaeus monodon | reverse complement strand
AAGAATCATTTACTTGAAATTTCAATTCTCGTAGATTTTTTTTCCTCGTTTTTTTTTTTCTTTCGTTCGTTCTTTATTTCGTTCTTTCATTATGTGTGGTTTATGTTCGACTGTTTATGTTTTTATTTAATGCTTTTTGTGCCTGATTTTTATTTTTTTTTATTTTTTTTTTTTCTTATCCTTAATCTTCTTAATCTTCGTA
>NC_051404.1:7853751-7854529 GCF_015228065.2 Penaeus monodon | reverse complement strand
TGCCTGAATCTTGACATCTTTATAGCAATAGTCTATAAATCAATCTGGTTTCATAACTAATGTACTACTGTGCCATGCATAAGATACTAGTGAATGTATCAAGTCTATAGGGATAGGAGTAAAGTTTACAGTGTCATAAATAAAGTTTAAGTTGCAATAAAGTCTGCAGTGCCATGGATTCAGCCTAGATTGCCATGGATAAAGTTTATAGTGTCATAGATAGAGTCTATAGTGCCATGGATGAGAAACAGAGCCATTGAAAAAATCTACAGTGCAATAGATAAAGTCTACAGTGCCAAGGATAAAGTACGAAACAAAAGACAACAGTGCCATGTACTTAAGACAACAATACGCTCCACGGAACACACCTCGCTTGGAACACATTACACAAATGATGCACAAAACGGCACAGTGCCACACTTCAAGTACTCCAACCATGCTACGCTTAAAAGTACAATGACACTACACACCACAAAAGACCCATTTGATAGTGCCATTCCCTCGCATAAGAGTGCCAGTGTGATGCCAAGAGATCGACAGAGCGAGAAGACGGGGAAAATGAAAAGCAAGTAAGTCCCTCTTTGATATTTCTGTCGTTTATATCTCCTCTTGTTTATCATTCCCTTTGTAATATTTTTGTCCTTGCTAATTATTCTCGCTGGCTTTATTGTCTTTGTTAACCATCGTGTGTTATAGTCTTTATTTATCGTTATGTGGTCTCAGCTAAAAGAGTGGGTCTACGTAACTGAAGATGAAGGACTTGGTATTTGAGTAACGC
>NC_051404.1:7852947-7853133 GCF_015228065.2 Penaeus monodon | reverse complement strand
AGTCAACACAAAGATGAAATCAGCTGACGAAATCATTAAGATCGGCAATAAGGTGATTAAGATAAGGACCCTTGAAATGAAGGTCATTTTAGACAAGGAATAAGATTAACTGGTGGGGGGGGGGGGAGAGATAAGGAGGTGAAATGATAGGACAGGTAGATGGGAGCAGTTTTTTTTTTTCAGGTA
>NC_051404.1:7851322-7852240 GCF_015228065.2 Penaeus monodon | reverse complement strand
GGCAACGGCCTTCCTTCCACTTCTCACCTTGTCCCTATAGCCAGGAAACAGAGCAGCAAAGCCCCCTTCTGCCATCACTGGGACACGGGTCATCAGGTGGTTCAAAGCCCTGTGTTTTTTTTTCTTCCACTGATGGTGGAATCTTAGCCTTCTGTAACGTAGTGAGGCTTTTTTTTTTTTTTTCATTTCTCAGCGATAGTGATAAAACAAATCTAGTGTGAAGAGCGAAATCTAAAAAAAACTGTGTACGATAAACAGATACAGAAGCTTTAATACTATTATATACTTTCATTTGCATGATACTGTAGGGTAAAAGTTTGGTCGAAGCAGTATTGTTACGGTGTTAAGGTGCTCTTCACCATTATATGAGGACGTTATGATAATATCAAAATTTGAATGCTACAGTTTCATTATTATGGTGCTAGTATACCTCTTACATGTTATCTCAGCAACATAGGTTAAGCACTACAATGCCACGAATGCAGTCCACTACTTCAACAAGAAAGTCTACAGTGCCATGGAAACAACCACGCCATACATATGAAATAACAATGACATGTAATAAAGACATCGGTGCTATTCTTAGAACACTGCCATAGCATAAACAAAAAACACATGCCAGTGTCACGCTTAGAATAAATGCATAAACGATGCATAAAACGGCACAGTGCTACACTTCAAGTGCTCCAACCATGCTACGCCTAAAAGTACAATGACACTACACACCCCAAAAGACCCATTTGATAGTGCCATTCCCTCGCATAAGAGTGCCAGTGTGATGCCAGGAGATCGACAGAGCGAGAAAACGTCACGGGAGAAATGTGAAGTTTCTGCTGTTTATGTCTTGCCTTGTTTATTAGTGCCTTTGTTTATTTTGCTCTTTCCTGATGTTTGCCCCTATCAATTATCTGACTTTGT
>NC_051404.1:7847959-7848172 GCF_015228065.2 Penaeus monodon | reverse complement strand
CAATAACATGAAGGCAACAGTGGAAAAACTACGGTTATTGACGATGAAATCAATACTCAGTAGCTTCTTTCCTTCTTTCCGTAGTAACTAATACCGGTGCCCAATGCCCCCCCCCCCCCACCACCAAGCACCAGCATTTCCACGCCCTATCATCACCACCGGTTTCACAACCAGTTCGTACAACCAGTACCACTCGCAAACCCTTTATAACAC
>NC_051404.1:7847497-7847734 GCF_015228065.2 Penaeus monodon | reverse complement strand
AGTACCCGGCAATGCCCAGCGCGCCCCTGGAGAGAAGCCAACACCGGAGATCGTTGACACACCAAAATAGCCACCGGTGCCGAGGGCGGTCGAGTGGTAAGCGTGAGGGAAGATGTATGAAATCCACGCAACGGAGGCATCCTGGCACCTCCCCCCCCCCACCCAACGACTGCCATTTCGCTCTCTCTCGCTCGCCTGCCTGCCCCGGTGCCTCGAAAAGCGGCACGGTGCCTGGCT
>NC_051404.1:7846710-7846870 GCF_015228065.2 Penaeus monodon | reverse complement strand
GGGGGGGGGTGGGAAGGAGAGAAATAAATATCCCGCATAATATACAAAGCAGATTTGCATTAATTGAGAGATAAATAGATACAGGATGGTTTCCCTGATAGATATTAGGTATCGCAAATAACCGTTACTGCCTACATATTTCAGTGAAACAAGTGTAAGA
>NC_051404.1:7846557-7846649 GCF_015228065.2 Penaeus monodon | reverse complement strand
TCATTCCTTTTCTATCACTATTGTTTAATTGTAAAATAAATGGTAATTGGTAAGTACGGACGAACAAGAGGTGCCAACGTCTATTTTCAATA
>NC_051404.1:7845733-7845920 GCF_015228065.2 Penaeus monodon | reverse complement strand
GTAGCGCTGTTTTCAGTCTGCAGTGGATTTCCAAAATGAAACGTTCGAAGACACAACGATTGAATAAGATTTTTATTTTCGTTTTCGTCCACCTGTCTCCGCGTGGAGGGTTGAAAAGGAATATGCAGTGCGAGGGTACATATGAGTGTATATTTGTGAGAGAATTTGCATATGTGTGTCTGTTGGA
>NC_051404.1:7845294-7845486 GCF_015228065.2 Penaeus monodon | reverse complement strand
AAAAAAATTAAAACAAATATAACAAAGCAACAACAGAAGGCATAATATATAAGAAATGGCATATCATAAACAATAATGAATAAAGGAACGATTATACAGACAAATAAATGGAAAAAGAAAATAGCAGAGAGAAATACCCAGGGGGGAGCACCACATGGTAATATATGTGTTACTCTCTATACTATATAGAAG
>NC_051404.1:7844265-7844537 GCF_015228065.2 Penaeus monodon | reverse complement strand
CACACACACATACACACGCTACACGAGGGTAGTGTGTACCAAAAGCTATGTGTATCTTTCACCTGAAAACGAATCAGAAAAAAATCTTGAAGTTGAAAAACAACGCCTGTTGTTCCCTTTAAGTTTTTTTTTCTCAATTATTCTTGTCTCTTCATTCTTCGTAAACCAATTAAAGAAAAACCGACAAAGCCAATATCTTTTTATTTAACTCAAATGCCCTTCACTTTACGTGTGTGTTTGTTTATTTTTGTTCAGTCTTAATAAACAGAAAA
>NC_051404.1:7842276-7842395 GCF_015228065.2 Penaeus monodon | reverse complement strand
TTTTAGGGAGTATGAATGAAACTTAATGACTCCTTAAAATAAAACATTTAATTGACGTTTAATTAGGTGACGATGACAGAAAATGAAAAAAAAAAAAATAGAGGGTGCCTCATGTGTTA
>NC_051404.1:7841804-7841950 GCF_015228065.2 Penaeus monodon | reverse complement strand
TTCGCCTTCGTGATATTTACTCTCTGAACGTTGTTTTTAAGTAAATTTGCATAATTGAATTGCTCTTACTTAATTGATTAACATTGGCCTAGTTCGATCTAATATTTGGTTATGACCTTCCTTACCTGTTATCATTTCACCTCGCG
>NC_051404.1:7840511-7841593 GCF_015228065.2 Penaeus monodon | reverse complement strand
ATTATGATTATTTTTCCCTCGACACGCCCGTTCCCATTACACGTTACGCGTCACACCTTGGGCTAGACAGTCACACGCGACACGAGAGGAATGTCATCCTATGGTCGCAGTTCGTGACTGTGGCAGGGCCATACACAAACATATCTAGAGGAATGTTTTGACTGTGAGACCTCCATAGGGTGCCTCAGGAACGTCGTGCTGAAATAGATAAGCATTTTTTTGGTTTATTCGACAAAGAAATAGATTCATAGATGCGTATATCGATTGAAAAAATGATTGAGTAGATATGCGTCCTATAACATTCATCATTCTTGACAGGTAAAAAACGACTCAGCAATGATAATAAAGTGATAAGACCTTGTATCTCCAACCAGGCATCTTCCTTGACAAGGATTAGGGCAAGAATACAATAAATGATACAACAAGAAATAAAAGTAGGAAGCTGAGATAATCAACACATAACCCGCACCTCCAACGCTGCAAGAAACGTCACACGCTCTTCACCTGACAAATGCGTCCCATGATGGATTACGTGTCTTCTGTCAGGCCGCAAGCTTTTGGCTAAAGAGGAGGGGAAAAAAAAGTTTGTTTTCCCATTCATGTAAATTACAAGGGATCGAGCTACGGAACCGCTAATATCTCTTGATATCAGAAGCACTAAAAGACGGCAATTTTCTGCGAGTTTCAAAGGCTTTACTGAATTTGATTCGATTCGAAGCATTGAAGCGATGACCTATATAAAGAGCTTCGTCAGAGTCTGATGTCACGAATATACAGGCAAGGGATTTCCAAACCTTTTCAACATTAGACTGAACTCGAAACACTTCATTGTCTAAATGGGTCAGTAGACCCGACCAGCGGATAATGCTAAAGATCTCTTAACCTAGAGGTAGACACCTCGTTACACATAATGGATCCTTTAACAGTCAACTGCTACGTATCATTGTTAGATACAGTAAAGAAAGAGTGTGAGACCTAGACTGAGGAAGAGTGAAAGGGAATGGGACACAGGAAGAGACAAGAAGAGAAGGAAGAGATATAGATAGACAGACAGAGGAAAGGTGTATGAAAAATGCAAAGAG
>NC_051404.1:7839255-7840241 GCF_015228065.2 Penaeus monodon | reverse complement strand
AGAAAACGAAGCCAACCAAACGCATCCAAACGCGTACGCAAGCAGTGTCTACGCCAAGCACGTTCTACCTCCTCCTTCCCAAGGCTCTCCTCTCGGCAACGAAGCAGAAAAGGGCGTCTGCCTCCTAGCCTTGGATTTCGTGCCGGCTCCTCGCCAAAGGAAGGCCGAGCGGGAGGCAACCAGAGTGGTTTTCGCAGTACTGTACAGCCCACGATCGAGAGCACTTGGCACGCTGATACCCTCTCTTGGGACGGGCGTGGTCACTTCCACAACTCCCATAGGGTTTACGTTCTTTCTTCACTCCTTTTCTGGGGGGGTTTTTTTCCCTTCATTTTCCCCCCTTCCTCCCCTTCTCTTGTTCCCTTCCAAATTTCTCTTTAAAACTTTCTTTTTTTCTTTTCTCCCTTCTCTTTCCTTCTAAAATCTTTTCCTTCCCCCCTTTCCCCAAAACCTTTTTCCATTCTCTCCCTTCTTTTCTTTCTCCCGCCTTTCTCTTTCTTTCTTTTAAAACCTTTCCCCTCGTTCCTTTTCCTTTTTCCATCCCTCTCTTCTTTTTTTCCCCTTTTCCTAAACTTCCCCCTTTTCCCCTCCCTTTAAAAAATTCCGCCTCTCTCCCCTTCTTTTTTGTTCTAAAATCTCTTTCTCTCCCCCCCCCCGTCCCTTCCCCCCAAAAGGGCCCCCCTCCCTTTCCAAACCTTCTCCCCTTTCTCCCTTCCTCCTTCCCCGGCTCTCCTCTCGGAACAACCCTCTTCCTCCTCTTTTTTCCTCCGGGGCTCCTCCCCCCCCTTTTTCCATCTTTCCCCCCTTCCCTCTCCCGGGCTCCCTTTCCCTTTTTCCCCCTTCCTTCCACCCCTCCTTTTTCCCCCTCCCCTTTTCTCCCTCCTTTGGCCTTCCCCGGGCCCCTTTCCCGCCACTTTTTTCCCTTTTCTTTTGGTTTTCCCCCTTTTTCCTGTTTTTTCTTTTCCCTTTCTTTTTTTTCTTGTCCT
>NC_051404.1:7834827-7834934 GCF_015228065.2 Penaeus monodon | reverse complement strand
GGGAAATGCAGAGTTTTCCCGGGGGGGGGGGGAATGCCCCACACTTTTGGTCCGATATCTTCGTTGGGCGAGAGAGGACACGGGGGGGGGGGGGTCGCTTGGCTCAT
>NC_051404.1:7834101-7834433 GCF_015228065.2 Penaeus monodon | reverse complement strand
CAAAGTACCAGAAACACCCAGAAAAAACAAATAAAATAAAAATATATCAACAACCAACAAAGAAAACGGATGATCACAGCAAATCTTACTCCCTCTACGTACAAATTATTTCATGGTTGCTTAGAGATCAGAAGCACATGTTACAAGCACCCTAAAATCGTCTAATACTGAACGAGGAAAATTATATATATATATATTTCTTTACATTAAATTATCCTTTTACATCGCACCTCTCTAATCTTGTTTTGAATTGTCGGAATTAAAACAGATGAGTGTTCTTGCTCCTGAGATAGCATTCGATTTTTTTTTTCTTCATGTCTACTCTCTTCAAG
>NC_051404.1:7833514-7833751 GCF_015228065.2 Penaeus monodon | reverse complement strand
AATACATAAAATAAATTATATACGCGAATGAATCTCATCTTCCGCCCAAATGTCTCCAGCAAGAAACGTTTCTGGGCGTGAACAGCTAGCCAATAAAAAAAAGTTTTCTTCCACAATGCAGTATTAGTCTCCAAATAGCAACTAGGATAGTTTATTGAGCCGGTTGTTCGCTTTCATGTGTGTTTGCAACTTGTGGGAGATTTCTGTCTGATTCCTAGTGGATAATCATTTTTAAAA
>NC_051404.1:7832794-7833031 GCF_015228065.2 Penaeus monodon | reverse complement strand
CGAAATGTTAGTAATAATTTTAAACGCTGCCACCAATGTCGGGATCAATTTTCCATGCATATAAAATGAAAATCTATTCTTACTAAATTGCTGTTGCCAATTTGTCAAGGAGAAAATTTGACTTGCCTAATTTTAATCTTGTCTTACGTAATTTTTATTCTGACTTACCCAATTTTAATGTAAGTTGCATGACTTCGTGATCTTAATAAGGAAGATTGAATTTATTGCTGTTGAGTC
>NC_051404.1:7832524-7832643 GCF_015228065.2 Penaeus monodon | reverse complement strand
CTCAATAATTCTCATAACAAATGCAATAAAAACAAACGCGAGACACTTCCTGATATATTTTTACGTTATTACTTTGGACGAATAAGTGATCAATCCTTCCGTCCATCCACCATATTCCT
>NC_051404.1:7832226-7832312 GCF_015228065.2 Penaeus monodon | reverse complement strand
AACAGACCTTGGACCTTTATAGATAATTATGATAGTCTTCTCTATCAAAATTTCGCTATACTTATCTGCCTTCGAAATAAAAATAA
>NC_051404.1:7831732-7831914 GCF_015228065.2 Penaeus monodon | reverse complement strand
CTCGGCTTTGAGCAAGTGCTGGCCATTACTGTATTGTTTGTACTTAGCCTCTTCCCTTTCTTTAAGCCTTTATACTTATCTGGGATTTTGTTTGTCTCCTAGACGTTGCCATAAACAGTTTCCTACAGCAATAAAAGTATTATGAAGGACGCTGATGTATCTTCAAGTATCTCTTTTTTCTT
>NC_051404.1:7831352-7831473 GCF_015228065.2 Penaeus monodon | reverse complement strand
CAAGACTGTTCACTGCTATTAAAGTTTCACAATTTACATAACCTGTACGTTAGAGTACGAGGAAGTTGCCATGATGTGATAGTCATAAACGTCATACTTGGCAACGGGATCATTGCATAAT
>NC_051404.1:7830392-7831039 GCF_015228065.2 Penaeus monodon | reverse complement strand
CACCGTTGTTGTTTAAATAACATTTATATAACTATTATTGCTACTTCGACAAGTGTTGCTAATCTCTAGTTATTGTTATTTCATCGTCCTTTGAGCATCTAACAATATTTTATACTTGTTTTTATCATCATTTTGTTTAACATCCTACGTGTCTTTTCTTCTCTTTCCCCTCAAGCTCCGTTTCTAAATATTTCTTTACATTCATATCCCCTTCCTTAGAAATTTCACACAAGTCCGTGTATTTATTCAACGACCATAATATTATTACTTTCTTCTCTTTAAGGGATTTATTGCTAGTCATTCTTGTTTTCGAGATGTTCTTTGCCTTTCTTTTAACGGTTTACATTTCCAAAGAATGTTCTGAAGTCTGTTTGCTGAAATTAAACAGCATTTTGGGTCAGATGTTCGTGTTGACGTCATGCGTTCGCGAAACGATTGGTCGGATAGCTCTTGGATTTGCCTCATGACGTCACGGTTCGCTTGCAAGAACGAGCCAAATATATCTGCTTGCGTGACTTGACAACGGCGCTTTCAGGAACGGCGTCTGCTTCGTGTCTGAGGCAGAAGACTGAGGCACGCAGGTCGAGTGATAGCAGTTGGTCTTTATTAAAATGTTTAAATCGTATGGTTCAGTGATCCTTTTCGTA
>NC_051404.1:7828638-7829087 GCF_015228065.2 Penaeus monodon | reverse complement strand
AAACAGCAAGCCATATCCTTATTTTATCTGCCCTTTATATACAAGGCAATAACGATGCGTTTTTAGTTGCTTTCAATTTGCAAATGACGCGATTGCAAAACCGTTCCTCGCGTGCTATCTACCCGATTTTTATCCCTTTCCAGAGCAAATTTTGGAAATATTCACATGAACAAAGCAATAAACGAAACGAAATAAACGAAAAAATATATATAATATCAACATTGCAAGGACCTTGAAATCAATATTGCAACAGATTCCGCTTTATCTTCACAGGGAAAAGGCTGCTATATATTACCCGTGATTTGCTTTGCTATCTTCACCGTGCGCCAAATATCTCCGTAAAATAAATTATAGATTCGTTGAAACTGCCTCGTTTTCCGTAAATAAAAGGGGTAAACGGCGTTTAATAAATTACTAGAGAAAGATCATATATTTGTCTTGTACTAAAA
>NC_051404.1:7828109-7828615 GCF_015228065.2 Penaeus monodon | reverse complement strand
GAATTAAGAGTCTTAAAATTTAAACATCGACAGGGCGAGACGTAAAAAAACATAAATTTAAACAGTGGAAAGCTTAAAAATTTTCAGCAACAATTATGTTCCTTTCTTGTTTTTTTTTTGTTTTTTTTTAGAGTCTTTTTTTTTGGCTTTTGTTTTTATTTGTTTGTGTTGTTTCCCCTTTCTTTGTTTGATTTTGTTTCGTGTTGTTGTTTTTTCTTTCATCCGTGTTCCTATTTCTTTTATTTTTCTTAACACATTTTTTTATCGTTTTCTTCTTCTCTTTATTTCGTTCTTTTATCTTCTATTTTCTTACTCTTTCCTCCCAATTCTCTCTTCCTGCCTCCTTTATCCTGTTTCACTCATCTTTTCCCCAATTTCTTTTCCTTTTTTAACCCCCTTTTCTCCCCTCTTTTGCACGCAAAACCGAAACCCGTCCCGTTTTCTATTAACTATCCACAATTTACCCATTCAAAGGTTTTCTCCATGCGACACCCCCCCCCCCACCC
>NC_051404.1:7827918-7828088 GCF_015228065.2 Penaeus monodon | reverse complement strand
TCCTCAAGGTCTCGATATGCTCGAACTAATGCCAGGAATGACAAGCATCGAGGGGGGAAAGGGGGTGAAATGCTACCTGACAGGCCAATTTGGGCTTTCATACTGACAGCTTTTACGAAAATTTTTGATTTTTTAGCAGTTTTGCAATTTTCGTAGACGACGTCCATTCC
>NC_051404.1:7825564-7826393 GCF_015228065.2 Penaeus monodon | reverse complement strand
AATTTCCTATATCGTTATGGCTACTACCAATGACATAATTGATAGGAAATGTAGAATTAATATATTTCTTTCACGCAATTTATTTCCGAGAAATATTTAAGATCACGACGGTGGTGACGCTAACGAAGAGGAAAAGACATGATCATAATTATATAGAAAGATTTTATAATAATACAACAGACTTTAATGGTAATTTTGGATAATATTAATGGCAAAAAATAGTGGGTAATGAGAATAATCCTAGTGAAAAAGGCGTTCTATAAAGAAAAAAAATAGGATAGGTGTTGTGCAGTAAGTGCTGACAGGAAAACAGTTCGCATAGTGTGCAAACTATAATAAATTGCTATAATAACTAATATATTCTTTTTTTTTTGGGGGGGGGTAGGGGATAGATACCCTCATTTTAATTACAGTATCGTAAGTATCAATATCGTTTATGATAAACAGTAGTTCGCTATTGTCATATTATTAGTTTAAAAAAATACTTCACTATTATTATCATCAAAATTATATTGATACTTATAATCACCAAGACATTTTATTTCCTCATTACAAAAATGAACACTTCAAGACGCAAAAGACATGAGTTATAGTCCTGCATGCTTTCACCTATTGATTTGCAACTTTCATCTTTGAAAGTCCGTTCACATCACCATTAAACCAGTAATATATCATTTTCATATTATAAGACCTTTTCCTAACCTTTGTTGAACGCGCGTGTTCACAAGGAAGTTCAACGGGTATTTTTATCGAAGTTAACTTGTCGAAGGGAGAGGTATTTGTTCACCTGAGACACTAACCTTCATTGACACTAGTTATCCCCGTTGGC
>NC_051404.1:7823654-7825512 GCF_015228065.2 Penaeus monodon | reverse complement strand
GCAGGAGTCCAAGGGGGGGGGAGCTTAGAGAGGGGAAAAGAGATCCTGGGAGAGCCTAGGCTGGCAAGGCGAGGGTCGGAATATGCAGGTGTGTATATTTGGAGCGTCTAAAAGGAGACAACTACCTGACCCTGCCCTACACTCCGGGGTAAAGGCAGAAGGGACCGCCGGCCGACCAATCAGCGAACAGTACCTGCCGACAGGGGACTACCGTTGACCAATCAGCTAGTAGCACCTGGCGGCATCGGGGAGTATATAAGCTGGAGGACAGACGACCCCAATTGTGTCGCACGGTTTTGGTGTCAGAGTAAAGAGTGAACACAAGACTCAAGCATCAAGGTGAGTCCGAGTCAACAGTGAAAAGTGACAACCAACATTTACTCCAAGACACAAAAGTTCGGTGCATAACACAGCAGAGGTCTTTTGCGAGGGCCCCGTCGACGAAAGGCAGATACCCCTGTGCCCCGAAGTGCTCGAACTGGGAAACTTAAAGTCTTTGAACGCCTGTGCCTGTGAACGGTGTTAAAACGTACCTCCCCCATATTCATGCTAAGAGAACATTCACTCAGATGTTCTTCAAGCACTGAGTGGATTTCGGGCCTTGCCAACCCCCAAAGTGACAAAAATCTGTTCAATGTTTTCTTTTTCATCTTGCTTTGGTGTCTCAATGAGAAAAGAACATAGCACTGTTAACTCGGGTCTCTAATACACAAAGCAGCATTTTTTGGCAAGCTTAGCCTGCATGCATTCATACTGTAGAGTAGAGTAGAACGACGGAATATTACAACAGCAAGGCAACTACATCATTAGGAATTTTGCAACTATCACTCTAGAGGAGACAAAATAAAATTCTTCAAAGACTATCGAACACGTTATCTGATAAAGTTTAACAGATTCACTATCTGACTGACGACGGGACCTGCTTAGTTTGTGCTTTTGCTTTATCTCTCTTTCTAACATCTTAAAAGCTTTAAGAGAATCACCACTTGTTGATTCACCAGACATTTTTTTCCCCTAAAATAAAAATTAGCTCCTTGTTCCTTCGTTAAATTCATGAACATTGAGGTATTTTATTGCACAGAATATTCATCTTTTTTCCAAAGATTTGTTTTAATTCACCAAAGAAAGAATCACCATTTTCCGTCTTTTGTATAAGTATTACCTTCGCTCTTTTCTCTTCCCAACAGCAAAATGGCTTACTCCTGGGATAACCGCGTCAAGTACATCGTCAGGTACATGTACGGTAAGTACAGATTTAAAAGAAATAATTTCTTACGTTTCACCTTTGATAATCATTATTTCTTTTAAAACTTTGTTTCCTTTCCCCTGACAACCACTTTAAGGATTCAATTTCAATATCTTTTACTAACTCCACAAAAAACTAGCTCCCCTTTACATATCAAGTAAAGTAAATTTCATATCGCCAGTACTTAATCCACTAAGTATCTCTACAATACACGATCACATTATTTTTTCTTGATATATAAGTAACTAGAGTACATCTTCCCTGCGCCAATTGCTTCCCAAAATAAATACCTCAGTAAGACAATGAACTAAAGAATCAAATACCACACTCCTCACAATACACGATATCCTTCGCCTTGAAAACTTAACACGGGAGTATCCAAACCCCTATTTCCATAATGATAATGATAGTGAAACCACAACTGGCGATATCTTTATCCCTTATTCTGTCACGGGTGGCAATTGTCTCTTCAGGGGGAGAAGGTGGCGCAAAAAGATTGATAATGACAATGACAAATGCTTCTTGACATACGTTTAACGACTAAAATAATACAGGTGGTTCTCCGTTTTCTATGCTCACCTGAGATTGGAGAAGTTATGTTCCATGTTTACA
>NC_051404.1:7823034-7823396 GCF_015228065.2 Penaeus monodon | reverse complement strand
CATGGTACCTTATCCTGATAGCATCATGGCGACACTGACAATCTTAATGCCGGCCTTCCG
Source organism: Penaeus monodon (assembly GCF_015228065.2). Taxonomy (NCBI): domain Eukaryota; kingdom Metazoa; phylum Arthropoda; class Malacostraca; order Decapoda; family Penaeidae; genus Penaeus; species Penaeus monodon. The sequence goes on along the minus strand of NC_051404.1, from coordinate 7,823,336 downwards.
CCTTTATTGCCTTTATCATCTGCATCGCCTTCCTCAGCGGTGGTGGAGATTCTACTCTTCCCCCCCCCCATCCCCTCTCCACATGCCCACATACCTTTTCGACCTCCCGTAAAACAGAAATACTACCCCCCCCCCCCCGCTCCCCAACTGAGTGCCGTCCGTTGGGCACAACTAACAGGGAAAAAACAACAGCTGTATCGCTTTCGCTAAAAATAGATCTTATATACCCCCTCCCCCCCTCTCCCCCTCTCTCCAGTGTGGTCCGAGGGGGGGGGGGAGATTAGTTACACTCCTATCCTAAG
>NC_051404.1:7822936-7823017 GCF_015228065.2 Penaeus monodon | reverse complement strand
CTCAGTAAAGCCTTTTCCTTGTCTTGTTGTTAAGTCTCTGGAGAATGATTAGCTAATATCAGTGTATAGTGGTTTGTGTGG
>NC_051404.1:7822682-7822882 GCF_015228065.2 Penaeus monodon | reverse complement strand
CCTCCTTAAATCCTCACGTGTTATTTTTACGCGCGGCACTGCGAAGTGTGGCGAAGGAGGGGGGGTGAAAAGGAGGGGGGGAGGTGAGAAGACCAACAACTAGCTACCTCAAGAGGACAGTATGAGTATGTATAAGGTTGCCAAGCCTGTGTTTCAGTGCGCATTCCTTTTCTCTTCTCGCGAACACTTACGATACATCG
>NC_051404.1:7820193-7822324 GCF_015228065.2 Penaeus monodon | reverse complement strand
TTTTGCAGCCTGTCGCCTCGGCCTTCATTCCGTACCCAATAGTCTTGGGTCCCTCTCATAGCGCTTGCCCCCCCCACACACACACACACAACGAACCTCCTCGGGTCGCGTCTCTGGCATTGGGACCCGATCTCTCTCATTCTAATTCTGCTCTAATTCCCAGCGTGGGGACTTTGCTAGCGAGAGAGTCTTTGTATTATTAGCAAGAGCGAATCTTCTCACAGTACTTGATTTCAATGAGGATAGAAGACCGGATTTTTTTCCCTTGGAGTTCAGGGAGTGTAAAGGACCAATGATCTCCTCGTTTCAATTTTCATCGACATTTAGCCGGATCTTATTCACGGGCTTTTTATTCATAGTTCGTGTTCTTGAGTCGATAATTACCTCTGTCAGTCAGTGTCTTTTTTTTTACTTAAGAGCATAAAATTACGTTCCCTTAAACCACCCTTCTTACCTCGAAGAGCAACTTCATCCTCACACCCCCACCACCTATTATACCCATACGACCTTCGCGCCTATTCTTCTGGACGACCCTCTCATAACGACCCTTTTTCTCTCTCTCTCCCTAGACATTGACAACAATGGCTTCCTTGACAAGAACGACTTCGAGTGCCTCGCCGTCCGTGTCACCCTGATCGAAGGCCGTGGCGAGTTCTCCGCTGAGGGCTATGCCAAGAACAAGGAGATCATGGCTAACCTCTGGAACGAGATCGCTGAGCTCGCTGACTTCAACAAGGTGAGTGTTGTCTTTCCCTTAGCTGGGATAATAGATGGGTTTAGGGGAATTATTTCTTTTTTACATTCGGTGCGAAAGAATAGAGATAAGAAACATGCAAAAGTCAAGTCACTTTGGTCAGGGTTTCACCAACAGATATCATCTGACTTCTTTTTTTTGAAGAACCTAGTTTAGCCATGACAGGTGAATTCTCCTCCTGACTTCCTGTTGTATCTCCCAAGGACGGTGAGGTCACCGTTGACGAGTTCAAGCAGGCTGTCCAGAAGAACTGCAAGGGCAAGGCTTTCGCTGACTTCCCCAACGCCTTCAAGGTCTTCATTGGCAACCAGTTCAAGACCATTGACGTCAACGGTACGTGATTTTCATCTGGACTCCGATTAACGGATTCGAGAATAACCCTTCTGGAAAACTTAGTTTAGCGTCTTAATCCGCTTGAATTGTCAATATTGAAGCATGATCAAATGCAACGCACCTCTCCGAAACAACCATTCTTGGTTGGAACAACTGCCATTGCTCTTTCCTCGCACTTCCGCTAATAGAACCTTCTCTCTGCCACTCCAGGTGACGGCATGGTTGGTGTCGACGAGTACAGGCTTGACTGCATCACCAGGTCCGCCTTTGCTGATGTCAAGGAGATCGATGATGCCTACGACAAGCTCTGCACTGTAAGTATCCTTTACCTCTATACAGCACTTGCCGAAAATTTCATACAGCTTATCATAACCAGTGAATGTCCAGCCCACTCAGAAAGCTGCTGCGGTGCCCCTTCAAGTTCTCATGCACGTTTCCCTCTGTTCTTACAGGAGGAGGACAAGAAGGCCGGTGGCATCAACCTCGCTCGCTACCAGGAGCTCTATGCCCAGTTCATCTCCAACGAGGACGAGAAGAACAACGCCTGCTACCTCTTCGGCCCACTGAAGGAAGTGCAGTAAGATCCTCTCTGCCTCACCGCGGAAGGAACGCCCAGAGCACGAGGCTTCTTTGGCTCGCGGGATGCCCTCCGAGCTAGTTTAGCCGAGTGTCTCTCTTTTTTTACTGCCCTCCTTAAGGACACACTCCAGAGCCCGTTAATACCTCACCTCACCACATCATCTCATCATATTCATCTCCCTCTGACGCCAAACCGTTCCCGCCGGGATCGACACCTCCGGCCGCAGAACGACCGCCGGCCACGAGGACCTCTCTAGCCCGACCTTCGTGGAGTGGAGAGCCTCGCCAGCGCCGCCCCTGGCCCGAGGACGACCCAGCCCTCGGCCAGAGCAACACCGGGACCGGTCGACTGCATTCGCGATCATGTTTCTTTTATTGTTATCCAATAAATGTTGAACTAAAATACTGTAACTGTTTGAATTCGCATCCTTTCTTACCTTTCTTTCTCTTGCTTATAATGCTTCG
>NC_051404.1:7819486-7820167 GCF_015228065.2 Penaeus monodon | reverse complement strand
CTTTTTCCGTTGCTGGGAAAATTGAACTGAAAATTGTAAGGTAAAGGATAAAAGAAAAAATATACCTGAAGGCTTCGAAGTGATCACAAGTCTACAAATTATAATTAGGAAGCATGACTCGACAAAATGTATCGATGATAGTTTATTCCAGCGACAACAATAATATGGCCAGAAATCGAATCAAAGGAAGTAAAATATTTTGTGAAAAAAAATAGCAGAACAATATTAACACATTTATTTCTAAAATAACAATTACTCAATCTGGCAAATCTTACCACAAAACATACCCGTGTCTTCTTTTCCATAAGAATATTCACACGATATTGACACCGGCATTTCCTCGATGCCAAAACAAAAGCGAGGAAATATTCTGTCAAGAAAAGAAAAAAACGAAAGAATACAGACCATAAACATCACATATATTTTTTTTTTTTCTCTATAGACATCCAATACCCGTCTTCTGATCCAATCTAATGGCTGATAAAACATAAAACAGAATTGATTACTATTCAAAACAAATAATCAGTTTTCGAATTCCTCATGTACCTTCCATCTGACTCTTGATATTATTTGTTCACATTTAACTTTTGATATAAATTAACGTTGATATCGAGTCGCCGAACCGAGTCTGTGAGAAAATGCATTTAGCTCTGAATAAGATCTCCATCCTCTCAAAACATG
>NC_051404.1:7819319-7819403 GCF_015228065.2 Penaeus monodon | reverse complement strand
AACTATACCATAGAAAATCATGACTTTAGATCCAGACATTGTGAAAGAAATTGCTTCACCAATCTGTCTGTCATAAAAGAAATA
>NC_051404.1:7818924-7819282 GCF_015228065.2 Penaeus monodon | reverse complement strand
CGTTGCCGCATTACCCACGAAGTCAAAGAAATGATAACACAAAGTCCAAATAGTTTCGCTCAGTAAAGCTCTACGAAAGGAAAGAAAAATATAAAACCACGAAAAGAAATTTGTTTCTTGAGGATTTTACTCAACACAGTCACTCTCTATAAACGTAAATATGATGACACGAAATATAAACCATGCGACCTGTTTTTGTCATGCACCATCTTTTAAAAATATTAAGTTCAGCAAGGATGTTTTTGTGATAAACTGGACCCGCCATTTATTGTTATGATAATATGTTTTGAGATCTTAAATATTCATCACATGTTTCGTTCTGTCACGCACGTCAAGCTAACAATATTTAGTTGATATC
>NC_051404.1:7818648-7818902 GCF_015228065.2 Penaeus monodon | reverse complement strand
ATGCATTGATCTCGCAATATTTCGACGAACGAATCTTTGTATTTACATCCTCATTCTTCACTGAATATATTCCTTTTCATTTGTTTATGTCTTTATGGAGGGTATATTATATAATAACCTTTCCATTTTATCACAACATGCAAAGGCATCTGTAAATCTGAAGCTTAGAAACACAAGAAGGAGCTCAACGCCGCGGGAAATAGCGGCCGTTATGACAAGAATTCAAAATGTTTTGAACACGTGGGTTTTAACGG
>NC_051404.1:7818098-7818599 GCF_015228065.2 Penaeus monodon | reverse complement strand
GCTAAACCTTTCGAAAGGATGTTAGGACATGTTTTAAAGATTTATTTTTCATACAACGAAGAGGATTCATAACAAAGTCTAATATCTCCTGACATTTTCTTTTTCTTTTTTTCATAATTGTGAAAAATATTTCATAATCATTTCATATTTATGAAAACCTATTAACCACATGAAGCTAAATTGATCAGAACATCATCAGTTACAATCAGTTAAATGAACCCAGCGATAATCATTTGCATAAACGCTTATAAACTTTCAAATTAACACTCATCACCTCAGCTATGCAGGTATAACTTGAGAATTTTTAGGAGGTTAAACAGAGGATGTATTTGCGTGTGAATAAACAAGCGATTCTGATCATTCAAATTATTTTACAATAACAGGGAGAAGATTATATAAAGTTCTTAAGGCAGGTCGGATGAGAGCTGTGCTTTTATTAGTTGTAAACACTGCGATTCTTTTTATTCATGGTTGCAAATTGCAGATCGCAGACATCGGGCA
>NC_051404.1:7816993-7817262 GCF_015228065.2 Penaeus monodon | reverse complement strand
ACAAATCAACAATAAAATCTTTATTGGTTGAGAACAAAGTTGCGGACACACAACCAGCCCATTTCCGGTGACGAGAGAATGCCGAGTCAAAGGACAAACTAAATTATTATTTTTTTTTTTTATTACACGAGTACATCGAACAACTACTTCCGAGAAAAGAGAAATAACTGATAACAAAATGAAATAGAAATAAGAAACTAAATGGTCGTCATAAAGTATAAAAAAATGGAAATCGATCAGGTGAAGGCATAATGAGAATAAGAAAGGAG
>NC_051404.1:7816663-7816944 GCF_015228065.2 Penaeus monodon | reverse complement strand
AATCGTATCTTTTTCTCGTAGGTCGTCCCTTCCAGGAAGTCATAAACGACCTATTTTCACGAATTTCTACCCTCTTTCAAAATCTAATTCCCTCCAATGAATTCACCACATTTTTTTTTTTTTTTTACCTATTTTTAAAACAATTTCTCCCCCATATCAATCCACCACATTTTTTTTTCTCCCCCCCCCTTCTTCAAATTTCAACCCTCTTTTCCAAATTCCGGGGAAATGGAAGCTGAAGGAGGCGCCGGGGAGCAGGAAGCTTATGAAGCAGGAAGCTT
>NC_051404.1:7815918-7816606 GCF_015228065.2 Penaeus monodon | reverse complement strand
TGCTTGGAGGTGGAAGGTCATCAGCCCTTCTACTGCACCTCCTTCAGAGGCCCGAAGAGGTAGCAGGCGTTGCAGTTCTCGTCCGTGTTGGAGATGAACTCGGCGTAGAGCTCCTGGTAGCGGGTCTTGTTGATGCCGCCGGCCTTCTTGTCCTCGTCCTGCGGGCGAGGCGGAGGGTTAGGCTTTGCTCTGATAAAGGGTAAAGTGTAAAGGGGTTGTTTGTGAAGGAAGGATTGTTTGTTTGAGGGGAAGGGTTGTTTGGTGTGACAAAGGGGTTTGTTTGTGAGGGAAGGGTTGCTTGTTTGTGGGGAAGGGTTGTTTGGTGTGATAAAGAGGTTGTTTGTTTGTGAGGGAAGGGTCGTTTGGTAGGACAAAGGGGTCTGTTTGTAAAGGAAGGGTTTGTGATATAGGAGTTGTTTGTTGTAATGAGTTAGTTTTTGGTGTGAAGGAGGTATAGTTTACTATCAAGACGGCATTGTTTCTGCATTGTTTGTTGTATATGAGGTCTTGATTACGGAAGAGGCGATACTGTCTATTGTAAAGGCGGTATTATCTGTCCAGCAAAGTTTAATAGGTAAATTCTTGAACAAAAGTCCGGGAGGAAGGCAAAGAGCGAGAGAAAAAAATCAAAGAATTAACCAGCAAAAGATTAGCCAACACCCAAACTGGACCATAAACTAAAACCGCT
>NC_051404.1:7814673-7815881 GCF_015228065.2 Penaeus monodon | reverse complement strand
CCCTTCCTTCTCGCTTCAGACACGAAAACCCAGAACTGCTAAACACTCAGAAAATTTGAAAAAAATGGAAAAGAAAAGATCTTACGGTGCAGAGCTTGTCGAAGGCGTCGTCGATCTCCTTGACGTCGGCAAAGGCAGCCCGTGTGATGCAGTCCAGCCTGTACTCGTCAACACCGACCAGCCCATCGCCTGGAAGAGAGGGGGAAAGAAACAGAAGGATAAACGGGATGCAATAATGAATAGGAGACAATAAGTAAATAGTAAACACCTCATAAGTAAATGAGGTGCAGATGCAGGTGTAGATGCAGCCTGGCCTGTACTCTACACCGACCAGCCCATCGCCTTGGAAGAGAGGGGGAAAGAAACAGAAGGATAAACGGGATGCAATAATAAATATATACAGGAGATAGTAAGTAAATAGTAAGCGCCACATATGTCAATGAGTAAATAGATGCAGTCCAGCCTGTACTCCTCAACACCGACCAGCCCATCGCCTTGGAAGAGACGGGGAAAGAAACAGAAGGATAAACGGGATGCAATAATGAATAGGAGACAATAAGTAAATAGTAAACACCTCATAAGTAAATGATAACAAAAACGCGATAATGAATAATAAATGGGAGGAGCTAATAAGTAAATAGTAAACACCACATAAGTAAATGAAGTCAATAGATGAAAATAAATAGATGCAGCCCAGCATGTCCATAACACCGACCAACACATCGCCTGGAAGAGTGTGAGGAATAAACAGAACAATAAACGGATGGAGGCAATAATAATAGCTAATAAACGGATGCAGGATAACTAAATATTAGACAATAGATGAAATATAAGTCAATAAAGTGTGAGAAAGAAATTGAATAATAATATGGGGAAAAACGTTAGACAGGACAACTGATGAAGCTGCAATGTGAATAAAAAACGTGATGAATAAAAAAAAAAAGTGTTGATGGAGCTGATGTGGCTAGCAAGGGTATGAAAAATCGAAAAATAATGAGCAAATGATGAATAACGCAAGATAATTATTGCAATTTGAAGCACAGCTGGAAAGTGTACATAAAGTAGGGAAAAAAGTGAGGGAAAAGATCTAATTCTTGAATCACTATGAGAATTTGAATCAAGCTAACAATACTATCGTAATATCTTTATTACGGGATCGTTATCCTCACAATTATATATCTCCTCCGCATCCAAAGTTAAAAGCCCAC
>NC_051404.1:7814343-7814622 GCF_015228065.2 Penaeus monodon | reverse complement strand
TGACGAGAACACACCAGGAATACCTAACACTTTTTTTTATTCCAAATTTTTCAAAAACCAAAAGAAATCTGAGACTTACCGTTCACGTCAATGGTCTTGAACTGGTTGCAGATGAAGACCTTGAAAGCGGAGGGGAATGCGTCATACTTCTTGCCCTTGCAGTGTGTCTGGACGGCCTGCTTGAATTCCTCCACACTCACTTCGCCGTCCTAGGGGAGAGAGGTCGTGTGAGGTATAAGGTATACGGGTGGTTTGTGTGATGGGAGTGTTGTGTCGGTG
>NC_051404.1:7813596-7814197 GCF_015228065.2 Penaeus monodon | reverse complement strand
GAGTGTAGAATTGGTGTCTCCGTGTTTAGTGATATTTCATACCTTGATAAGGTGTGTAGTTAATGGCCTGTGGAAAATCCCTTAGCAATGGCAGACACAAAAAGAATAAGCATTAATGTATCCTGAAAAGTGTGTTTTATTCTTTACATAAGTCCAAACACTTTCAGAAATAGACAGAGATCACAGGTTCTTGCTATCGTTTTCGGTCATCAAATTACAACATTTAACACCAAGTTATTTATATCAGACTTAGATAATGAATTAATTTCATCCTCTTCTTGTTCACGAAATGTGTCAGATGGAGGATTGATGTCTCGTTTTCTTCCTGAGTTCCGTTTTCTTTATGGACAGTTTTGACTGGCTTTGTCAAGTTTATATATTTTTTTAGGAGATCCATCTTCTGCCTTTGACAGTCTCTTGACATCAGCGCTGTTAATTGACTGCTGTATCCAGATGTTTGTATTTTTTGTGTTTTGTTTGTTTTCTCCCCATCATTATCATTTTTTTAATGTTTTTTTTTTCATTCGCTCCTCAATCATATATGACAATCAGCTTCATCATCTCTTTTACCACCCACTGCATCATCACCTTTCCCTCGGTC
>NC_051404.1:7813283-7813535 GCF_015228065.2 Penaeus monodon | reverse complement strand
CCACCTCCTCCCCATCTTCTTCCCACCCCCCGCCCCCTTCCTGGCCCTCCACCCCTTTATTCCTCACATCCATCTTCCTTTTCTCTATCCACACTCACAGTCTTCCCTTACCACATCTTCTCCTTCTACATCTCGCAAACACACTCCTCAACCCACTGTCTTCCACATCTTCACCCACCTCCCTGTCCCCACAACACCCTCAACCCACCTCCCTCCCCTTTCCCTCAGTACTACACCCCTACATACCTCCTT
>NC_051404.1:7813046-7813214 GCF_015228065.2 Penaeus monodon | reverse complement strand
TTATTGAAGTCAGCCAACTCGGCGATTTCGTTCCACAGGTTAGTCATGATCTTCTGGTTGGAAGCGAAGGTGTCGGGGGAGTACTCGCCGTGGCCTTCGATGAGGGTGACGCGGACGGCGAGGCAGTCGAAGTCGTTCTTGTCCAGGAAGCCGTTGTTGTCGATGTCT
>NC_051404.1:7810673-7812749 GCF_015228065.2 Penaeus monodon | reverse complement strand
CTAAAAGCATAGTGAGTACACAAATAACGTTGATGTGAATAAGAACTTTCTTCTATGGAGAATCAGTGAGAGGAAGAGTTAGACTATTAAATGAAAATAGAGAGTGATGAATACACGACTCACATTCACCCCATGGCTCATGAGGTGAATGAATAAGGATAGATAAATAGGTTTATAATGAATCAGTGACAGTAAGAAACTTTTTTTTATATACATTCTACAGAGCAAGTTGTAGATATCCAACTACGTATAAATATTTTTTAAGAATAGTTTAATAGATAAGAATAAACAAATTGGTCTATGATGAATTAGTGACAATAAGGAAATTCATATACTTCTACAAAAAATTCAAAAAAAAAAAAATTCTAAAAAATTTCATATACTTCTACAAGATCAAGATGTAGATAGATAAATTGAGGATAAATATTTTTGAAGTGACTAAATAGATCTTTAAATAGCTTAGGAGACAGAAAGCGATAGATGGGAATTGGTGGATTGTGAATACAGTTTTGAAAATGGCGATTACATATTTAAATGGATTAGAAAAGTAATGGGTGTGCATATAAAGGAATTAGTGAATAAGGAAATGGCCACGTAAATAAACTATAAACAGTAAATAGAGATGAATGGATAATAAATTCATATGACCAGACAGGCACCAGTTAATTTCTTGATAAATGTTTCCAAGATAAAGAGTCAAATAATTCACAGAAGAGAAAGCAGAATGAGCTGTTATATTTGCACAGATAAATTCAAGAAGAAATCTTGAAAAACGCTTGTGAATTATACAGGCGCGTGTGTGTTTTGCATACCCTGCGTTGTAAATTAATATAAGCAGACGAAAAAATGTGGACGGAATTATGAAGAAAAAAACAATAAAAGATATAGAGAGAATAATGTAAAAAAACAAACGAAAATGTAGATAGAATAAAGGAAACACACGAAAATACAGACAGAATAAAAGATAAATAGACGAATAGACGAAAATGTAGAATAATCAAAAACAGACGAGATTACCAAGAGAATAAGAGAATATAGACAAAAAAAAATGGATAAACACATACACAGAAGAGAATAGAGAACAGACCAGAATAAACACGAATAACCAAACAAACAGAACAGGAATGCAGACAGAGAGAGAGAGAGCAAAAAAAAAAAAACGGATAAACAGATAGAGACCGAAAGCAACTGATGCCAATTTCCATCCTCAGACGTTACGAAAATAAAAGAAGCAACATCTGTGAATAATAAAAGAAGAAACAAAAGACGCTCGTGATGCGTTCCCGGAAGACTTTAGCGAAGACGATCGGGTCAAGAAGAGAAGGAAATAGCAATAAAACACACGTAAAAATGAAAAAAGAAAAAGATAAAAAGGTTGGGTGAAAGGAAGCAGGAAATGAAAATACAACACACGTAAAAATAATAATAAGAAAAAAAAAGGATGGGTTAAGAGGAGAAGGAAATGAAAATAAAACACACGTAAAAATAAGAAGAAAAAAAATTGGATGAAGAGGAGATAAGAAATGAAAATAAAACACAAAAAGGAAAAGGAAAAGAAGAAGAAATAATTTAAATAAAAAAAACACACAAACGGACTGGTGAAGGCGATAGGATGAAGAGGAGAAATAAATAAAGGAAAACACACAAAAAGAAAGATAATCGGGAGAAGAAATTGAAAAAAAAATACGGAAAAAAGAAGAATCAGAAGAAGAAAAAACAAACACAAAAAGAAGGTGAATCAAAGGAAAATGAAAAAAAAAAGAGAATCGGAATTGAAGAAAAAAAAAAACACACAAAAAGAAGATAAATCAGAAGAAAAGGAAAAAAAAACACAAAGAGAAGAAGAATCAAGTGAAAAAGGGAAAAAAAAAACACAAAACCAAGAACAATCATAAAAAAGGAAGAAACAAACACACAAAAATAACGACAACCAGAAGAAATAAACGAAGAAATAAACACAAAAAGAAGAAGAATCAAGAGAAGAGAAAGAAGAAAAGAGAGAGAAAAGGAAAGAAAAAAAAACAGAAACGGACTGTCACTGCAGACGCGGAGCATGTAGGTCGACCTTGGCGAGAT
>NC_051404.1:7809254-7809342 GCF_015228065.2 Penaeus monodon | reverse complement strand
GACATACCGGGCCCTCTACCGGTTGGAAATACAAACACGGGCTCGCTGTTACCGGGCAGAGAAGCCTTTCCTAGTCGATTTATGAACC
>NC_051404.1:7808029-7808844 GCF_015228065.2 Penaeus monodon | reverse complement strand
GCCAACTTCATCCAGTCTTTCACCGACGAGAAAAAGATAAGAGGTTTTAATGCCACAACAAAATATGGAGAATTTATTAGCCAACGAGCGCCGGTGTCCAACATCGGGTCTGACTCGGGACGCCATGTTTTTCGGACGCGGAGGAATTTTCCCGCCTTTTTTTCCCCACTTTCTTTCCCGCCCTTTTTTCTCTCTCCGCCTTCTTTCCCGCTTTCTTTCCCGCCTTTTTTCCCCCCGCCTTCTTTCCCGTCATTTTTTCCTGCCTTTTTTTCTCCGCCTTTTTTCCCGCCATTTTTCCTGTGCTTTCTTTCCCGCCATTTTTTCCCATGCCTTCTTTCCCGCCAGTTTTTCCCGCCTTTTTCCCCCCTCCTTCTTTCCCGCCTTTTTTTATTCTAACCTTCCGATTTTTTCTCTCTCTTTCTTTTTGGGTTATACATAATCTCTCGTTTGTGAAGATGGTAACAAGGATGTGAACGCATGAAGTAAATTCGACTGAAAGAGTTAAAAGGTAAAGACAAAGGGAGAGAAAAAAGAGAAATAAACTTAATATCTTCAGAGAAGCTTTACACTGCCATATTGTTCGTACTTTCGTGAGAAAAAGACCCGACAGCATGTTCTATTAAATATTTTTCGATGTCGTCACGCCCACTCCTTCACGTCCAATAATTCACCCCGGCCATTAATCCGGCCTGCCTCTCGCCCGCGCTTTGTGAAGACAATATAAATCTCCTTCATAGACTCTCTGACGACATGTGACGAGGTGGGGGGGAGGGGGGGAGGTCGGAGGCTCGAAATTTTGATTCTTTCTCGGAGGA
>NC_051404.1:7807355-7807631 GCF_015228065.2 Penaeus monodon | reverse complement strand
GTTAAAAGCAACCTCGCAAGCAATGAATATTCCCGTATCTCTCCAAGCCCAGAACAGCCTCTCACGAAGAACAAAGTGCTTGCGTGTTCTTGCAAGCGAACACTGAGAGAACAGAGGGTAATAACAAGCACCGCTTTGGCACGGAGCCACACTGGTGCCAAGAATTAGAAGGTTTAAAGGAGCTATTACAGGCAATTACCAACACCAAGCAAAACATATAAACTGGGTCATGTTGAAGGGAACTGAAAGCATAGCTGTTTCAGGTGGTCTCGGGGA
>NC_051404.1:7805360-7805625 GCF_015228065.2 Penaeus monodon | reverse complement strand
CTCTTGGCAACCGCATAGCATGCAAGAGCCTTCTCCTCCCCTTCCCCCTCCCTCTCTACCTTACCCTTCCCCCTTCCCCTTCTCTCCCCTTCCCCCTCCTAACCTACACCCAGCCTCCTCCCCATCCCCCTCCTTCCCCCCATCCATCCTCCCCATCCCTCCCCACTTCATCCCCCCATCCGTCCTCCCCCCTACCCTCCCCCCCATCCCTCCTCCTCATCCCTACCCCTTTCCATCCCTACCACCCCCTACCCCCCACCACGCG
>NC_051404.1:7804187-7805315 GCF_015228065.2 Penaeus monodon | reverse complement strand
GATTCTCTCTCGCGGGGAATTCTATACCGAAGACACTCACCAAAATAACCCCCCCCCCCCCTTCTCGTGCGCGAATTCCGAGATTCGTGGTCTGCGTTGCTCGGTTGGGGGGCGAGGGGGGGGGGAAGAGGGGGGAGAGGGGGGAAGGGGGAGGATGAGTGGATGGAGGTGGGGGAGAGGTGGATGAGGGGGGGGGAGAGGGGGAGCTGGGGGGGGTGGGGGGGGGAAACCGGGGGGGGGGGGGGATAGTGGGAGGGAGGGGGATGAGTAAGGGAGGGAGAAAGGTAGAAAAGGTGGAAGGCATGAGCAGTGGATCAGGTGAGCCAGGTGGAGGGAGGGAACAGGGGGGCAAGGGGGGAGGGGGGAGGGGGGGAGGCTGGTGATGGTTGCAGCGTTAAGGGGGGAGGGGAACAGGGGGGAGGAGGGGAGGGGGAGGAGGGGGAAGGGAAGTAGAGGAGGAAAGGGGGGGGGAGAGGTGAAGGAGAGTCTCGGATGCTACGTGGTTAGTAGGAAAAGAGGAGAAGGAGTGGAAAGAAGGAGGAGAGGAAAAGAGGAGAACGAGAGGAGAAAAAAAAGGAGAAGAAAAGAGGAGAAGGAGAAGAGAGAGAACCCAAATGGAGGGGGGGAGGGGGTAAGAGAAAGGTGGGAAAGAAAGGGAGATAACGAGGAATGGAGGACTGAGGGAGCAGGAGGAGGGGGAGAGCGGAGGGCAGGGGAGGGGTGCAAGTGGAGAGTGGAGGGAGGGGCATTATAGACGGGGGGGGGGGGAGTGAGGGAAGGGTATTACCGGAGGCAGGGTGTGTGAGAGGGGAGAGGAGGGAGAGGGGGACGAGAGGGGAGCTAGAGGGGAGAGGAGGGAGAGGGGAGCTAGAGGGGAGAGGGGAGAGTGGGGTGAGAGGGGGCTGAGAGGGGAGCTAGAAGTGAGAGTAGATGAGAGGGATGAGAGGGAAGCTAGAGATGAGGGGATGAGAGTAGATAAGAGGGATGAGAGGGATGAGAGGGGAGCAAGAGGTGAGAGGGGAGAGCCTGGTGTTAGCGCATGGTATGTATGTCGACTGTTTCGTTTGTGTCACCGAGTTCTGTCCTCCCCCTTCGTTAGAAAAAAAGGGGGGGCACCGTAAAATCAAT
>NC_051404.1:7803693-7803937 GCF_015228065.2 Penaeus monodon | reverse complement strand
ACAAAGACAATAAAACCAAAAGTGAATCTAAAAAGACAAGAAGAAAAAAAAAGGCGAAATCAATAAAATAAAAACTAAAATTTAACTACGAAAGTTAACAACAACAAAAAAGAGAGAAAAAATCTCAGCCTCGAGTCGCTAAGAATACAAGATTAAAGAGCAAAGTCAGTCTTTTATTTTCCTCAGCATCAACAAACCCTCAAAGCATAGGATGTGAACGAGATATTTCACCCGATTAACGCGA
>NC_051404.1:7803483-7803559 GCF_015228065.2 Penaeus monodon | reverse complement strand
GTCCTGGTATCTGCTTCACTGTCTGTCAGTTTGTCAGTCTTGCTTGCCTTGTCTCTCTCTGTCTATTTATTTACCA
>NC_051404.1:7803126-7803283 GCF_015228065.2 Penaeus monodon | reverse complement strand
GTGCTGACCTTGACTTCGGTAACAAAAATGTGGGTAGGATTTAGAACTAAAGCATATTCTAAAATAGATTGAGATGTTTCTTTCTCTTCAAATAGCTTTCAGAGTCATTTCTTTGTTTAGTTTGTTTTGCGTCTGAAATGTTTTCAGCGTTAGGAAT
>NC_051404.1:7802350-7802541 GCF_015228065.2 Penaeus monodon | reverse complement strand
AAATTCCACCTGTATTCGCAGATGGCGGGACACGGAGACGGTAGTAATGTCCCTCCCTTCATTCATAACATGTCGTGTAATGATACTGTGTGACTAATGAATGAAAGGTGAAAGCTATATTTAAGGAATCTTCACGTACGTTTCTCGGGCTGTGTGTTTGTCATTATTTCTTCAGAATATGAGACTGAATA
>NC_051404.1:7800789-7801354 GCF_015228065.2 Penaeus monodon | reverse complement strand
TCCATGTCGGTGTAATCGGATATTGCTTGAACAATATAGACAAAAAGGGCGAGAGAAAATGCGATTCGAACCGTTGCAAACAGTTTAGTCACCCCTCCATTTTCGGCGCTGCCCCGTTTTCTATCTCTTGTTTTCAAGCCGGCACGGTGTCTCTACCTCGAGTTATTTCCACCGTTGGGTTCGTTTTAAAAAGAAATTGAATTTATTACAAAAGTTGAAAATGAGATCAAGTTGAGATTTAAAAAAAAAAAAAGATATGCAAACGAAAAACAGGCTGCTACAACAGAATACAGGGTAATCTATCTTCAGTTATCTGCTGTGTTGGGTCTTGGATATTCTTAAGAAAGATTTGTTTTAAAGCTTCTAATGAGATGAATGTCACTAAGATTTGTTATTCTGAACAGATGTTATTATCTGCTATGTTTAAAAAGATTTAGAAATATTTTTCGTTCCTGTTTGTTGATGACACTATAATATGCAATAATTTCACTAATTCTACCTTCGATATAATGAATATTCTCAGTTAACAATTTTCCTTTGATGAATCAACAGCAAAATCAACAAT
>NC_051404.1:7800187-7800471 GCF_015228065.2 Penaeus monodon | reverse complement strand
CAACCTAAAATCACAGTTACAGATAACTTTATTGACACTGTTGTGATAACTGTTATAATAACCGCAGCTTTTATGATTACAGCGAATGGGATTACTCTAAATAGTTACTTCTGATTCTGTTACTATGGTTACCGGTACCATTTTTTGTGTATCTACTATGAATAATACTGTTATTTGTATCAACTTTGTTCATATGTAATAAAATGTTGTAAGCTATTGTAGTATCATTTTTACTCAGGTATGCCCGGTGTATCTTTAAAATGGACGACTTCATTTCAAATACA
>NC_051404.1:7799799-7799974 GCF_015228065.2 Penaeus monodon | reverse complement strand
CACCAAATTTACACCCTGTTAACTACGCCAAATAAACATGTTACTTTTTTTTCCTTTGTGCATGAGAAAAAATGATAATTCTATTGAATTCTATTGCCTCACTTACCGTACATGTACCTGACGAGGTACTTGACGCGATTATCCCAGGTGTAAGCCATTTTGCTGCAAGGAAAGA
>NC_051404.1:7798377-7799370 GCF_015228065.2 Penaeus monodon | reverse complement strand
TGTTTTATTTGCTTGTGATTTTTAAAATTACGACATCTTTTCTCTCCTCCTACCCTCTTCCCTTCTCCCTCTATTCCTCTCCTTTCATCTCCCTTCTCTACCTCTCCTTTTTTCCCTCTCTCTTCCTCTTCTGTCTGCCTCTCCCTTTCCTTCTCCCTCCCCCTATCCTCCTTTCACTCTTCTTTTTGTCCTTCTCCTTCTCCCTATCCATCTCCATCTTTATTAATCTCTTTCCCTATCCCTTTATCTCTCCTTTTCCTATCTGTTCATCTCCCTTCCTACTCCCTTACACTTTCTTCTCCTCTCAATCTCCCTCCCTCACCATCTCCCTCCTTCCCAATCTCCCTCTCTCATTATCTTCCTCCCTCGCCATCTCCCTCTTTCCCCATCTCCCTGACCATCTCCCTCCTTACCCATCTCCCTCACCATCTCTCTCAACTATCTCCTTAAGTCCCCCCTTTTCCTTCTCCTTTCCCTCTCTCTTTACCTCTCCCTCCCTACCCTCTTCTCTCCCTCCCTCTCCCCTTACCTCTCCCTCCCTCTCCCCTTACCTCTCCCTCCCTCTCCCCTTACCTCTCCCTCCCTTTCCCCTTACCTCTCCCTTCTTACCCTCTTCCCTCCCTCCCTCTCTCCTTACCTCTCCCTCCCTCTCCCCTTACCTCTCCCTCCTTACCCTGTTCCCTCCCTCCCTATCCCCTTACCTCTCCCTCCCTCTCCCTCCTCTCCCCTTACCTCTCCCTCCCTCTCCCCTCACCTCTCCCTCCCTCTCCCCTCACCTCTCCCTCCCTCTCCCCTCACCTCTCCCTACCCCCTCCTACCCCCTTCACCCTGACCTCCTGTGCCTGGATCACGAGCCTCTTCATCATACGAAGGTTACTCAGGCTGCAAGATCGGCGTCTTAAGAAAGCTATTATCTTCAAACACAAATGGCCCGCGACTGACAACTAAATGAGCCTGACTTGTTGCCAGTTTGTGATACATGTTTGTGCGTTT
>NC_051404.1:7798214-7798353 GCF_015228065.2 Penaeus monodon | reverse complement strand
ATTAGAGTAAGGATTGGGGTTGATGAATAGGATGGAGGGGGTGGAGGGTGGGTGGAGAGCTGGAGAGGTTGGGGGGGAAAGAGGTTAGAGTGAGGGTGGGTAATGGTGTAAGAATAGGAGATAGGTAGGTTGATAGGAG
>NC_051404.1:7797718-7798021 GCF_015228065.2 Penaeus monodon | reverse complement strand
ATTTATATACAATGCATAACATACCACACAAATGTATACATCTACGAACAATTTTAAATGGACTAGTCTTCTGTTCTTGCGTGTCTCCAATCTCGACCCTCATTTAAAACTGACTTTTTTTCTCAGCACGTAAATCTGAAAAGAAAATGTCTTGCTTACTGCGAACAAGCACGCATGCGCACACACAGGAGCGCAAATGTTCTTCGAAATGCCTCATAAAACAGAACGCCTGACACGTCGTGAGCGCTGTGACTCTGCTTGACACTTCCCTTAAGGTCAAAGGAACTGCGAGGGAGAGAGCGT
>NC_051404.1:7797220-7797296 GCF_015228065.2 Penaeus monodon | reverse complement strand
CAACCATACAATTAAAAAATACAGACGGATTTTTCAGATAGAGAGACATACAAAACACAGAAAGAGGACGCAAACG
>NC_051404.1:7796140-7796706 GCF_015228065.2 Penaeus monodon | reverse complement strand
TATGTATGTACATATATATATGAAAATAGAAAGACTTTACCCATTTTCAGCATCATTAACCATTAACACTTGCCCGTCTCCAATGGAACAGTTTTCTCTTAGAAATCGAGTGTCAAGAATTTCTCATTGCATTGCATCCCATCACACATGGAACCGACCGACATACACAGACAGACAAGCGGTTTCATTGACCAGTGACATCACCTTGGGTCTCTCTTTAGGCTAAAACGTCAAGGGGAAATTACATAAATAAATAGTTCTGGTTAAATGATCAACGGGTAACTAAAATATCAAATAGCGATTTCAAAAGCGAGTAATTCCATCATTAATATCGAAAAGGAATTAGAAAAATACGGATAATAATTAAAAAAAAAAAACCGTCAAAAGGGATTTTAAAAAGCGAAAATTCCAATCAAAAACGAATTAAAAATAGGAAACCTACATCTTCAACTAACAGATCGAAAAATGAAATTAAAAAAAAACATTTAAAAATCCAACTAGAACATCGAAAACGATTCAGAAATAAATATACATAATTCCGACTAAACAGGAGGAAGGAATAAAAA
>NC_051404.1:7795701-7796039 GCF_015228065.2 Penaeus monodon | reverse complement strand
GTCATAACAAATTAATAAATAAATAGATAAATAAATAATAAAATCAAAAACGAAAGAAAACGAAAAATTCCAGCTACAACTTCGAAAAATGCAAATCCGACAAGCTAACAATTCCAGCTAAAAAAAAATAAGTAAACAAACAAATAAATAAATAAAATCAGAAAGGAATTATTAAAAAAAAAACGAAAAATGACGAGCATGACATCAAATTTAAGCCATAAATGTCGACCTCTCCCTTTCTCCAACGCAGCACACCCTCACCTCCGCCCATTAACTCTATCATTTGAGAGATTAATTGCTGCCCCTTAACATGTTGGTCCCGGGGGCTACGTGGATTT
>NC_051404.1:7795364-7795570 GCF_015228065.2 Penaeus monodon | reverse complement strand
TATGTGCTTATGGCTGCAGGTAATACTTCGCTGTACTTTCGAAAGAAAAAGAAATTAGCAGGAAATGTTTTAAACAGGTTTTCGGTGATTAGTAATATTTTGGTTGACAAGTCCTCAACGATGCAATAATTATAAGTAAGAGTAACATGTATTCTCGCCCATAATTTGGGTCTGAGGAAAAATAAAAGAAATGGTGCTTCATAATC
>NC_051404.1:7794938-7795314 GCF_015228065.2 Penaeus monodon | reverse complement strand
CCTCCCTCCTTTCCTCCTTTCGTTCTTCCCTCCCTCCCCTCCTATCCCTCCCCTCCCTCCTATCCCTCTATTCCCACCTATCCCTCCCTTCCCTCCTATCCCTCCCTTCCCTCCACCCTGCAAATCCCAAACAACTAGAAGCTCAAAAAGGCAATTAAGATCTGCATCTCCGCAAACCGCTATGATAATTACAACACCCTTACCATCATATGTGTTTAAACGCCACAATTAACGCAAACGACCCCTTTTTACGAGCTAAACCAGGATGAATTTCCAAGCAATCTGCATATGCCTGAATACAAGTCAGAGGAAGACTCGTAAAGGCTAAAAATATTGCAAGGATTAAACTAGCAATAATGAATAAGGCTGTGAAAGA
>NC_051404.1:7794506-7794661 GCF_015228065.2 Penaeus monodon | reverse complement strand
TGTTTTGGTTTGCGTTGCATCCATAGATTAGTGACGTATGTAAACACACGATTTACTCTGCGATCGCATAGCTTCGCAGATTAGAGATGTATGTTCTCGGGTGGATTTGTGGTGTCGAACGTGTTAATCCCCGAAACACGAAAAAAAGAAAGAAT
>NC_051404.1:7794133-7794443 GCF_015228065.2 Penaeus monodon | reverse complement strand
GAATGCAGTCTACTATCACGTTTTCTATGTGCTAGCAGTGAAGAGGGATGACCAATGTATTTCTGAGGTGTCTAATTATGGTTCTTACATGCTCTATGATGAAGCTAAAGATTTAATGAGCTTAGTAACTTAAGAGATATCTCTTTCGTATACTCACTGTATGCAACGTTTAGAGCGCATATCGTTATCATATTTTCAATCGAAAACTTTCTAATGAGTGGTTAGATTATAGGTTTTCTCCCTCAGTATCCCTGTTATAACAACCACTACCAAAATTGAATGTGTGTAGGGGGTTGTGTATATGTACGTT
>NC_051404.1:7793718-7793968 GCF_015228065.2 Penaeus monodon | reverse complement strand
AATAAATTACATAATCATTACACAAAAAAAGTTTAAACAAAAAAATTAAGGAAAAAAAAAAGAATGTGACAAAAAAAAAATCCCGTTTTCTGGAAAGGAATACCAGTAGGAGACAGAGAAAACGGGAAAACGTGACCTCGATCACACTTTCCCCCTCCCCCCCCTCAACACACGTTTCTAAGAATGCCAAACTGAGTTGCAAAGAGCACGTAAACTATGAAGATAACATCTGTTCCTCGTGTCACTTTAC
>NC_051404.1:7793349-7793679 GCF_015228065.2 Penaeus monodon | reverse complement strand
TAACTTGAAGAGAACACAGCAGAACACACTAATTCAGAGCAGATTCTAGCTGATGTGAGAGGGACAAATAAACAGCGCAGTTTAAAGTATTTTCCTTTTCCTTGCGTGAAAAAAAGAAAAAAATATGTACGAGGGTACCTTTAACCATTATTTTCTTCACTGTTTCCATCAACGGTGAAATAAATGAGATTGTACTGCGAGTAGGAATATAGTTCTAGATATAGCGAGTAGCGGTTATAATGCGATTTTACAGTAGGTGTTAAGGAGACGACGGTGTGACTCAGCTCTGGGTTTTACAAAAAGAAAACATATTTATGTACGTTGAAAATG
>NC_051404.1:7789621-7790102 GCF_015228065.2 Penaeus monodon | reverse complement strand
TTAGGTTCTCGGCTGATCAGTAAGTGTTTGCGTGCAGCCCGAATAACAGAGCGCGGCCGCCCTCGCCCGCCGCCCGTGAGTGACCGAAGCCATCAGCAGCGTTGACGGGCGCCGCGCAGGTATTGAGAAGTGTATTTATCGCAATCGCATTTGTTCATAATATGAGAATCGTTATCGTAATTGGTGATTCCATCATCTCCGCTGCCACGTTTCCATCAACATTATTAACACACTCGTTACATCTTCCACATTAGGACTACATTAATAATGATAATTTGAGCATAAATCCGAGCAAGGAATTAGCATGAGACGGTGCATGCAGATCAATCCGGGAACAGGTTTACACGAACGCCAGTGTTCTTTGGCATCTTGTCGAGGAGATAAGTGAGTTCAAACGCGTTACTGAAAGCCAGAGACGAAGAAGACTTTAAGCTAAAAGAAATGAGAGATAAAAGGATTGTTGTGTGCGTTTACATCTCGT
>NC_051404.1:7789488-7789592 GCF_015228065.2 Penaeus monodon | reverse complement strand
GGAGTTGAACTGTCTCGTACCCCAGTGTTTGTTTCGTTCGTCTATTTATCGAATCCAGCGCCACCGAATCAGCTCCGTTTTCTTTACATTTTTTTTATCAGCAG
>NC_051404.1:7789246-7789414 GCF_015228065.2 Penaeus monodon | reverse complement strand
ACCCCATCATATCATTATTGTTCCAACAAATATCGGTATTAGATTATTATGATATTCAAATAATGATGAAGAACTGCGGCCACTAATCAGCAACTCTCAAATAAGAAGCTTCTATACATAAACTCCTTGACTCATGATAATCATTGTACTTACCCGTGCGATGAAGCC
>NC_051404.1:7788232-7789208 GCF_015228065.2 Penaeus monodon | reverse complement strand
GATATGATCGACAAGCAAATCATCTTGTCTTATCGCGCACCCGTAAAAGAAAGCATATATACGAAAAAAAAGGCATTGGGTGCATAAAATAAGGAACGAGAAATGGCATACGTATGTTAATGGAGGCCTTCGAACCATTTATACCCGAAACTGCTTGATAATGACCACTATTTTGATCATAATGATGATGACATCAAGGACGGGAATAATGATATTGATAGGAAGGATGGAAATGAGAACGTTCACAATATAAACAAACTGCGAAATTACCATTATGAAAATAACATGTGATAATATAATGTAACAAGAATAAGGCAAGAAAATATAAGGAAAATAGAGAATAAAAGATCACAAGGATAAAACCAAAATAAAACAAATAAAAAGCATAAAAAAGTCATCAACATAAACAGACCGCCTTAAGAGCAAAAGCGGCGAAGAACAATGGTTATCACCTTTGGAACGTCCCAAAAGTCATCATTCACCATTTCGTCAACCATTGAATGCAGAAAAGCTTGACAGGTTAACCGTTTACGAAAAGGTCAGAGAATGCTGGGAGGGAGGGAGGGAGGGGAAGGGGGATAAGGAGGAAGAGGGGGAGATAAGGTGGGAGAAGGGGAGGGGGGGAGAACGAGATATTGAGGGGAAGGGGGAGGGGGGGAGGACGAGATAGGGAGGGGAAAGGGGAAGGAAGGAGTAGGAGATAAGGAAGGAGGGAGAGCAAGAGAGAGGAGAATGGTAAGATTATTCAATCGCTTCCATACCTGCTTTTTACCAAAATGACATCTGTTCAGTGAAAGAAAGAGGAAAAGAGATGTAATATATAAAGAAAAAAAAATAGTAACAGCCCTACTTTACGGAAAAGGTCGAAAGCAAGTTAAAGCATAAAGTAGACGGAGTGAATCCAGTTTGTTGGCTCTTTGGAAATCTTCAAGTGACAGCGACCAAACTACCTCGTCTCCCGGTTTAAATTCCCTTG
>NC_051404.1:7787942-7788175 GCF_015228065.2 Penaeus monodon | reverse complement strand
ATGCAAGTTTAGCCTTTGATGTAGTATTTGCTTCGTTTGCTCTTTGGAATGACGTGGTTTCGCTGTTTGAATTCAGCCATTTTCGCGTTTAACGATCCTGACTTGGGCATCTGAGCGACCCCTGTATAACCAGAACAAAAGCGCTGAAGAATTTTTCTCTGTTTATTTATTCATTTTCATTCAAGGCTGAGTTGTTAGATTATTCATTGTGTTTGATGATGGTGCTGGTGTTA
>NC_051404.1:7787766-7787886 GCF_015228065.2 Penaeus monodon | reverse complement strand
TACCTTGGGAATTGCAGCTATCATTTCATTAACACTACCGACATTATTTGCATTGTACCAATACATTTCTACGTTTTTAATGACATTATCAATGATTATTTTTCTTTTTTATCCAAATGT
>NC_051404.1:7786995-7787499 GCF_015228065.2 Penaeus monodon | reverse complement strand
CAACTTTTAGCATCAATAGTCATGTGAGCAAAGAAAAGAGAAAAAAAAATCTTTAAGAAAATAGGACAAGAAGAGGAGATAAATATCCAAAAAAAGAAAGAAAGAAAGGGAAAAAGAAAACGAAAAAAAAACAAGAGAAGAGAAAAATAAATATTGAAAAAAGGGAAAGAAAAAAAAATGGAAAAAAAATCGACGAATATAATTTTTTTTTAAATAAAATAAAATAAAAAACATAATCATAATAATAGAATAAAAAAACATAATCATAATAATAAAACAAAAATAAAAACACACAACCCTTTACATTCCCCGAGCCCCAAGTTTCCCCAGCAGAGAGCTAATCGCGTCAACCCAAGGCGACCCCTGAACAACACCGGGTTCCCGCGTTCGAATCCCTGGAAGGTCGCCCACGGAAGACACTGATCAATGGAGTTTAAAGTGCCGTTTGGTAGCGACAAGTGCGGTCTCGGCCGGGCTGGCTGCGGATATTTCTTGGCCTAGTGC
>NC_051404.1:7786294-7786628 GCF_015228065.2 Penaeus monodon | reverse complement strand
GTTGAGGGGAACCTCACTGTTGCCTTCTGGTGACAATAAAATAGGAACGAAAAGAAATAACTAATAAAAACTTCAATAGAATGATGTCTATGAATAATGTTGATTGATTCAATATATGACTGGTTGTTTTTTGCAAGAGAATGATGACTATATTGATGTACTTCAGCGAGAAGTGAACAATATTTTTGACAAAGCCGTTTGATTTTGAATAACATATATATATGGAATGTTTATTGAAGTTCAAATGAAAAATAGATGTTTTTAATCTGCTATATGTGTTTTTCTAACCAAAAGATAGAGGAGGACCCTCAAGGGAAATAGCCTCCCCAGTCCC
>NC_051404.1:7785069-7785869 GCF_015228065.2 Penaeus monodon | reverse complement strand
AGCACTCTTTCGATATACTCCATCTACAGAAAGCTTCGCAAATTAGTCAGATTCCACGTGCACGGATAATAACTTCTAAATTCACTGAATCAGAGGATTCTCAAATAAAAATCACCTCAGTGACCAGACCTACACCGCACGTCAACGGGTATATGAAACACCTTCGAATATTCCTAAATGATCAAGACCCCGCGCTTTTCGTTTCTCGAAGACGTTAAACTTTTTTTAAATCGAGAAACGCCAACAGAAGAATCTCTTCAAAAGGTTCCGAAGCTTCATGACAGCGCGGGTCACTCCTCCGCCGAACTCAGGTCAAGCACCGAAATCCGCGAGAACGACCAACCGAGATTAGCTCTGGACATTAACTGCGCTTCGAACTGCAATGGACTAACTTCTGTTTTTTTTGCTATCCGTTTCTTTCTTCCTCACTTTAAGGACCCCGCATGGGTTGCACTGTACACTCTATGTTACTAACCGCTGGTTTTCACTGAGTTCGAACTGTTCGACTCTCCTCGCTGTCCCGAAGCCTCGAAGCTCTGACTAGGCGGTTGTGCGACGGCCCTTCGGCGGAACGATGTTTATATACTCCTGGAGGCGACATGACGCCGGCTCCTGATTGGCCCTTCGTCGCCTATATCCCATAATCCGGCCAGGGTCAGAGTCCCTCTTTTGGGAGTAACCGAAATATCCACTCTCACCTGCATATACTCGAGCCTACCTGTTGCCAAGAGATCCTCTTGGATGGCTCCCCTCATGGCGGACTTACCTGGTATCGCGTCCCCCTTGCATCCGATCCCGTT
>NC_051404.1:7784366-7785022 GCF_015228065.2 Penaeus monodon | reverse complement strand
GACAGAACAGATGGGGAGATCGTAACAAAGACGGATAAGCGGTGTCACAAAGGGTTTGCGTCGCAGGTGAGCGAATACCTCGAGATCCGTCAGGTGAATCTTCGGCGAAAATACCTGGGGCCTCGGGGCTAGGGACGAAGAAGGGGCCCTGCCCGCTCCCTTCCCCTTCCTCGTACATCCCCGAAGGAAGGCTAGCTCCAGAGGAAACCCTCTACGGGCCTAGCATGCCGTCGGGGCCCTCTAAATGCACCCTCGAGTCTCCGTCTTGCAAAATACGTAGACGTTTTTAAACGCGTGTCGCACAAAAATGTGAGTTGGGGAGGGACCTGCTCTGTCTGCTTAACCCGAGGAGCCTAGGTATTAAAGGTCCCACGCCGGTAAGAGCGCTGTGGGCCGCCTTCAAATCGGCTGCTCAAATTTTGCGTATCGTTAAACGGGTTTACCAGTGGAATAGTTACAGCTACTAATATTCTAAAATTATTAATAGACAATAAAAAAAAATAAGCAAACCAGGGATTTTGATATTTAGAGGTGATTCGTATGTAACAAAGATTGATATATAACAGAATACTGCATATAAATAGAATTTCTGGCTCGATTTGAACCCTAAAGGAAGGAAAAAATGTTGTTGTTAAGTGTTGTGCGTTTACTATAAA
>NC_051404.1:7783506-7783607 GCF_015228065.2 Penaeus monodon | reverse complement strand
ATTTTTTTAAGAGGGTTTCAGTTAGTATACCTGTGTGAATGGTATTTCAGGATGAAAATATCTAATTGTTTTCAGATATTGTTCATCGATTCCAGTGTTTG
>NC_051404.1:7783073-7783243 GCF_015228065.2 Penaeus monodon | reverse complement strand
GAGGCGGATCCGGGGAGGAGGTCATCCGCCAAGAACAGCAGTTAAAATCAAACAAGAAGCGTGTGGTGGAGCAGTAGAATGCTTAATCGTGTTCTCACTTGACATTTTTTTGCGTGTTTGGATCCCTTCGAAAGTGTCCAAGACCCCTTTTTGTGTCGTTTATACTGCGA
>NC_051404.1:7781765-7783040 GCF_015228065.2 Penaeus monodon | reverse complement strand
GAGATAAAACCGCCAATTTTTCTTTCTTTCTTTCTTAAAAAAAAAATTTCCGCCCTCGTTTGGTTTAGAATACCTGATTTGCTACGTTTTTTTTTATTCGAAAAAAATGTTTTTTGCTAAAATAACTCTGCATTCCCTAATGGTATCCAGATTTAAACCCTTCATTGTTCATTATCCTTATCTATTTCCTTCCTCATAACCTCCTACAGTCTTCCCTCTTTTCAAGCTAAGCACACCGCGCATGCACCTGTGTACGGAATTAGACCCTACACCGGCGTTTAACTAAATGTTGAGTGTACAGGACTCAACTCTTACTCACCTTGGGAAGCTGAAACTTGCAATTCCAACCAATTAGGACCCTGACTGCAACGCTAAATTGTAGTTAACGTTTGTGAGAGGACTTTACTGGCATACACCCAGAAATAGATTTCCCTTGGTTGTATTTTCAGGTTTGTTATTTGCCTGCTACGCCTCAGGGCTGGGTGAGTTCATAAAGACGTTATCTGAACTACAAAATCTGTCTTATAAGCGCTGCTTCGTACATGACTTCCTGTCTAAGGATACTTTGTATATTATGCAATGTAATACCTCACAGAGTCGATGTTATTTAGATTTTTTTTCTTTGGTGATGCATTCTCTTTATTCTATGTTTGGGTGTCTTTTGTTTTCGTTTTTCAGTGTGAGGCTGCCACGTGATACCATAGCTTTCCCAAACAAATGCCAGTTTTCCAAACATTCTACTGGATATCGGGAAATTATCCCAATCTCCCGCAGCTCAGCCTGTGGCATACCTTTCCTCTAATGTCAGCAGCCGTCAGTGAGGCCAAAGCCATCAGCATTGTCAGCCAGTAATGTATAGGTCATTCTTTCCTATCTTCTTGAGTCATAACTTTTTTTTTCATTTTAGATTGTGCAAAAAATGTTTAATTAATGTCTCCTCTTCTCAGTATGAATCAATCTCGCCTCGACAACTTGACAAGATCGTTATCACTCACCAACGTGGTCACTTGACGTTGACAGATGAAAAAAATGCATCCTGTTTGAGATCAACATTTCTTTATCTTTTATTCCTTATATAACAGCCAATACAAAAACCGAATCCTGAGTCTCATCTCAGCAAAGTGGCTGAGAGAGGCAACTCCGAGCTCGTGGTTCTTCTCTGACGTATAATCTTACATAAATTTCTCTTTTCACTAACCACGCTCAGTCAAGAAAGCAATAAATGGGATATCATTCATATAAGCTATATCAAAACTTGCATATTACTGTTGTTTG
>NC_051404.1:7781210-7781600 GCF_015228065.2 Penaeus monodon | reverse complement strand
TCTCTGCACATGCAACATGTGAATTTTAAGAATTTTCCTCCGTTTAGTTAATTATGGAATTGCCTGTGAATTCCCTTTTTTTAATCTAGGATCAAAAAGGTGTGTAGGTTACTGTAAACAATTTCCTTATCACGAAATATTATTGCAACCGTCTTCGTGGTTTGCATATGTTTTAAGAAAGCCTTGTATATAGCTTCCACTCTTTACAACAAAATTTTCTTGTATGGTTTAAACGATTATTAATTAAATTCTTGTATATAGGCTCTGAGGCTCGCGGAGTATTCTCGAAAATTTAATCAGACAACCTCTCTGAAAAAAAGTTGACCGCAGCAACTCAAGTATTCTAGGGGTACAGTTCAGCCTTCAACTTTACACGCACACATATATATA
>NC_051404.1:7780367-7780561 GCF_015228065.2 Penaeus monodon | reverse complement strand
ACAGTCCGGCAGCCCCAGAATTCTCCGTGACGGCCTCCGAGCGCGCGACAGACGGCGTCAAAGGGGATTGTCACGCATGTTCCTCCGAGGATAAGGGAAGGCGGCGTAACTCTCTGCTCGAGGAGGATCGCTGCTTTGTAATCTGATGCTTGGAGGGAAATGGGCAAGGCTGTCTTGGTGGAGATAAGACGATA
>NC_051404.1:7779548-7779648 GCF_015228065.2 Penaeus monodon | reverse complement strand
CATGAAGCGGCTGAAAAAGAGCTCGAATACAAGTATAGTAGTTTAACGGTTCTATTAATGGTGAAAACTACGAGGCATGTCTTATAACTTTAGGGGTGTC
>NC_051404.1:7778768-7778979 GCF_015228065.2 Penaeus monodon | reverse complement strand
CAGCACAGGTATGTAGAACGTCTTCGCTACTATCTTTTTTATATGTTTTGTGTGTCGAGTAATTTATTTCGTCACTCTCTTATCGGAACGATGAACTGCTCTGGATAACACTTTACCTTTTGTATGGACAGGGTATTTGTCTTTCTATCTACTGTACCTAGATAGTTGGCTATATATATGTCACTGTGTACAGTGACATATATATATATAG
>NC_051404.1:7778367-7778567 GCF_015228065.2 Penaeus monodon | reverse complement strand
GGGGGGGGGGAGAGATATACATATACATAGATAGTGTAACGAACATATCTCTTGTATGACTCTTTTTTACATCTCATAGACAATATCTTTTCCTCAGTGAAAGCCCGAAAGGCCGGCTGTCACTCACGTTAACGGCGCAACTTATGGAGATGGATGTGAAGTACTGACAGCTTACTGACCGCAGGGAACAGTGCCTGTGC
>NC_051404.1:7776484-7778104 GCF_015228065.2 Penaeus monodon | reverse complement strand
AGTCTACCCTCCACAGTGTTCATTCCTGAGCGGAGACAGTGTCTTGACTTCTCTCCGACCAAGACATTTTAAGTAGTAAAGGTTATGCAAGCCCTTTATGCCGACCCAGATGGGACACCTGGCATACCCTTCTCAGCTGGGGGGGGGGGGGTGTACAAGTCATGTCACCGGCGCGAAGGCATCAGTTCTAACCGCCAAGAACCATCTGTGACAGCCCATCCGTGTAAATGCCTGAAATAGGTTTGCTCGCTTTGAGAATGAGGAGCGACCTGCCCCGCCAAAATGTCTGCGTCGACCTAAAATCGATGTGGCACTTCGTTATCAATTCAGTGACAGCACCATCACAGGCACTGGCATATTCTAGCAGTGGAGGTATCACTAACCTAAACCAATACGCTATCATCCCAAACAAAGGCACTATCATATCAGCACCATAGGAGGCACTACGATACCAAGGAATGTTACTACCATATCATATCAACGACAACATCATCGAAGGCTGCCATATCAAATAACAGTGACTTGTTTTCAATGGCACTGACAGATCATGGTTCTGTAAGTCCGAAACACCAAGTCTCTCCCTTTCCCATACTTAACAAACTCATTAAAAAAAAAGATCTACGCCGATGGTTCTGGTATGCAAATGTAGATGTACATTTGAGATTGACTTCATTTTCTTGGCTTTTCCGATGACCAGCATAAATTCCCTAGAGGAAGATCCAAACTATTGATGAGTTCTCGAGAGTGTTACTACGGAACTGACAGAAAGAAACAACTGTGGCCTTCAATAAGGAGTGTCGTATTCCTAAATTGACAAGCATTAAGGGACGATACAAGACACTAGTTCATCTGACCAAAGCCTAGGTATGAGTTGGCAACGTTAGATTAGTTGGACAGGTTACAGCTGAGGCTAAAGTTGTCATAATTATGAAACATTTTCACCTTCCATATAATAATGCCTTAAAATTTCTTGTGAGGATAGTAAGTATCAAACTTTTTCTGATATGGTGTGTTAAGATAAGGACTGAGATAGGTTTATTTAACTAACCTTACAGCTGGTCAGATAATCATAACAAGCATCAGGGAACTGTAGATTCCATACCACCCCCTGCTATAATGGAAAAAATAGATAATACTCCAACAATTATCAGGATAAACTGCTAAACCGAGATCCTTTGGAAGATTCTTCCATATCAACTAAGTAGAATACCTGGCTATAAGCTAGACTGGAAATATGGCAATCCTTGAGTGCATTGAGTCTAGCATAAGGGCACTGAGTTATAGTTTATAACTAAAAATTTGTAAATAGACGCCAATGAAATGAAATGATGGCTCCTGTATCTCGTTTTATCAAACAGGCCCATTTTCATTACCAGTTGTGCTAGATAGCGAATAACATATGAATTATAAACTATAAAAACTATATCCTAGTTCCACATTCAAATTACCAACAACAACTGGATCCTCCTTCTCCTGGTGTTTACATGATATCCCATGGCCGTGTACTGCAGTGCTTCATAATCTGTTTCGAGGAACCGAATCCTACC
This sequence comes from Penaeus monodon, assembly GCF_015228065.2. Lineage (NCBI taxonomy): Eukaryota > Metazoa > Arthropoda > Malacostraca > Decapoda > Penaeidae > Penaeus > Penaeus monodon. The sequence goes on along the minus strand of NC_051404.1, from coordinate 7,776,557 downwards.
GAAGCCCATCGCATGCTTGCCAAAGCCCCAAAATATTAAGAAAAATAAATCGCTTTCAAACAGTTAAAACTAA
>NC_051404.1:7775926-7776461 GCF_015228065.2 Penaeus monodon | reverse complement strand
AATATTTTGCAAGGGTGCACAGAATTAGCCAAAACATTTTGGTCACTATTTTTTTTTTCTTGTACTGCAGTCTGAAGGACAACCGCCAAACCCCTGATACAGGTTCGCTTAACTCCTTGGGTTTAATCAAGAGCAGGTTAAGAACCACTGATTTACTTTAAACTTCAGATCAATGAATCAGGGCGCCTTGTTAGCTACCTAATTTCTACTTATTGTTTTGAGACCTTATAAGATAACTTGACCAGTGATTCAGGAATGATGTTTAATGATAATCCCAACGCGTTCCAACTTTTGTATAGACTAGATCACGTCTAAGAATGACCCGGAATCGATTTCAGAACCGAATGATCCCTTTTCCTGGGCGAACAGTGGTACCTATAGCCAAATAAATTATTGAAGTAATAACGACTGCAGTCATATCATTGGAGGTATGCCAACCTTTCGAGGACAGTTGATGTTTTTTTAATGTTTTTATCGAATTTATCAGCCAGGCATCTGCGAGGAAAGCCAAAAAATCGGAATAAAAACACTATTA
>NC_051404.1:7775836-7775907 GCF_015228065.2 Penaeus monodon | reverse complement strand
AAGAGAAATTTGCAAACATATCGACGTTCTCCAGTTATTGCTGTTATCAAGTACCAGTGACTAATTCCGCA
>NC_051404.1:7774587-7774722 GCF_015228065.2 Penaeus monodon | reverse complement strand
AAACTAAGTCTTGGACGAATTGATGAACACATGCACAGTCCAAGGTAAATAAACGAAGGCGGAGACAAGGGCAGGCGGAAATACTGTCCACTGTATCTGTCACTGGTTTAGCTCTGCAATGTTAGACATCAAGAT
>NC_051404.1:7772673-7772893 GCF_015228065.2 Penaeus monodon | reverse complement strand
ATCAACCATAGTTATATCAATAACAGCAACAAAATATTTCTCATAAACAACACAGAAAGGGAAAATAAGTCGTTTTTTTCGACCTTTGGCGAGAGAGAAAATACACAGCCTGATGCCCACACTAGTTTCCGAACGAGCAATAAAATTAATCCGTGATTAAATAACCTACTTTATTTTACAGCTGGAACTCCAATTAAAGTCTAAAAATTGGTTGTTGATG
>NC_051404.1:7771902-7772013 GCF_015228065.2 Penaeus monodon | reverse complement strand
TCTTTTTCATCTAAGCAGAGGTATTTAGCAAAAAGACACAACAGAGATGAAAGTCGATCTTCGGTCACTCACATTCAGAAAATTTGTGCATGAATGAATGAGATGTTATAG
>NC_051404.1:7771345-7771787 GCF_015228065.2 Penaeus monodon | reverse complement strand
CAAATAAATATTTCGAGGACATCTTGAACAGGTGTTGCAAGATCTCTTCGTGCAACACTTAAGGGTGCAAGGGCTTTAAGAGAAGCAGCAGTGTTGCCAGATTTAACGTGGTCCTGTTTCTAAGAATTTAGCCAAACTAATCAGGTAATATAAGGACATATCTAATTGGTAATAATGTTGATAATGCTAATCACTCTATTGATTATGTATTAACATTTCTTATCTCGTTAATGATGATGTTAATTAGCAATCCTGTTTGGTAGTGCCCGTGCATATCTTAAGTGGATGTTGATAATCTTAATGACGTGGTTGATGCAGGAAGGAATATATGTTAATTGCAGTTTGCTAATGCTAATGATGCGATTGATATGGCAGAGCTACGGTGGGTCTTATTGGAAGCTAATAATACTAATGATCTGGTTGATAAAGCATGGGCATGTCT
>NC_051404.1:7771022-7771125 GCF_015228065.2 Penaeus monodon | reverse complement strand
GAAATCCAACATGCCTCCGTCTTGGCTTCCCCAACATGGAAACAACTAAACACATCGAGTAACTCAATAGTACTTTCTTTTAGATTTTAATTCGGGATCAGCT
>NC_051404.1:7770138-7770416 GCF_015228065.2 Penaeus monodon | reverse complement strand
CTTTGGAAAAGAGCCAGAGTTTTTCCCGTTCGTCTTCCCCCAGTGTCTTGAGAGACGCGAAGAAAAGCTGCGAAGGAACAGCTTGGTTTTTTTCTTGCGTCTTATTATCATCAACGTTGAAAGATCCTTCTTGTTTGTGGTTAGAAACATGAACACAAAAATTAAAAAATTAGAAAAAAAGGGGAGGGAAAGTGACAGCCGCTGGGAGAAAACTTGACGACGGGTTTTAAAGAGCTAAAGAACGTTTTGATTTTCTTTGGCCAATAAACACGCGTGAT
>NC_051404.1:7769271-7769473 GCF_015228065.2 Penaeus monodon | reverse complement strand
TAGCGAGATAATCTTTGTCGACAATAAAAAGCTAATCAGTATTAATTAGCCCTGAATTTATTGCAGTGTACATTCGACGCTGCCTATTTATAGTGAAATTGGGAGAACATCTATTCGGCCACGCCTGGAAACCAGTTCAGCTGACAATTTTCAGCGTGTGTGTCATCAGTTTAAACCGAAGTTTGTTTGGTTATGTGTCAGT
>NC_051404.1:7768670-7768878 GCF_015228065.2 Penaeus monodon | reverse complement strand
ATTCTTCAGATAACAGGAAATGCTTGAGTATGGTTAAGGCAGTAAAAATACCCATGCGCAGAGGAAGAGGTATGGGAGGAAGGGAAGTATTGCAACCATCCAGGTGAGGATTTGCACAGTGACTGATATGCACACTTTAATACGGAGTTTAAGGGTGGCTAAAGTCGACAGGTTTGTATCGAAGTCTCGTAATGCCGTGTGGACGCTT
>NC_051404.1:7768278-7768396 GCF_015228065.2 Penaeus monodon | reverse complement strand
CACGTAGGCGAAATCAAATAGAGAAAAAAAAGATCAATATCATCATCAACCTCAAAATGTTGCAGAGAACAGAGATCATTGACACATTCTCAAGAAACAATTAATTTCTGTCACCGGT
>NC_051404.1:7767537-7767745 GCF_015228065.2 Penaeus monodon | reverse complement strand
CCCTCTCGTCACAAAGACGAGAGGGTCTGTGACGATGCTCTTAAGGTCGAGGATCTTCAAGAGTTCACGAAAGGTCGAGGGGGAGCCATTGGCTTGGGATCTCCCTGTGTCTGGGATTGTCTTGTCTATGTCTCTCTTTTGGGTTTGTTTGTGCTTGTCTTTGATGCGTTTTTTATGTCTGTTTGTGTTGTCTTTATTTGCCTACGTG
>NC_051404.1:7767313-7767491 GCF_015228065.2 Penaeus monodon | reverse complement strand
GTGTCTTCCTTTAAACTTTGCTTGCGTCTGTTCAAGTGTCTTTGCTTCTATGTGTGTGTGTTACGTTGTCTCGGCTGTGTTTTATCCGTATATTTTTTGCCTTTGTGTGTCCGTCTAAGTTTGTTTGTCTTGTATGTGTCTTTCTGATTCTGTCGGGCGTTCGTTTCTCTGTGTATGT
>NC_051404.1:7766839-7767036 GCF_015228065.2 Penaeus monodon | reverse complement strand
CGCTGTGTCATTATATTTTGTTTGTTGACTCTTTCTATGATTTTCTATCTACTTATTTTCCTTTCTTTCTGTTTATCTTTTTCCTTTTGTCTTCTTTCTTCTTCACTATCTTCACTATCTATCCTTCTTCCTTTATCTCTGTCCATTTTGTTTATTCTGATTCTCGCATCTTCACAACATAAATCATCCATCTTCCA
>NC_051404.1:7766497-7766706 GCF_015228065.2 Penaeus monodon | reverse complement strand
AAATATGAATAAGCAAATGAACATCAAAGATCTAAAGGCCTTTCGTCCGAAATACTTCACTCAACATTTCGATTTTTTTCGTCAGTGAATCACACAAGTTCGCCAGAAATGTTAAATCTCTCTATCTTATTCACAACGACAAGGATGACATTATCTATAAAGAAAAAAAGAGAGAAGATAATAGAAAGGATAAAGGGAGAATCCGTGAT
>NC_051404.1:7766212-7766468 GCF_015228065.2 Penaeus monodon | reverse complement strand
CATAATAATCTTTATTTTTTTGCCACAAACTCGCGACGTGCCTAAAAAAAATTAACAAACATAATTTTTTTTTTTTCCACGAACTCGCGACGTACCTAAATTATACCTAAAATCTTGCCTTTATGATTCTGTATATTTCTGTACAGCCACAGACGAAACACGCTCTAACTACGATCTCAAACATCTACATACTGTGACCGTTCGTAGATAGGTTAAGAAGGTTTCATGGTACGTGACTTTTGCACTAGACTGTACA
>NC_051404.1:7765279-7765933 GCF_015228065.2 Penaeus monodon | reverse complement strand
CCCTCTTTTCTCCCATTCCTTCCTTCCCTCTTTCTCCATACCTGTATCATTCTCCTTTTCTCTTTTCTCTTTTCTGTTTTTTTTTCTCTCTCTTTTTCTTCGCACCGAAGATTTAACTAGAGACAAAACCATAGACGAAATAACGTATAACTTAATCTCCTCCAATAAATGTGTCAAATAAAAGGGTTAATCTCGTTTGGTCTTTTCATCCTTGCCTTTTCTTTCTACTTTTCTCTCTTACGTAAACTGCAAGACGTGATTTACTGCAAATTCAATACGTATTAGTTCCCTCAGAGGAAATTTGTCATATGAAAGGTTTAATTTTCCTATGTTGCTTCTTGTCATTTTCTTCTCTTAATCCTTTCCTACGTTATTTTCTTGTCTTAATCCTTTCCTTCGTTATTTTCTTCTCTTAATCCTTTCCTACGTTATTTTTTTATCTTAATCCTTTCCTACGTTATTTTCTTGTCTTAATCCTTTCCTACGTTATTTTCTTATCTTCCTTCCTCCTTTCTCCCTACCTTTTTTCTCCTCTTCTTTCTTACCTTCTACCTTTCCTTCCCTTTTCTTACCTTCCTTCCATCTCTCCATCTTTCTTAATTTCCTTCCATCTCTCCTTTTCTTTTCCTTCCATCTCTATTTTTTTCCTTTCTT
>NC_051404.1:7764605-7765144 GCF_015228065.2 Penaeus monodon | reverse complement strand
ACAAATATACCGTCACTCCTGACGCCGTAAGTATAACGAGCATTCGAAAGCCAGACGCAGAATATAACCTTATATTTCCACTTTATATTTGAGCTTTACATTATATTATAACTTTATATTTTCGTTGCGTCAGCTAAATGCGTCAAATTAAGGGTTAATATCACCCGGCGTTAATGTCGCGCTCTACGTCACGTGAACTTCGGGGTGACATTTAGTGCCATAAGGTGTCAAATGTGGCACTCTCTTTCTTTCCTCCGAGCCGTGGCACTTTTGGCGAGGCAGTGCCATTAGCCGTAAGAAAATAGAAAGTCAAGTAAGAGGTAACGGAGAGGGATGGGAGGGAAAAGCAGAAACATGAAAAGGAAAGAGAAAGGGACGATAAAGAAAGTAGGAGAAAATAGAGAAAAAAAGGGAATAACAAGGAAGAAAAAAAATAATGAACGGACATATAGATGAAAAAAATGAAAGAAACGCAAAAGACAGGAAGAAATAAAAGAAGGAAGGACTACTAGCGACGCGAATCAAAAGAATGTAGATGC
>NC_051404.1:7759909-7760092 GCF_015228065.2 Penaeus monodon | reverse complement strand
TGTGCACACTACAACAACCAAGTAAGGTGAAATCTCACACACTGGGCTCTTACAGGAGATGTTATAACAGCACAGTCTTGCGTTCCACACTCTAATGGCGAGACTAAAGTTTGTTCACTCTGTGGAAGGCTGTGAGAGAGGGAGGGGTTGGAGGAGGAATGGGAGTGGGGGGCACTGTGGTGA
>NC_051404.1:7759557-7759717 GCF_015228065.2 Penaeus monodon | reverse complement strand
GACAGAGGGAGGGGTGTAAAACGGAGATGGGGGAAGGGGAAGAGGGGGAGGGGAGGGGGAGGAGAGGGGGGGAGGGGGAGGAGAGGGGGGGAGGGATACGAAAAGATGCGCATGCGTGATCTCGTTAACTTTCAACTCGATTCCTGTTACGTTCCCAGTA
>NC_051404.1:7758919-7759181 GCF_015228065.2 Penaeus monodon | reverse complement strand
AGCGATCATCTTCCTTTAAAAAAAAAATCCTTTTAAAGAATTAATCAGCAAATGGAATCCTTAAAACAAAATGGCATCATCTCCATGCATTAGGCTTAGCAACAGTAACAGCAATGCACCACACTTGGCCAGGGGAGAAATGCAATTTGTTCTGCATTCACTTTACTTCCTGCGTGTTTAGTCTCATGTTGCTCGATCGCTTTATCAGTTCATCTGGTGATTTATTCATCTTTGTGATTATCGGTTCTTAATCTTTTTGATT
>NC_051404.1:7757394-7757787 GCF_015228065.2 Penaeus monodon | reverse complement strand
GAAGCATCCTGACTGCGGATACGGTGGAGAGGCCTTTGGTATATAAAAGCAATTGTGTAACAAAATGTCACAAAGAGAAACACCCAATTTGGGAAAAAGTCCCAATTTCCTTCTTATAATAACAAAAGACTGCATGAAAATCTTCAATAAGAAATAGAAAAAGAGAAGGAAAATGTCGTAACAAGGCTTAACAAATAAGAAGACGAGGGTCAGTATCGATTTGTGTGAGGAGTGTAGTTTGATGTATACTGATGAAGATGATGTCTCTAAAAATAATTTCGCTTCATTTTATCTTAGTTGAATGTAATATCTTTCATCTATACAATGGACGTTAGTATGATCTGGGATAGATAGTTAGAATGCTACAAGACTGTGATATAAAAAGCAGTTTTC
>NC_051404.1:7756675-7757186 GCF_015228065.2 Penaeus monodon | reverse complement strand
CAAAAGACAGAAAAAAGAATATGTATACACCTAAGGATAGATAATTTTTCTCTATCTCATAAAAGCAAAATCTTAATTCCATCTCTCATAGCCTTCTCTTCACGCTGATGCGTACGTAGACAGGTACGTACGCAACAATACCTCAGTTTTACAGCAATACGCACACAATCGCGGGTCTCCAGGATATAGACAATAATGTAGATAATAAAGAAAACGGGACTTTTAGCGTTAAGACAATTATAGAGACAGGAATATAGACAATAAAGAAAACAGAAATTTTAGCTGAAAGACAGTTATATAGACAAGAATATGGACAATAACGGGAACGGAAATTTCAACGTGAAGACAATGAAATAGGCAAGAATATGGACAATAACGAAAACGGGAATTTTAGCTAGACGAGATGGATAAGGGGGTGTGGGGGGGGGGTGAAGGAGGGGGGAGGTTTACCAGGAAGACTGGTTCTGTTAGATTGATAGCATTTAGTTGATGAAGCACCGTAGAGGGGCAG
>NC_051404.1:7756508-7756650 GCF_015228065.2 Penaeus monodon | reverse complement strand
GGGGGGGGAGGTGGATAGATGGGGGAGAGGTCGGCGGGAGTTATTACGTAGGCAGGTTCTTTGGGGATTTTATGATAATTGAGGAAAAGGGCGGCTGGCGGTTCCTCATTTTTCACTCTTTTATTTTTGGGGGTTTGATGCG
>NC_051404.1:7756244-7756378 GCF_015228065.2 Penaeus monodon | reverse complement strand
GAGTTGTAGTTCGTTTAAATATTGGATGTTGGTCTTTAGCAAGTGAAGTAAAGCCCTAATGGTATAGTGTATGACTGGTCACTTTTTGGTAAAGAATAAATTAAGGCTGGTTTTACAATCAGAGAGTGACTTAT
>NC_051404.1:7755695-7755924 GCF_015228065.2 Penaeus monodon | reverse complement strand
AACACACTAGATACTCAACACATACTCCACAGAATAGGAAATGAAGATGATGAAGAGATAACGACTTTTAACATGTAAGGACCTACCCCTTGACAATGCATATGGTGCCGTGGCTGTGACAATACACATTTAACACAGGCGTCGCAGCGAGTAACAGCTTCGTTGGTGAGTTGAGTAAGCCACTGTCCAGTTGAAATATGGTTTCCAAAGAATAATTTCCTAGCTTCCA
>NC_051404.1:7755440-7755639 GCF_015228065.2 Penaeus monodon | reverse complement strand
GATGTAATATTAAAGCGTTGATTACTTATACCTTACATTTTGTCAGTTATTCATTCTACTTTTTCCTTTACGCGATTTGATGATTTGATGACTATTTGCTTGACTCGGCTAAGTCCTCTATTACCGTGGTTTGATTTGGATTCCTGAGGGACATGATTTCTTTAGTTTGTTTTAGTTTCTGTTCTAGTTTCCATTTTAG
>NC_051404.1:7754012-7754104 GCF_015228065.2 Penaeus monodon | reverse complement strand
AGATCATCTTAACCCTAAGAGTGAACAACAGAAATGAAGTTTCCTCAGGCTGTATAACAAATTTCTATTTTATCTAATATCAGTGAAAGATA
>NC_051404.1:7752857-7752968 GCF_015228065.2 Penaeus monodon | reverse complement strand
CCCTGAATTTAATCTACATAAACCTCAAAGTATCATAAGCAAGATTAGTCTGCGCATAATGCTTTGTCATACTGGGGCTCATTTATGCATCAAATCAATGTACCGAATACA
>NC_051404.1:7752711-7752810 GCF_015228065.2 Penaeus monodon | reverse complement strand
TATTAAGACCACCTTGTCTCGGAGCAGTCATTAGATATCGAATGGGAACACCTGGGTCATCATTCGTACTCAGTAGAGGCCATTACTTACCGGTAATTA
>NC_051404.1:7751700-7751791 GCF_015228065.2 Penaeus monodon | reverse complement strand
TCACTCGTCGCTGTTCTATCGAGCTGTTCCCTCGACCAGCCCCCCCCCCCCTCCCCTCGATAAATTCCGAGTCACTACAGTCACTTTATGG
>NC_051404.1:7751475-7751614 GCF_015228065.2 Penaeus monodon | reverse complement strand
TAATTCGCAGTATAGAATAGGAACGGACGTGATTAATAACAGGAGAATTAATCGAGAATTACTACAGCGCTTTAATTAAGGAAGAGAGAGAGAGAAGAAAAAAAAAATTTTACAGTATGGACTAGAGGCAAGTCTATTG
>NC_051404.1:7749690-7750192 GCF_015228065.2 Penaeus monodon | reverse complement strand
GGAGATACTCCTCTCTCCTTCTTTCACTCTCTTCCTTCTACCTTTCGCCTTCCCTCTCCCTTTCCTTCGCAACCTATCTTTGCTTTTTCTACCTCCTCTCCCTCCCAAATCTTTCTTAAATTCACTCCTTCCCTCCCACTTTAAGCTCCCCATCTGCTCCCTCCCACTCCCACTCCTCTTTATCCTCCCTCACCTCCTTCGCTCTAATCCTCTCCCTTGCTTCTCTCATTCCTTTTTTTTTTTTCTCTCTCTCTGAGCTCCTACTCTCTTCCTCTTCCCCTCTTTTTAAATCCCTAGCGTTTCTCCTCTCTATGTCTACTTCCATATCTCCCTTTACTTTTTAAACCCCCTTCTCTTCCCTTTCCCTTCTCTTTTTCTTCCCCTTCCCTTCCCTTTCTCTTCCCGTTCTCATCCCTTTCTCTCCCTTTCACCTTCTCCTTCTTCTCACCCTCCCCTCCTACCGTTCTTAACCACCCCACTCAAACAGTCATGCAAATGTATG
>NC_051404.1:7749257-7749324 GCF_015228065.2 Penaeus monodon | reverse complement strand
ATTGCACATTATTCTTCAGAATGAAAGAATAAAACGAAATTCGCAATCAAATGGAATATTTCTCCGA
>NC_051404.1:7748830-7749080 GCF_015228065.2 Penaeus monodon | reverse complement strand
GCTTGTTTGTTTTGTGTCCTTTGCCTTGGCTTAGTTCATAAATAATAAAAAAAACTAAATATCTGGAGCCAGAAGTGAGCAGAAATGATCATGAATTTTATCGTTATTACATCTAAAGGAACAAGCGGACTGACCCTCGAACGTCGAGAGAAGAACAGGAGAAGGTGCAACAGCTGTCCTAATTAGCCAAATTCGACAAGGAAGAATTGTAGGTAAGAATAGAATGAGAGAAAGAGCAACATCTGATAGG
>NC_051404.1:7748250-7748517 GCF_015228065.2 Penaeus monodon | reverse complement strand
ATGTTGAAAAAGAGTGTGAAGGAAAATGAGAAATTTCTCTAAACATGATAGATAGTTATAATCTTAATCATTCAGAAAAAAATATGATGTTAATATAAATATCTAAAGAGAAGTTCCACATCTTGCATCTCTTGAAATGATTCATTCTTATATTAGCAATGCAGACATATATAGAGTTGTCGTAGAACGCAAAAGAACCATGACACAATTATTATTTCAATTGCGGCAATGCAACATGAGCAATGTAGCGTAGAAACTTTTATTTTT
>NC_051404.1:7747433-7747697 GCF_015228065.2 Penaeus monodon | reverse complement strand
GCAACTCTGCTCGCACTAACCATCTGCCAAATTTAGACGACGCAGACAAACCACCGTATGATTACCATCTGCTCTGATTACACCATCTGTCACCATATATTTGCTGTCCCTATATATATATCACAAAATAGTCCACACCATCTGTTAACACCACCTGAAATCAGCTGCTAGGAGAGGCCATTCTAGAAACCACCTGCCAAATCCTGCGAACGACGCACCACCTGTCATCCTGAAGTATTGCCAGCTGTTTACTGGACGCAAGAG
>NC_051404.1:7744186-7744334 GCF_015228065.2 Penaeus monodon | reverse complement strand
AAGAAATTGGCATAACGTAAATCCAAACCAAGGGATAAGGAATTCTTTTCAATATTAGTTAGAATTTTGTTCGAGAATTTTGTGAGAAGTTAAGAATTACCTTGTTTGCTGTGACCTTATTGTTTAGGTCAATGGCCAAGTATATATA
>NC_051404.1:7743660-7744087 GCF_015228065.2 Penaeus monodon | reverse complement strand
TTGTGTAAAACGGCAAATGTTTTCTTAATAGGGGAGAAACAACTGACTATAGTTAGCAAAACAAAGTGAGTAAATCAGAGCAACGTATAAAGGTAATCGCTCTTGAACAGCAAGCCCAAGGTAGTTTCAACCTCTCAGTTATTGCAACTAACCTCTTTTTAACGCACTGATACAGACGTTCGTGTTTGTGTAAAAGCTCGATACTTTATCCAGGACTTTGCAAGATTGGAAACTCAAGATAAAATCTTTTCTTCTACTTGAGTGTTGTTAAGTGGTACGACTTAATGTAGACAATTACGGATAATCTTGAGGATTCAGAGAAAGACGTGAAGGTTCTAAAATATTTAAACCTTTTCTGTCGTGTTCGATCCTCCGTTATTTGTTGGTTTCATAATAATATTTTTTTTCTCGTTTGTCTGCTAGCTCA
>NC_051404.1:7741881-7742319 GCF_015228065.2 Penaeus monodon | reverse complement strand
TCAAGAGATAAAGAGCTTATATATATCCTGACAGACAGATAACCACACGTCTCTTATCCAACCCTATTGTTCCCATGACACTTTTGTCACATGACACATGCGTCATGAGACGGTGACATCATGACAAGCGCCGGCATGTCAAAGCTCTTGACTGAATGTATGGGAAAGGTGTTGACAGCTCTAACGATGCGATGATTCCCTTGACATGACAGGGACGTGGTTTTGACAGCTGTGTAAACAATGGCTGACGGAGAGGTGTTTTAAAGGTAGATTTTTATTTTAAGTGAAATATATATGATAGAAGGAGAAGGTTTGGAAAAAAAAGGTGAATATGATAAAAGGTGAATTTTGTAAATGGAAATGATGATTATGATACAAGAAAATGATGAATAGTATTAGGTAATTAGGATATATATATAAGGAATTGAAAGTAAAACG
>NC_051404.1:7741687-7741830 GCF_015228065.2 Penaeus monodon | reverse complement strand
GCGATAAAAATAGTAGATGGCATTTGCACATCAGACAGACAGAACTCCATCTGTAGGGTAGGAGGGGGGAGGGGGCTACTTGGCAAGAGTTTGCTGAAACAAGAATAGAAAGGAAGTAAACAAACAAAAAAAAGGAGTAAAAA
>NC_051404.1:7741198-7741544 GCF_015228065.2 Penaeus monodon | reverse complement strand
CCTTCCCCAGGGCGGCACAACGGCAGGTATCGGTTCCTCTCGTTCTATTCTGAGGGAAGACTACGATTCTCATCCAAAACTTAGACACTTTCCCTCCCTTCTCCTCTCCTCTTCTTTCTCTCCCTTTCTTTCTTCCCTTTCGCTCTCTCCTCTCTTCCTCTCCCTTCTTTTAGACTGCTTCTCATTTCCCCCTCTCTTCTTCTTCCTCCTCTCTCTCCCCACTGTTTTCCCTCTCTCTTCTTTCTCTTCTCTCCCTCTCTCTCCTCTCTTTCTTATCTCTCTTTCCTTCCATCTCTTTCTTTTCCTTTGTTCTCACTATTTCCTTCTTCCCCCTCTACCCTCCACT
>NC_051404.1:7737908-7738155 GCF_015228065.2 Penaeus monodon | reverse complement strand
AAATACAAATAAATTGCCTTATGACCTAATTTGTAAAAATCACAACAAGGAAGAAAAAAATCACGAGACGCCTGGCCATCATTCCCTGACATGACAGCAACGCGAATGAAAGACGTGAGGGAGGGGGGGGGGGGAGCAGGACTGGGGGAGTGTGGTGAACCGCCCGGGGGGAGGGGAGGGGGGAGGAGACTACGACACGCGCCTCACAAACCTGATCCTCCTTGATGTGCTTCTTCTTAAGATAATC
>NC_051404.1:7737753-7737843 GCF_015228065.2 Penaeus monodon | reverse complement strand
CACTTTTTTTTGTAGCTCTGCCTCGCGATTTGGCTTTCTTTACGTCGCTTTTTCCTTGTCAGACTCTCGTTTTCTCATTCTTTACTTTTT
>NC_051404.1:7735944-7736018 GCF_015228065.2 Penaeus monodon | reverse complement strand
CCCCAGTAACACGATCGGCTTTTGTGTGACGTGGCGTTCGCGGGGGAAGAGATCAGGTGATTGGAAATAGGAGT
>NC_051404.1:7734215-7735268 GCF_015228065.2 Penaeus monodon | reverse complement strand
TTATGTATGCGCGTGCGTTCGTGTGTGTGTGCAAGTCCGCCAACCAAGAAAGGGACCTCAAACGTAAGATACAATTTCACAATAACACCTATTCTGTTAATTTTATATCCAAACAAAAGATATATCGCACAACATTAAAATCCAATATAGCACGTAGTACAAAAAGATACAAGATATCTGCTCAAAATGCTTTACACAAAAGAGTAAACATTTAGCCGCATGATCCCTCTGCGGTCGAGGTCACCTGAGCGAACCAGGGATGGAATGCGGCGTGCGATGAGGTCTCTTTTCAGGCTCTATTGACGAGCCAGGATGCAACTATCGTCCAAAATACTCACTGAAGTAAAGGAATAGAAGGTAAGTATTAACACTGTGTGGTTAATATTGATTTTGTTTACCACATAATGAGTAATTAAAATGTTTAAAGTTAAAGGGGGCGTAGTCAGTCAGTGCCAATTAGTGTTTTCTTACCTGTATAAGTTGTATGAATTGCGTCGATGGTAGACTTTCATGTTATCTTCACGTTAAGGGCTTGATTTAGTTTATAGGATTTATGTTAACTTAGTCCTTTAATTATTAAGTTATATTTTTTGGCCATTATTTTTTTGCATTTATGTATGATAATTCGTATTTTGAATAAGTTTATCATATACTAAAGCTTCACGTTACTGTAACTAACACACTTAGCATCAGCGGATTACATATGAGGTATACTGGGCAGACATAGAAACTAAGTGTAGGCAATAATTATAGCCCTAATAGATGGGGAGATATGAAGTAAACAAGATACATTTAAGGGTAAAATTGGTAAACGCAGTGTAAGAAAGACCATGATTTAATATACAACACTATCCGACCTGCCCCAGACAGACACCTTCATAGAGCCCTTAAATTATCTTACACTGCTATAGAGTTCTGATAACTCAGAATTCAAAAGTACCCTAGACTCACATCACGCAGCTTATTTCCAAAGATTTTACTGAATTGCATGGAAGCAAGATATACACAAGTATCTCAACAAAACCCCTAGTGATCTACCATATAATCAAGGAG
>NC_051404.1:7731043-7732228 GCF_015228065.2 Penaeus monodon | reverse complement strand
TGTAACTGCCTAGTAATATTCAACTCAGTGACAATGGGAACCCCCAGTGCCATACCAAACAAGTCTTCAGGGTGAATGCAAAATCAGCTGCTCAGATTCAGTGGAAATATAAAATTACCCCTCTCTCTATATTGTTAGCATAAACAATTTTTTAGGAAATGTGGCTAAGAAGAGGCACTGAGGAGCTCTTCCTCCTTAGCGAATGCAGCCGGGGTCGGCCTAGTGCATAACCATTTGTGTGTACAACGTAGAGTAAGCTTAACTGTGTACGATGCAAGGGCATCCTGGCATGAGGGATAGTCTGCCATAATGTGATAAAATGTCATCCTGGCATGAATGGGTTGAGGGAATCGTCAGTGGAATTCACGACTTTGCTTATTCATTGGTAGATTTTGATGACTACATCATAAAATGTATGTATCTTTTTACAGACATGTGACCTATGTATTAGACAATTTTGTTGTTGTTGTTGAGAAACACAAAATCAAACATTCTGACATTATGTGATGACTATGCTTAATGTAAATTTACCATGTGAATTCTAATATTACTTTGAAAGTGGTCTTACAGATGTAAAAAAAAATCCTTTTCACCTTCTTATCTGTTACAGCAGATTAATAAGCAAAATATTTGCTCAACCAGAACTTTTTATTATCAAGATATTGTTTTCATCACACTATGAAAAGCTAACTGTGACTTACTGTGTGAAAGTGCATCACCATTTCCATGTCATTACTTTAAATCCCACAATATATTTCTGGTACAGAATGAGGAATGATGAAGTGTTAGTGTGATTTGTAATTTTCAATTTATAGTATTACTGTTACAGTTAGGTTATGTCACTTGTTGGGGTTTTGAGGATCCTTTAATCTATAAATTTCATACATAATTTTATCTCATATCAGTTTCTTTACAACAGGATGCACTAGATAGCTTACTCATTTTACTTAGCACAATGATCCAATATCTCCTGGAACATTACAGATGGTACAATAGGAAACTAAAAGGCAGCATTATCGGCAGTCACCAGAATGTCGTCGGGATTGGTAGTCATCCAAGCTAACCAGCTACAAAAACTTAGCTTCCTTAACCAAGGCAGCACCAGACTCAGGGTAACAAAAAAATTACTGTTGTTGCTTATCATTATGAACATTTAAATCAAAATTGTTTTTAGTGGTTGACGCA
>NC_051404.1:7730764-7731017 GCF_015228065.2 Penaeus monodon | reverse complement strand
CTGCAAAATATTTATGCAGTATGAAACTTACCAAGTCACGTATGTGGTTTGTTATACATTCAGCAAATTACAAAGATGCAAAATTTAATTTCTGTACCATGTGATAATATTTATAAGCTTCTGTATTTTCAGGTGGAATGCTTTGACCTCTGTCCAACTCTTATAGTGTTAGGGGCAAACAGTGGGACTGTTTACATCCTCGACCATGAATCTCTCGAGCTCAAACATCAAGTGCCTACAGGGGTAAGCATAA
>NC_051404.1:7724865-7730456 GCF_015228065.2 Penaeus monodon | reverse complement strand
AGGTGACACTATTTTTCTTCCTGACAGGTTGGATCTGTGGTGCAGCTGAGCATATCACCTGATGAAAGTTATGTGGCATATGCTCTGAGTAATGGATTAGTGGAAGTCTTTGAGGTGAGTTTGAATGAATATTCTCAGAATACAATAATAAGATATAATTGTTTCTATATATGTTATGCCAATATATGTTCATATATATGTGTATTTATTTAACCTGCAAATAGCATCATGTGGTCAAGCCCCTTGTGCACAAAATCAAGAAAAGTGAGAGTTGCAGAACAATTTTTTTATGTGATATGTAATATAGACATCTAAAAGGTCTAACAATGAAAATCAAAAGCATATATGTACATTCTTATGATTGTAGTGGAATATTGGAGGTCACATGCTTCGTGTTCACAGAAAGGGGAGGCAGAGCAAGCACCTAAAGTATCTGAAGTTATTATAAAGTAATAATGCCTTCCTGGTCATTTTTGTATACATTTTTTTTTATAATCTGTGGTTTATTGCACTTACATGCCCATCATCATAAAATGTACATAAAAGTTGACAGATTATATACCATAAATGAAAGCTCCATATTTCTCCAATTAACCTGTAAATAGGAAAACAAAAACTACTCATTAACCCACTCAGGATGGGTGAGGCCTAATCACATCATCAAGAATAGTTCCTTATGATGGGTGACATGCATTCACATCCTGTACAGTCAAGCCTGCTCAGAATTGGTTATGATAAATAGTTGTTCACTTGGAGCTTGCTTGTATGGCACAGGAAAATCCCATCATGAATGGGTTAAACACCTATATACTTCATTAGCCTCTTTATCTTTTCCCTTTTTTGAATGTCACGGCAGATCCCTAGTCTGGAAGGGAGTGGATGCCGGCAGCTCGTTACCTCCAAGGAACATGAAGGCCATGTCGTGTCGTCAATGGTCTGGTCACAGGCCAATAATGAGATTTATATTGGTGACACAACAGGGAGGGTGTCCGTTCTGTATGTGCCAAAGAGTAAGGTGAGAGTTTTGATTTGAAAAATGTTGAAAGTATGATTTTTGAGTTCTTTTTCATCCTCTTCAGCTGTCATTTTTTCAAGCATTATGTATATGTATGCATTGTCCTCAAAGTTTTACTTGGATTTTTTCCCCCATCCTGTTCCTCAACTGTTTAATATTTTGATAAATTATTTACCCTTCTTATTACTAGTTTTCTTTGTCAATTTTAAGGAAGATTAAATATAGATACATGCTAAGAGACAGTAAAAGATAAAGTATTAACACATTTTTCTTTCTCCTACAGACAGCTATGTTTTTCAGAACTTCATCTATTCACTTGATGACTTTGGACTCAGGTGTTACTCAGTTAGATTACAGTGAAAACTACCTGCTTGTCTCAACATTAACCAGGTCCTACATATGTAACACAACCTTAGAGACGTTCACCCAAGTTGGAACTAAACTGCGTCAAGGAGAATATGGAGGATGTTTCTGCCGAGTGTATCCCAGTGCTGCTGCTCCCTCAGGCACTCCACCTACTCCCCGGAATACTCAGGATGTAGGCCTAGAAGGATCCCAAGCAACAGACAACACTCTCTCAGGCTCAGGAAAATTTAACCTGTCTGACTGTTATGAAGCCTTGGAAGAGGAGGGGCAGCTGGAGCAGGTCAGATACTCTCAGGAAAAGACCATTAGCATGCCTTCGAATGGCATAACCTCTCGGGTTTTCTGTGCTAGGCCAGGGACCAGGATCTGGGAGGTGGACCATTCAGGGAAAGTTCTCGTTACCCACCAGCTGAAGAGGGCACTCCTTGTACCCCCTGCTGATGTCTTATTCACTGATGGCAGCATGGGAGAGAATGAATCCCTAAATAGGAGACATTATGCTACCCTGGACAGGAAAGTGAAGCAGGACTTGGATTACAATGAGGATCAGAACAGGGCTAGGGAAGATCAAGACTTTGATCAGGAGTCAGGGAAAAGCAACCCAGCCTCTGTTACTCACCCTCCAGTAAGTGTAGCCTTCACAAAGTTACTGAGTTTTTACAATAGCTACCTTCTGGCCATTTCCACCTATGGCATTTATATCATTGATCCATCAAACTCAAAAGTGTTGCTGTGGATCAGTGTGGCTGAAGGTGTCACTGACGTGAAGGTTTCTGGCAACACTCTCATATACAGAATGAGTACTGGAAGTATTCAGAATTTAATGATAACAACAGTTGACATTGCAGTGCTGGTTCTGCATACCAAAGGCTTATTCAATGAATGTGCACAACTTTGCCTCCAGTATGAGAATATTTTCAGGAATTCTAAACTGCTTTATAAATTAGGAGTGAAGATTCTTGCAGATTTGGCAAGTCAGGTGAAGGATGAGCTGACCAAAGACAGATTAGAAAACTTGAAGAAGCTTCTTACTCATGAGAAAGATCAGACAGACTTAAGGAATAAACTCCCAGATCAACAAAACATCTCTGACATGCAAGATAACAGCTATCAGTCAGATGTCAAACACGGGTTGACCTCTGTATTCAGGATGGGTCATGGTGCTTTCTTGCCTTCAGCAGTAACTAGATGGTACAGTGAACCATACTTGGGTCATGTACAGAACAAAGTTCTCTCGCTTTCTCAGGCAACACTATCTACTGAGAGTAGTCCCAGTCACCATACCAAAGGAAGCAGATATACCAGTAGTACAGCCTCAACATTCTTTACAGAAGCACACAGTAGCCTTTCCTTGACACAGTTCTCCAGTGAGGACACACTTCAGTCTGCCTCATCTGGCAAGTCATTTAGTGGTCTTAGCATGTCATCACAGTTTTCAGGTATAGGATCAAGCACTCCTGAATTAGCCTATAACAGACGGCCAAGTAGCCCAACCCTGTCTTCTGGAAGGTGCTCTTCAAACTCTGGATCTAATAAGTTATCCTTAAAGAGTTTGGATACCTCTCAAGAACTGTATGAAGATCCTCTCTTTCCTCCTGGAGAAGATTCTCCAGAACTTGAAATGGCAACAAGACTCTTTTTAGATGGTAAGCATGGCTCATACAATGCATATGACTCACATAACTTCTATTCATATGCTTATGCTCCAATTCACCCTGGTTCAGAGACCGCAGCAATTCTGCAGGATCTGATGGAAAATGTAACAACAAATGTAGTTGACACAATAACTTCTGGGACCAAGACTCTTACAGAGAAGTTGAAGAATGTCGGACCACTAAAACCTAGTGGTGACAGATCACCTCTGCCCATGAAAAGAGACATGCTTTCCCAGCAACAGACAGGGGGTAAAGCCTTTGCAGATTGGGAAGATCATCAAAGTAGTGGAAATGATCACGACTTAGATTCTTTTGACACAGACATTGTCATCAAAACCAAAACAAAGAAAAAAGGAGCAAGGCCTAATTCAGGAACCTCTCCTGCAGTAAGTAGGTCTTCTACTATGCAGGATGCAGAAGAAGTTTTGCAGCCAAGCACAGAGTTACCAGATGTCATCCGCAATTTGCATGACTTAGTAAACTCAACTCTGTGGCAAATACAGCAAACAGATGACCAAGAAGAAGCCTGGAACCTTCTGACACATTGGTTTGATGTCTATTGCAGCACCATACAGCAAATTCAGAGCCGACGTTCATCTCCACAGGCTGGGGAAGAGGTGCAAGGAGAAGGTCCAGTTTCATTGTCTTCCGTTGATTCCTCATTTTCGTATGGCAGTGGAGGTACTTGTGAATCACTGAACTGGGACAGTACTGACATTGGGTTTGAACCTTCTAATATGAGTGCTGATATCATTGAACAGATCACAGAGCTTTTCATTCAGTGTCTTCTAGCTGGAGTACATTCAGAATATTTACAGAACCCTAAAATAGGTTCTGGAATCCAGAAGCCGGATATGATTCCTCACCCACTAACACCAGAAGAAGTTAGGAAAATGGATTCCTTCTATGCCACTCTGATATCAAATGACTGTGGACTCATCAGGTACTCAAGTGTGTTGAACGGGCTTGAGTCTCTAGGGCAACATTCTTATGTCTTCACTTGGGCAGCTCTGCTGGAAAGAGTAACCAAAGACTTTGATACCTTCATCACTCATCCCCTTCCGGACATCATCTCAGATCTTGACTTCACTCGGTCCCAGCGTGTGGCCTTCCTCTACAAACTTGCCTCTGGTGGGAACATGAAGAACTTTATTCATGCTGCAACTCGGATTGACAATCCTACTGTGATACTTGATGTGGTTTTGATATTGAATTACTTGTCACTTAGGTCACCTGAACTAGACTGTACTGCAACCAGATCACACTATCAGAAGCAGTATCTCCTTCAGTATCTGACTGAAGTGTCCATATGCAAAAATCTAAGGAAGATGTACCTAGATTCTTGGTGCAGGTACCCAGAGCTACAGTATGACATTCTCAATGCCATATTCAGTGCCTTGAATCCTGGCAGCTTTTCATGCAGCTGTGGTATGCCTTTGCCACGAAGGAGACCTCTGCCCCTGAAGGACTTCGTGGAGACCGTTTTGGCTTATCATATCATAGATGCAAAGAGAATAGCGGATTTATGCCAAAGTTTTGGATACTGGGATGGTTTTTGCTCTCTCTCTTTGCAATACAGCCTGCAGCCAACCATGAAATGTTTGCCATATATATTACAGAACTGTAACTTGGATATTTTACATGATGCCATGGAGTTACTTCAGCCCACTTCCTATAGAGGTATATTTGATTCTTTAACAGCCATAACAACTGAGAATTCATCAGTTATTAGATGTTTCAGATGTCAGAAGAGCATTAACTTGGTGTCAGAAGCAGAAGCCAGCCTGGAAAGCAGCCAGTCAAATTTTGTATACAAATTTAGAGTGAATGGAGAACCTCAGTTCAAGGACTCAGAGAGTGACACGGCCTGGACAGAGACATTGTATAGGAACCTGGAATCCTCTGGTCCTTCCAAGGAAGACTTGCAAAAGGGTGAATTACACTCAATGAATCTCCATTCCCACCAGGAGTCAGAGGAGAAAACTGTGCTAAGTATAAGCCAGGTGTGGGAGGCAGTGATAGTGCATGTGTTGAGAAGAAAAGGAGCTGCTGAGACCATCAAACTTCTTCAGTCTGTGGAAAAAAAAATTCCAGCAGGGATCATTCCCCAGAAGTAAGTAATTTTGTTACAATTGCACTGTAATCCCCCATCCTTTCAGAAAAAAAAAAATCTATAAAAATTAGAGAACTATTTTTTAATTTAATCAAGTGATTACACAGCTTAGAACAGACAAACAAAAAGTTTCATTTTGCTTTCACCTCTTGCAGCTTCTGACATATAGACAATACAGTTTATTACCTTATTTTTGCAATAACCTGATCAGTCTTGTATAAACCTAATCAGCTACATAAGTTTTATTATATACATGGATATACATATATCACTTCTATCTTTTTCTCAGAGTTTACAACTGGTGTATCTTGGCATCCCTGGTGGATGATAAGGGACCTGCAGTTCGATGGGCACTTCTAGACACTCTTTCAGGTGCAAAGAATAAGCCATATTCTCAGAAAGTGAGTTTATTTATCTGATTTTTGTGATGACTTTTTTTTTT
>NC_051404.1:7722979-7724739 GCF_015228065.2 Penaeus monodon | reverse complement strand
AAATTTGAGTTGTGGAGTACCCAAACAGCCTGTATATATTTTTTGCTTCCATTTTCTTGAGATTTATAAATATTTCATGTATTTTCCCATGTTTTGAAAATGGAGCTGGACACTACACCTAGATTTTTTCCCGTGAAACTACCCATTGATGCCATCAAATCCTTGGCCACTTAAAATTCACAACTTTGATATGTATACAACACAAAATTTGTTTTTGTAATGATATTTATGGCATTTGAACAAAATTATCCCCTATACAGTACAGTCATCATCAATGTCATATTCTCACTATAAAAATCTTTTCAAAGCTAAATGGTAAAACTGTTTCATTAATATATCTGAATCCTTTTTCAGGTTTCAAAACTGCTTCACAGAGGTGATACTGCAACTATTCAAAGTACTAAAGAAACAGCGGATGACAGTATAACACCCAAGCTCATACCTCAGCAAAAGCAAAGACATGAGCCACCAGGAGATGAGCGTTATTTCCGGGATGGTGCTAAACCCTTAGGGCACCACTGGGGTGTTAGGTCCCAAGTCCTTCAGGGCATTTGCTTCTGTTGCCACCTCAAGTTGCCAACAGAAGCCCTTGTGTCAGAAGGGGGCATCACTGTCTTCCCTTGTGGCCACTCATTCCATACCATATGTTTGCTTCACAGGGGACACCAGTGTGTTATTTGCCTGCAGAGGGCAGTCCAGATAACTAACCAGTATGTCCAATTTGATCACAAGTTTCTCTAAAGTGTGAGATTAGTCCAAAGTTTATTGAAAATGGCATGAATGAGAATATGATTTCACAAGGTGAGATACACAGTTGATAATTTTCTTTTTATCTGAAGAATATGTATAAGTCCAATTGTAGTCCCTCCATTGCACTAAAAGCCTTACAGTGCTATCCGGATTCGGATGTTCCTTCCATTTGAAACTTCCCTTTTGCAAAAGATGATAATTGTCTGTATAAAGTTATGCAGTTTATGTATTAGTGCCTATGTATAATGCAAAGATTGCTTCACATTATGTTAGTGAGTATATGAGATCCTTAGTGCAACAAGTATTGTAGTTAAAAGTTACATCTTTAGAACAAGTAGTTATATACTGCATATATATATGCTGTACGCAGGCTTCTCACTCACATAAGTTCTTAAGATAAGCATTCTAGAAATTGATGCCTTATCAGTGCCTAATGTCTTTATACAAAACCTGTACTTATTTATTATACATTCTTACAGTACTATTTGTCAAGCAAAGTAGCTACACCTAAGGTATCTCCATAGAAATGTTTGCTGTATAACATATTTTGTTACTTAGTTTTCCCTAAGTGTCTGACATAAAATGCATGACAGATGAGTATGTGAGAGTTTCATGTCATTTTTAATGTAGACAATAATTGATCAACACTAAATACTCGCATATTATGACTCTTTTTTGGTGTAGGGTTGCCGTCCTCTTTGCTCCAGATGTGTGTGTGCATATACAGAAATCATCATGAAAAATGTTGAAAAAGAGTGTGAAGGAAAATGAATGATTTCTCTAGGCAGGATATATAATTATAATTTTGATAATTGTAATCAGAAAAACATAATTCTTGCCCCTTGAAATTATTCTTTCTCATATTAGCAGTGCATACATGTCTAGAGTTGTCGTAAAACTCCCAGACACCAGAGAAGAATCATGGCTCAATTATTATTTGTATTTCAATTGCAGTAATGCAAATTAAGCAGTGTAGCTTAGAACCTTTTCCTTTTGATTATAAGCTACAT
>NC_051404.1:7721612-7722587 GCF_015228065.2 Penaeus monodon | reverse complement strand
CTACACTCCCACATAGTAAGCTACAATAGTTGCCATTTTTTATTCCTCAAAATCATATCTCTTCAGTGCCAAAAAAGGTAGTTAAACTGCAATATGCATTATTGTGTGTACAAAACTGATTTTTCAAAGAATGATAGTATTTCATGGTATAATAGTTCCTTCATCTAAACATTCCTGTTTGAGATATACACATATTTCCATACATTTGTAGAGTTGGATAGATATACCTATGTATTTCTTCTCTTTTTCCTCCTATTTTGTGTGTATGAGTAGTCCTCTTTCTTAAATAATGACTCATTACCTTTGCTAGAGGTTTGCATTTAAAATATGTTATTTTTGAGCTTAGTAAGATCTGACTAGTCTACCTAAAAAAAATTCTTGTGTATTTGATTTTGCAGATTTGAATGACTGAAATATGATATAGTATAAACAAAATTATGGAAAAAATACTAGTAATGAAAAATGAGAAAGTTCAATCCAACTTTTTTTAAATGCTTTACAGGGAAGTCACAGGGTGTTTTTAACTTTAATCTAATTATTCATTATTATAAAGTGTTTAGATTGATTTTTTTTTATTTTGGTACCATATATAAGTATAAATGATGGTTAGGTGCCTTTTTGATCTGGACAGATGTACAAGTGCACTCTTAAATCTCATATGAATGCCGACTATAGTATTTAGCCACATTAATGTTTACACTGAAGTTCACTGTCTAGCTTATTTTGCTTACATTTACTCCTAGTTATGGCTTCCAAGCAAAGTACAAGGATTAGAGGTGACTTGTAGCCAGTCCATATCAATTCAGGATAAAGTGTCGAGACTTCCACATCTTTCCGTTATGTTGAAGGGAATCTTGCATTTCTGTAAATGGTTTTATTTAGCATAGCCTGGGATATGTAAGTGTACTGTAGGCCCTTGTTTTTATAAAAGAGAGAGTGAGTGTGCATAAGTGAATTTGAATGCAAGAGAGAGCA
>NC_051404.1:7720991-7721394 GCF_015228065.2 Penaeus monodon | reverse complement strand
CATTTGACTCCACACTTGTGGTCTTGCGCCAGTGCATGTGTGTCTGTGTGTAAGAAAAAGAATCTCAGAGTGACAGACCGAGAAGCGGAGAGGGGAAATATGAGAAGAGAGAGGTAGAATACAACATATTAAGCATTAAGGTACTAAATTCATTCTATATCAACCTGACTTCCTTTAGACCTGTTAGCTGACTCTGGCCAGTTCTCAGAGATAGCTTTTTATATACTCAGACTTGCTTTAGAATCACTGGAGACTTGAACTATATATATACAGATATATATATGTGATAGATATATTATTCCAAGTTTATATTAACAATCATTATGTAAGTTTTTATTGAAAATAAAAAAAAATATATATATACATGCTATGAATGCCTTATCCTTAAAGTTTTATGAAATTT
>NC_051404.1:7719570-7720499 GCF_015228065.2 Penaeus monodon | reverse complement strand
TGGCTGATATCCGACTACAAGGAGTACTAGAGTCGCCGTAATAATTTGGGATTCCCCGGCATCCCAGCATAAATGATGTTGACTTCCCGAATCTATTTAGCAGTTTGGATTAGGTGCCTGTCATAACTTTAGATAATTTAGATAAGTTGGTATTTGAGAACTGTTTACCCGGGGACAAACAAACAGCAAGTCGACTGTGGTCTAGATTTTCTCCTGCAGAATTCCCTGGGAATGTCCAATCCCATTTGTCCTTGTGATTTTCCTGGTCCTTCTCTAAGCAGCTACAGCATGACACGAACACCCATTTCTGAGTTATTAGCACAATATTTCCGTCTTACATGAGCACTTTGATGATATCTTTGATCAGTGTCTTAGGCCTTGTAATATTGAATTTAACGTGATTTTTTTTTTCTGAGACCAAGCTAACAGAAGGAATACAGTAACTATATACACTACGGAATTAGTACGCATATTTTACAAATTGTTCTTGAAATAATAGAAGTGTAGGACTGTACATATATAAAAAAAAATCATTTCTTGAGGATTACCTAGAATCTGTCTTTGTAGAAATTACTGCCACTTCGGGCTCTTTCTTAATTGGACAACTTTACAAGCGTCCTACAAGTAATGCTGACCTGTTCATTACTAAAATTAGGCAAGAAAAGAAATCATGCATTATTGCTGGGGATTTTAAACATGGATATATTAAGCAAGGATTCTGATCCTGAAATACAGGATTTGGTATATGTTCTGAACTCTTAACCACTCATACAAAGCCAGCAAGAGTCCAGGGTATATCGGCAACACTGTTAAATCACTTGTGGGTTAATTGCACTAGTAGGATAGGTAAAAGAGGTTTACTCTGCAGCAGTATCTCTGACCATTTTCCCATTTATATTGTATTCAAATTACGCCGTTTTCATACCAAG
>NC_051404.1:7718750-7719528 GCF_015228065.2 Penaeus monodon | reverse complement strand
ACTGATTTCAGACCACGTGGCGCATGTTACTCGGTTTATAAAATGGCATCATCGGAAGCTGATGTAACTGTTTCCCGAAGTCCTAATCAATCTTGTGACAATTATCAAACCTGTCACTTGGAGGAATAAAGTGGATAACTCTGGAGCAGAATGCGAGGCAAACTTGTTTCAATACCCTGAAAATACTGGCAAGGAAAAATATTTTAATAATTCTACCAGTGAGAGTATTTTTTTGTAGTGAGATGGTGTTATATCATACAGTTTCTATTTCCCCATAATACAATACAACAGAGGTTTGCGAAGCTTCCCCCACAGTTTGTACATATCTTATGTTGATTGGTTCATTCTCTGGAAGGGGCATAGTTGTGCACGAGAGCAGGCACGCCAGCGCTTTGTTTCCTCCTGCAAGAGCGCGCGTCGTTACCCTCCGTAAGCCTCGCTTGGCGTGGCTCGCAGGTCGGATGTGGCAAGTGCCATACCAAAAACTATATATCAACCATGAAATCAAACACCTAATTAAACAGAGAAATCTGATGCAAAACAAAATCGATAAATAGTCAATTACGTGTGGTGAAAAAATTACCTACGTAACAAAGTAACACGTATTATCCGTGATGGCAAAAATAAATATTAAGCAAATACACTAGAACGTAAAAATTACTCTAAAAAATGGAAAGTCTTAAATGTCCTAAATCGAAAGAATGAGCATCAGACAAATAAGATTATAATCAATAATAGTGAAATCACTGATCCAGCACACATTGCCTTAAAATTTAGC
>NC_051404.1:7717133-7718710 GCF_015228065.2 Penaeus monodon | reverse complement strand
GGCAAAAAAACTGAAACGCTCGCCTATCACAATGGGGATCTCCAAACTTTTGGTCTCAAATTCAAGTAGGCCTACTATTTTTGTTGTCTGTCACTGAAGCTGAACTTTTAGAAGTTGTGAAAGAAGTTTTTTTTTAAATCTGCTCCTGGCCATGATAATATCCTCATCTTTATATTCAAGCAGATTTTTCCAGCCATACTGAAACCTATGGAACATTTTATAAATAGCTCAATAGAAGCAAGAATATTTCCAGGTAAATCAAAAATAGCAAAATTTCATCCTTTATTTAAGGCACGAGAACAGTTTCGACTGAGCAACTTTCGAACGGTCTGTCCTGGTAGTTTTCAGTAAAATCATAAGTAAGCGATTTAATGTCTTTTTTATCACTTTACAGTTATTATCAAAGGCTTCGATGATACAAAATTCACTCTAGGATTATTTTTGTATTAATCTAAAGCATCTGATACAGTCAGCCATAACTTCTTGCAGAAATTATATCATTATGGAATTCGGGGCACAGCTCACAAATAGCCTTCATCTTATTTAAGCAACTGGACTCAATATCTATCATTTGGCAACCATTCTTCTTAAATACTTTATATATGGTATCCCTCAAGGCTCAATTTTCGGCCTTACTCTTTTCCTTGTGTATCAATGACATAGACAATGCTAGTAAATTGATGTTTATTGTTTATGTTGATAACACACGTCTATACACCTCTGGTAATTCACTGAGCTGATAAATTTAACCAATACTAAACTACTAAGTATCGACAATTGAGGTTTGATTAAATAAATTGACTAAATCTTGAAAAAGCCCATTATGCCATCTTCCTTAGAAATAAGTAGTTACCATTTATTTAGCCGCCAGTAAAAATAAAGAGACAAGAATCCACAAAATTCCTTGGTATATACCTAGATTTTCAATTAAAGTGGAAAACACAGTAACTATCCATTGCAAATTAAGTTAACTGTGTGGGTTGATGTACCACACTAAACAAGTGTTAGGAACAAAGGACCTAACTTGCTTATACAATTCTTTGATATACCTGTACTTGACGTATAGACAAATCAGAGCAAACGAAAATTATAATACAAGAAATAATAACTATTTAACTGTACCATTCATGAGATCTCAACAGTCACAGACAAGTATCTTGTATCACGGGCCTTTACTATGGAATGATCTTCCAAACTGTCAGAAAATGCACAATATTACTCTCCTTCAAAACACACTAAAAGAATATTTATTATCCCAATATGTTCTCTAACGTCTTTGTTTAATCTGTCATCTCGTTTCTTTAGGATTAAATTGTCACATGTAGGTTTTGTAAAATAATGAAAACAATCATATACAAGATGACGACTAATAATCATAGATGTTCTAGTAATACATATAGATTTAGCTTAGTTCAAATATGTAAATATGTATTGTGTAATTGATAACTTTTAATGCATGTATATATCCTTACGCTGGTATTTTACACTATTGTTAAACATCCTCAATTGTTTTAGGGCCTTCCTAAGGGAGTCCAATTCCTGGAGGACTCAGGCATATTATATAATGTTATAGCATG
>NC_051404.1:7716518-7717109 GCF_015228065.2 Penaeus monodon | reverse complement strand
CAATATTTGGCTAATATAAATTATTTGATTCTGAAAAACACTACTTCGGTCGCCCAGTGAGCGAGGCTTTGGAGAAAACAGTGCGATGTTTCCTGTGCTTTTCATGTAGTGCTAGGGAATCTTGGATGAAGGTCTATACTAGTATATACTTATATAAGGCTTGTCTGCGAAGGCAAGCCCGGGACATAGATGTTTCTCCTACTTTTGCTCATCACATTTTGGTAATAAGGTGATTAATGGTGCATGAAGAAGTAATTATAAACTGATGACAATTCAGACGAAATTTCTGTTCATTAAATTATGCTAATTTTTATTGATTGTCATACGTCATGCAACTGTACCAGCTACCTGATACCCCATATCAACTTTCTAGCAGCTTACGCCCCGGCATTAGTGCAATCAATGGTATACGAGAAGCGACATTATGAACTAAAAAAACTAAAGCTGAGATGAAGCAAATACTGCCACTCAATCAGAGTCACATATTATTATCAATTGTTTATCGTGACACATTCATGATAAGCTACTCATTTACAGACCCTATGATTCTTGAGACTCTTGAGCTGTAGAAAGTCTTCGCACTGTCTAAGA
>NC_051404.1:7715778-7716412 GCF_015228065.2 Penaeus monodon | reverse complement strand
GGCTTTCCACCTGGGTACTGTGCTTTTTTTCCTGTGCTTTTTATCTTGTTAAAAATATTTTTTTAGATACAGAGATCCTCCACACCATGCCCCGGATACTGAAGAAACCTGTAAGAATCCTAACGTTTTCGCTACACTGCATCAGAAGATGTAATCAATCGCTGATCTGGATAATGAAAAACCGCCATTGTAAAAGAGCAGCAAAATTACCAAGGATCTTTTAGGGAATAACGATTCACACCGAATGCGGAGGAAGCACATGGCGGATGGAGGATTCTAGGGATGCGTGGAGTATCTCGGAAAAATGGAGATGGAGCGCATAATTAGGAGGAAAGAGAGGTTCATAGCAGTCACCGGCGTGCTCTCGGCGTGGTCAGACGGAAACTCCAGTTACCGAGTCTCCCTCACTCAAGCATTCAGATTGGAAGCCTTTGGAAGAATCGCCAAAGTAAAAAGTTACTTCTAAAACTAAAATAAAAAAATAACAATGATAATGGCGAAGAATATACATTTTTTTTACGAAGACAGCAGGGATAGCAGTGAACGTATCGCAGGAACCGTGATGTGCTCCTAAAATACAGGTGAACCGGAAGTCTTAGCTCGCCAGAACACAGTAAGGTTAGCTAATCAACTA
>NC_051404.1:7708237-7708632 GCF_015228065.2 Penaeus monodon | reverse complement strand
TTGGGGTTGTGGGGTTCCTATTTGTTTTTTGCCGCCCATCGCCAGCTTTTTTCACTTAAGTTGTCAGACTGACCACCGTATGCATTTCTTGCCACTGCATCTCGGACTGTAGTCGCACTCAGTAAGTGAGTCGCTGGTGGAATGCGAGCCGCGCCGCAAATCCATTTGTAACTGTCTGGTGCACGTTTGTCGATGTGCTAAAGTGGTAGATGAAACGTCAACAAACGAGAGGCTCTGCAAGGGTTGGTTTAGACAAATGCATCTTACAGCTGCCGTTACTAGTGAGTTTTCTGAGGTGGTTCCAGCTAACTCTTGGAGGTAGAGACCGTTGTTATGGCCTGACTAGTAACTGGAGTGCCACCCTCACTGACTGTTCCACTGTCAGAACCCCAAAA
>NC_051404.1:7706078-7707973 GCF_015228065.2 Penaeus monodon | reverse complement strand
GTTAAGCCATTTCATTACATTTGGGACAACCTTACATTGCGCACATATGTAGAGGGAGGAGTGGATAGATATACATTCATTTGTGGGCAAAATTGTTACCGACATTACTATGCTGGCAAATTTCTCCACTACGAAATAAAAATTTCATAAGAATATTTATGGGAATTCTTTATTCTACCAGTTTCTTGCCTTTTATAATACTTTAGAAGCAACAGACTTTCTTTTTTATTATCAATATCTAGTTAACACTGTCTTTAATCATACATTTAAATGAATTTGCTCAGTGTTATCTCCCTCCCGGTATCAATCTCTAATTCCTATTTTCTTTATTGATTTCAGAGGCGAAGTTTCGGACGCCATATCAACGCAAATCGAAGCAGGGCACGGTTGAACGCTTGGTGGGTTTCTTCTACCCTACGGCGCTGACTTGAGACTTCCTGAACAGCATTTAAAGATAACACTCATTGCCATCATCTCAAATCACTCTTCTTATCTGAGAATCAATTATCATTATCTTTGAACTAGTTAGGCAAGTTAAAAAAAAATTTTCCCCCCAGCTGAACGATAAACCTATCTTCATACCATGCTGGATGATGGCCTCACAGATCAGATCACATCCTCCAACTGTGCAAAGGAGTCTTACTATATATTTATGGTCCCTCAATCACTATTTATCTTGAAAATTATCACCATCATTTTAGCATTCTGGACCATCAGAATTTTGCGTACATCAGCGAAAATCGTAGATCGTCTGGCAGCGCCCGACATGGTGGGTTTCTCTTTTTTTTTGTCGAATCACTAAAAATTATTGTGGTTTTTCGGCTTTTATCAAAATTCACGTTACTCAAAACCTAAAATTTTACCATCAAGCTATTTTTCTTCAAAATACTGTATGGAGTATTAGATACTTATAAAGGTTTTTCCCTTTTTAATGCAGGGACGCAATCTCGTTATGCTGCGCGTCACCCTATTTTGTGTTATTATTACCACTGTTGCCAAGGCTGCGGGTCACGTCATCGTGCCAGGGAGGTTCTTGCAAATTTGTTTGAAACTGCCCATCAAGACCCCATTATGGAGGGTTAACACAACACTCCCATGCTTAATTGCAGGCTTTTACTTCTACTGTCACATTCTGTATAATCTTATATACAAGAAGAATTTTCAGAATAATCAGCAAAACAAGACCATGGTATCAGCGTTAGCTAACTTCGCTGTCTTTGTTGTCATTATGGCCGCAGTTGTTGGGGACGATTCTTATTCACGGAAAAAAGGGTTTAAGGGGTTTTAAAAATTGACCAATATCCAATTTCTCATTTTGGCACAGCCATCATGACCCTTGGATATATTGTGCTGTCTTCCGAAATTAGGCAACGCGCCTGGAATGACCTGCGTCTAATATCCTGTATTTTCTGTCGCTGGCTCAAACGGAGAGTGAAGGACCGATCCCAAGGGAGTGAAGCGTCGCCAGAGCTTCCTAATCCAGATGAAAGAAGTTTAACAGACACTCATACTTTGCATAATGTTGAATCAATTGCTGCGGCAGGAATTCCTATTACAAGCTCTGGAACAGAGGCCGTTATGCAAACGAGCAGTGAGCTATCCAAAAAAGAGATAGACAGAACCAGTATGGATGAACCAGTGCATATACACGAGAAAAAACACATAGTTGAAGGAGCGGCAGCAGATGAAGGAAATACTTCCGACGTTATAGTACGTAGTGAAGCAAATGTTCTTACTAGCAATGTGTCTATTATCACGACAAAAGCATTAGTTTCTGATGTTCTTCCTGATACAACAAAATGTTTGGACATCAAAAGAAACGCATTCACTGTTCATTCTACCATGCCTCCAGTTGAATAAATGAGTATAATTATTTATGAAAGGTACATATAAGA
>NC_051404.1:7705283-7705637 GCF_015228065.2 Penaeus monodon | reverse complement strand
AACATTTTTAAGTTGCAGAGTAGCAGTGTTTAGCACTTTTCCTTCACAAAGTTCATTTACACAATTATGTTAATTGTAATAATGCAGAATTCAACAGGCCAGGAATTCTTCAGTTGGGGCATGATTCAGGGATATGCATTTTCCTCAAACTGTCCGTTTAAATAAATTTCCAGGTCTCATCTGCTCAATAAAGTAATACCTGCTTCAGTGTGGGGTACAATACTTTAAACTGAATTCACGTCAATATCTCCTTGATATGTCTTGTGTCCTGTTACGTAGCCAAGGCCCCTGTGGGCGTTCTATTATGGACTGAAACTTTCATTCGAGCCTCCTGTTCTCTACTATCTTCCTGTT
>NC_051404.1:7704458-7705184 GCF_015228065.2 Penaeus monodon | reverse complement strand
GTATATATATTTAAACATTTTCTGAAATCCTAGGATATTCCCAGACCCATTTGATAGTCTAACCCTCATTAGGCCTAAGCTCTATAATGGTTGTGTGTGCTATCAGAATGATATTGCGAGAGTTTTAAGCCTATTGTAACAGAACTATATTAACTGTATGAATGCTTGTCTGTTCCTGTGTATCTTGCTGTGGCAGTATAGCAAAGGATACATCGATACATATGGGGAATATGCGTGGATCGTTAAATACCAATAGTAGATCAGTTTTTAAAGTCAATTAAATGTTAAATGTAGTTATGTCTCCTATAATAAGTTGAATGGTAGAATAATTAAAACGTCCTAATTCTCTCCTTTCTTGGTGGTCAGTGTATAGTTTTTGTATAATATGTTCCCTGTTATAAAGTTCAGCGTCTCCAAAATCACGGTAAAATATAATATAGTCTGCAAAAGAGAAAATGGTCTTGAGACATGAAGTTCGTTTCAGAGTTTGGCTGGAGATACTGTCAAAGAAGTTTCAAAAGCTTTGTACTTTGAGAAAAGAAGGGGAGGTTCAGCACCTATTTTCTGCTCAGTTGTAAGGGTACAAAAATTTACCGTAGCAGATATTGTAAAATTATAGCATTATTTTTTATAATAACAATTTATGCTATGGTGTGATAGGCTCGTGCTACTTCAGTCATACTGTGGATATTTATTTATTGTGCTTCTAAACTACACTGCGTTTTG
>NC_051404.1:7703333-7704247 GCF_015228065.2 Penaeus monodon | reverse complement strand
AATCCTTTAGCATTAAAGAGAGTGGCTACATTTATTCCGTAACGCTCGCCATTTACTTTGACTTCATAACTGAAACAAGAAAGACGGCAATGATCCAAAGCTTATTCTTCCCTAGTGATCAACCATTCCTTAGAGGAATATACATAAACATATCCATGTGTCAAAAGAATGTAAGAATTATACCGTCTTCTTTCTGTTGACACGCTGTGATCATGGCAACCATATGACACTTATTAGCCAACAGTCATGCCAAAATTTTCAACAAGCGTATACCTCAAATGAATTCCGATAGGAACGTCTTGCCACATTACCTATCTGCGAAAAGTTACAAATTTACTAAACTTTAGTGAAGTTTTCCTCCTCGTTGTTCGTAAGTCATCGTTGTTGTTTTTTCTCATTTGTCCTCTTACGGGAAATGATGTAATATTTGAATGATTTATATGTATGGTTCTTCCATGGTTTCCTTATAAAAAAAGATATGTATAGAGGTAAAAACAAGTGTGCTTGTGCAATATGTAAATTATTAGAATAAAATGTCTACATCAGTTGGTATCTTTTTATCCAAATGAGTTTCATAATTTACGTAGACTGAGAATTAGATCTATTACATTATATTTTTTCCCGGAGAGTATCCAGTAAATGTTAAAACTTTGCAACAGAGAATACAAACTCGGAGAAGGAATTAGTAATAGGAGACTAATTCCAAGATGTTCCGAGAATATGTCTGTTGTTTTCTATCGAGGTCTCCTTGGTGACTTGTTTTTCATGATGTTAACTTAGACTCAATAACAAAGGGGGGAGGGGGGCGTTCTATGAACAATATTCACTGGAAATGAACAAGAGAGAGACAGGTGTTGAAAAGGCAAAATCGCAAGGGATACAAAAATCAGAAATAAAAAAAAAAATCGTGTAGC
>NC_051404.1:7700450-7701798 GCF_015228065.2 Penaeus monodon | reverse complement strand
CCTTCTCTTTTTTATGCTTTTATGCATGAAATATACTCTTTATGAACAAATGTATAAAAACGGTAAATATTTTTTTCTTATATCTTTATTCACCATATGCATTTTATTATATACATATCCTTCACCAATGATCAACAAAATGCTTTCACAACAATAAGTCTTTAATGGCTGGTTGAGATATAATTTTTTTTTTCTTTTCAAAAATATTTTTTTACAATAATATATAACAAACAGGGTTCTTGTGATTAGTAAAAAAAATGAGTATATATATTGACAAATTAATTTCTAAATACAAGTAATAAAATTATACTTGAGACAATAAACAAATCAAAACACTGTATGGCCCAACAACTTATCTGTATAAAAGAAAAAAAAGTGTAGCAAATTACCACATTAAGGAATGTGGAAAAAATCATCCATCAACTGTAATTTGAGCAATATCACCTCTATTGACATTTTTCAAGCAATCTTTGTACAAATGGTTTTTGCTTCGGTATAGAATTCCAGGGAATCTTGGGTTCCTTCTCTGCCAATGCCACTGGCCTTCATTCCTCCAAATGGCATGTTGAGGTCTCGCACCAACCAGCAATTGGTCCACACTGTGCCAACCTGGAGGAAATTGGATGCAAAGGTGAAAAGAAATATTTTCCTACATCTATGAAAATACAGCATATATATTAAATCAAACACCAACCCATTGAATGTTACAAAACTACATATAGTACATTAAAATTCTCCCTCAAAACTAATACCTTTAGTTTATGTGCCATGCGGTGTGCCATGCCAACATTAGAGGTCCAAACTGAAGCACACAGACCAAAAGCAGAGTTGTTGGCCCGCTTGACCACCTCTTCCTCTGTGTCAAAGGGTACAACGCAGGTCACTGGGCCAAAGATCTCCTCTTGCATGCAACGAGAATTGTCATCCAGTCCAGTGATAATGGTTGGTCTCATGAAATAGCCCTAAAACAAAAGACCAAAGAAAATTTATTCATTCTTGTACATTCTTGACATATACTCTTTTGTAACATGAATATTTTCATATAAGGTGTCACATTATAGACTGTAGTCAAGTACATGGGATGTGTGGCCCAACAAGCTGGCAAATGATAACATATATTGTCTACCAAGATCTGCCCTATACAAGGCGGGACAGTTCTTGACTATGGCTAAATACTGTATACATAAGAGGTGCCCAGAGGTGGAGGAAGAAAGTTGCCAAAATAACAAATTTTAATTTACTGCCAAATAAATGTCTCTTATTTTGATATTTGAAATCTCCAATGATATTAGAATGAGGATATATATGTAAACTTTGATAGCAATTTACATCTCACTATCTGGATGCC
>NC_051404.1:7699300-7699754 GCF_015228065.2 Penaeus monodon | reverse complement strand
TTAAATCCCACAACAGCCCTATCTGCCTCCATGAGAATTTTACTCCGCACCCTTCTCTCAAAACCCCAAGTGAAATACCTGTTTATTATCCTCTGGTAAAAGAAGCAGGTCCACACCTTCGCCACAGAGGACATTCCCGCCATCCTCAACGGCATACTTGACGTACTTTTTCACTTTTTCCAAATGGGGCTTTGAGTTAAGGGCCCCCATGAAAACCTCTTGATTGGAGGGGCAGCCGACCTTGATTTCCCTGATGAATAGAGGTTGAAGATGAAATTTTCTTCTCTTTCTTATCTTGGGGTACTTTATTTTACTTTTTTTTCTAATTGATAGTCAAAGGATGAGGTTATTATCTGGGGTCATTTTCAGTAAAGATGAAGAAAAAGGGTCGACTGAACATCTGATATGCCTTAATGCTACATGCAAATAAAGACAAATGTTTTCACCATCTAAC
>NC_051404.1:7699117-7699275 GCF_015228065.2 Penaeus monodon | reverse complement strand
ACAGATTATAACACTAGCATTTGGCTCATATAAAATGGAATTTGCCATATCTACACAGTTATTACACTGTAAGTCTTAAAAAAAAACTTTATCAAAATACTAAAATGTCACTTGATCTCTACCTACAACAAAAGCATCAAGAACAATAAGAATATCTT
>NC_051404.1:7697926-7699098 GCF_015228065.2 Penaeus monodon | reverse complement strand
CTTACTTGGCTATATCCACAAACTTTTCTAGGAATGTCTCATAGATGGGGCGCTGAACAAAGATTCTTGAAGTACAGAGGCAAACCTAAAGATATTGTTGATAATGATAAAGCTTATGTCACACACATAATTTTGTAATTCATTTTATTAGAGCTATATAGCTATCATTTTGTTGGCAACTTGCTTTTATGAAACAAAAAAATATATAAATACTTGTGCAACATAACATAAGACAACTTAAGTAAAAGGTCAAAAAGACATAGCTGGAGAAGAATAGAAAAGAGATATCAAAGAACACGTACCTGACCCTGATTGATGAAAGACGATCTCTTGAGCGTGTTCACACAAGCATCTAAGTCACAGTCACTGAAAACTACAGCTGCATTTTTCCCACCCATCTGCAAAAATAGGTCTATTAAATCTTCATTTATTAGCTATTCCACATAAAATTGCCACATTAATTAACAAAGGCAAGTATATAATAGAAAATAATATCAATTTCGTTAGGTAAGTTATTGCAACAATAAATCTAGTAATAATTCATATGAGTTTCTGTAAAGCCGTATCTGAATAAAAATAACATTTCATTACACTTCACACCAGTGATTAATTACATGGAGAATTTTATCATCAGTGAGAAATACCATTGTTCCAGCACTCTGGAAGTTTTGTCTGGATAAAACAATCAGATGTTATTCAGTATCTTATTGATGTGCAATATCCACGAGCATTTGTCAAATTCATTAAGTATAAAAGTCCCTTCACTGTTCTGATTCTGTTGCCAAGGATTGCTACATAAAATAACTCAGACAAACATAGACCCTACATAAATACCTCCAATGACAGTTTTTTGAACATGGGTGCTGCGACCTGGGCTATGTGCTTCCCTGTAGCGGTTGAGCCCGTGAAAGACACGAGAGGGACGTCAGGATGGCTCACCAAAGCCTCGCCTGCAGAGGGCCCCGTTCCAAACACCATGTTGACAACTCCACTTGGGAAGTCTGGCAGAACAAATTTATAATATAATATGCTACAGACTATAATTGTGTTAATTAATAATTGGATCATATGCAAAGTATTTTTATATAAGTAACAAATTATCTTCAATTCTTTTCTAATACACTGAATACTTATCTCCAAATGAGTTGTTATGTATATCTGTGCTGATTTGG
>NC_051404.1:7696425-7697894 GCF_015228065.2 Penaeus monodon | reverse complement strand
AATTCTAGGACCAGTACATTAATATTTGTAAAGCTATAGATACAGTGAAGCAATTCTATATTTGGCAAAATTGATATTCATATTTGAATAGTGCTTTATAGAGTTTGACATTCTGAACCTCTGACATCCCATAAAAGTAATCTTGTAAAGACTTACTAGCATTCCACAGAATCAAAGGCCAACATATACATACAGATTGTAAGTTTGTATCACAAGGACATAACACAATGACTTCAGCTATAAATTTACAGTTTTGTTAAACTATTTAGTGTTATTAGAGGAATATCTAAATAAATAAAATAATGCAAAACATGAAGTTCACATTACAATCTGCCTATTATATTTCTGTCCAAAACAAAACAACATGTCCTTATATCTACCTGCATCCTGAAGCACCTTGCACAGCATATAGGCTGTGACAGAGGTAAGTTCTGAGGGTTTGGCAACTACAGTATTGCCGCATATGAGTGCTGGAGCAAGTTTGAAGGTCAGGAGATAAAGGGGAAGGTTCCATGGGCTAATTAGGCCAGCAACACCCACTGGCTCTCGGACTGTGTAGTTGACTACGCCTGCGTCAGTCCTTACACTTGATCTGTTATTCAAGGGTCAGAGCTTCTAGTATTGTTCAGTTTTTGGGCTGCTTTAAATGTAAATCTAATATTGTTATGCACCTAAGATTATTTTCTAAGTGGATATTTCTCAACTAGCTATTATCTTCTACAGGAAATTTCCCATCTGCCCACAATCAGGAAAGACACACAACTATCTTTGGCTACACTGCACAAAATTTGCATATTGCATAATGTTCCATCAGAACTACCAGAACCTCTATACTATTAAACCAATTGTTGGGAAGTTCACACACAATCAACAGACACAACATCACCTACTCAAAAAAACGTGTGGAATGACCCAGTGAAAGTCACTCTGGCCTGCATGGGCTTCTTATAAAGAAATGCCTAGGGACCCCAACAACTACAGTACCTTTTCTATACCAGTTCCTGTTAAGTGCAAAAAAACTACTCATAATCATTGCAGACATCTAGTAACCGCTTCAACATCAGTGCTAAAAACTACTATCATATCCAAGAATGAGTCTGTACACAGATATGAACTGTCCTACATACTCACGTATTAAGATTATTTGGAACAGTCTGAGCGAAATGTCTTAGGTTCAGGACAGCACGTGGAATATCCATTGCCCTTGCTAGCCAAACTGGCTTCCCCTGATCGCGAGATTCAGCAACGGCAAACTCTTCAAGTCGTTGTTCCAGCAAATCAGCCACCTTCAGGAGATGCTTGGCTCGTTCTTGAATGGGTAATCCTGACCATCTGAAATTTAAGTAATGAAGTTAGTGAAGAATGTTTCTTGTTTTGACTGAATATGTCACAAATTGTAGCATTTCCTTCTTAAGAACTGCTTCTTTTTCTTAATTCAAATTCATTTCTGGTACTACAAAGTATTTTGA
>NC_051404.1:7695344-7695574 GCF_015228065.2 Penaeus monodon | reverse complement strand
CTCTACTCACTCTGGGAAGGCCCTCTTGGCCGCAGCAACCGCAGCATTGACTTCCAAGTTGCCAGAGTCGGGAATCTTGGCCCAAACCTGCCCCGTGCCTGGTTCATAGGAGTCCATGGTCCTCTTGCACGGCACCATCACGCCCGCGATGAAATTCTCGACGACCACCTTCACGTTCATCTTGCCTGTAGGGCGGTTGGCGTGAATTATTACCCTATTTGAAACGGGTC
>NC_051404.1:7694792-7694867 GCF_015228065.2 Penaeus monodon | reverse complement strand
CGATTATCTTTTTTACCATTACTAAATTATCTCCAAAGAAAATATATGGAAGAAACACGCAAAAAATCGTATTGT
>NC_051404.1:7693953-7694360 GCF_015228065.2 Penaeus monodon | reverse complement strand
TAGGGTATGGTAGCTCCATCCTCGATGTAAATACTAAGTGGCAACTGTCGAGCTCAACCCCGCCCCTTTACCTTTTCCTTTAGTATCTATTGCAATTATCTGCTTATGATTCCTCAACGGTTCTGTCTTTTTACATTTAGTTACTATTTTCATTACTGAACCATTTACATCCATCATACACCAGGCCACTTATCCATCCATCCACCTGCATATTCATCCCCATTTCTTTAATAATCTAGCCAGTATGTATTTTTTTCTTAATGTTTCAGTCTGCTGCCCTCCCCTCTACCCAACCTACTAGATTGTAAACATTCTACATTAATCCACGAAAAATATGCGTATTCACGTATACCCAATACCTATACGTCAGCATGATTCCATACTCACATACACATAAACACTGGTGC
>NC_051404.1:7693669-7693784 GCF_015228065.2 Penaeus monodon | reverse complement strand
AAGGAAAGGAAATCTAAATATGCACGGCTGTACTTCTTGGATAATTCAGTGACCGTATATGGAAGGCAAATCGAACGAAAATAGTGAAAATGAAGAAGAGAATAATACACTATTT
>NC_051404.1:7693234-7693612 GCF_015228065.2 Penaeus monodon | reverse complement strand
CTCATACAAAGGACGGAGAAAACGCAAAACCGATCTCCATTACATAAAGAGGAGTACAGACGCCTACTATTACACGGGACAAACCCCTGCACGTATCGCTCCATCTTATCGTGGTGCTTCATATAAAATTACCTCTCAACATTTTTAATGCTGTGCAGAGATATGCACATGTAAACACATATAAGCATCTAAGCACAAACAGGTGGTTTGTGATTAACTGTAGGATAAAAACAACAGACCATGATTATTAAATTAATGCAACGGTGTAGCCATCCCACAGGCGACAGCAAGATTTATAGAGCTGTAATTCTTGTAATACAGTGAAATATACAAACTTACTGTAGAGTACGCATTACACGCGTGCGTGCCGGTAGGCAA
>NC_051404.1:7690186-7690262 GCF_015228065.2 Penaeus monodon | reverse complement strand
GCTTATTTTCGTAATTTTTTCGTAGTTGGCCGAGTCCTTATAATGGTGTGTCCGACAAGGTTGCGTGACGTCATCT
>NC_051404.1:7686758-7687490 GCF_015228065.2 Penaeus monodon | reverse complement strand
ATTCTTTAAAAACACCGTAACCCATAGAGGTTATTCACCGTCTATTCTGAAGGTTTTGATGGATGCACGTCTAGTCCTATGGCCACTAGGACTGGCCTCGGGGTGTAACTTTAACACTCGTAAGAAGATCGCTACATAGTAACTATTGGATGGGGATGGGAAAAGAAAAACGTAGTGTCGCACCCATAGTTACAACTACGCCCGTACCTCCCAGTTAGGCCTTGACTGTTCCATTGTACTTACCGTCTGTAAGTTCGACACTAGAAGAAAAACAAATCGAAGTGGAAAGTGGATGCAACCTCTTTAAGAGCACCCCAAGACAGAGGAGTATCTACTGCGTCGCTCGGTTACTGTGCACTGCTAACTGTGAACTTTGTCAAGGCCAGGCGCCCGGGACTCGTCGTCGAGGTATCTCATGTGCCAGATACTCCTATTCTCAGGACGGCTGATGCCCGTCATTTGAAGGTATTTTGTTCGTTTTTTCCAGTTTTTCATTTTGTGGGAGAAGGTCGTGTGAAGACAGGGGTGATTGTTTTGTGGTGTGATCCAGCGTTGATTTCGTTTCCATGTCGTTCGTTTTAAAATTGATTGAAATATGAAAAAATGCGCTTCGATCTTCGATCCGCGTTCGATTCCTGTGATGTCTAGCGCGATGGTCAAATTATGAAACTATGAAATCCTCAGTTGGGAAGTTTAATTCCTCCATGCCTAGCTTTACATTTCTAATATCCA
>NC_051404.1:7686274-7686739 GCF_015228065.2 Penaeus monodon | reverse complement strand
CTAATGTGTACACAGACTACAACTGTGTTCAGATGATGAGCTAAATATAAGCGAGAACATTAGTATTCTTGTCATAATGGATTGAACATCATGTGAGGAAAGTTGCCACTTGCCGGTTAACTAATGTATTCTGCTTGCTAAAGCATTTTGAACAATTTTACATGAAATAAATCCATTGCCTATTTATCACTTTAGTCTTTAAAGGAGATTGTGATGGTTATACTGAATTAGGGTATAAGTTATTTTACATCTTTAAAAGCTTTTTACGATAATCATATCATGTGCTTGTTACTATGTTGAGTGTTCTTTTTTGTATAAATTATGCTTTTACCATTATACTGTAATATCAACACATGAACTGATTAATAATGATAACAATAACACTGATGATTTTGAGAGGAACATTCATCAAATTATTATGATAACATAGCAATGAGAACAGCAATAGTAATGATTTGGGCCAAA
>NC_051404.1:7685996-7686150 GCF_015228065.2 Penaeus monodon | reverse complement strand
GTGGATGATTTATACTAAGTTAAGAAAATAAAAGAAAGAAAACCCACGATTAAGCCGAAGGCCACCAGCTCGCATCTTCTTTGTTTTATCCACACATACGCATGCAGTTGCACACACAAACACGCGACCGCAAGCATACACAGTACATACATGG
>NC_051404.1:7685648-7685755 GCF_015228065.2 Penaeus monodon | reverse complement strand
A
Source organism: Penaeus monodon (assembly GCF_015228065.2). Taxonomy (NCBI): domain Eukaryota; kingdom Metazoa; phylum Arthropoda; class Malacostraca; order Decapoda; family Penaeidae; genus Penaeus; species Penaeus monodon. Next base: position 7,685,754 of record NC_051404.1, on the reverse strand, counting down.
ATAGGGGCAGCGGGAAGGTGAAAGAAAAAAACGGGATGCAAATACAGAGGTGATATTTCTGGGTACCTTTTTCATTTAGTAATAGAGCAAAGGGCATTGCATCTAC
>NC_051404.1:7682743-7684376 GCF_015228065.2 Penaeus monodon | reverse complement strand
GCTTATGCAAAAAATTTGGTTCATACTTGTATAGTCACGGATTTCGATATATATTTGTTTTGTTGAATAAATAAAACATGGAATGGCAGTGATGTTATATGGAATGATATTATTTACTTGTCATTCCTGTGTATATCTCGTTCAATCTTTAGACATCTAACGGTGATGTCATGTGGAATGACACAGATAATGCCTGGCATGCTAGTATACATCGTCTCTCTGCATCTCATGCCTTCGTTTGTGATATGACACGGATTGACGCCCTTTTTATCCGTCATTTCAATATAAATCCACTCTCAGCACCTGATTTTAGGGTGAAATGAAATTGGTATTACCTATGACTGGATTGTAAATTCAGTATTTGCACTTCATTCAGATTTTTTGGGAAAGTGAATGGTAGTAACAGCATACTGAATTATGCTGTCGTTACCCTGTCACTCATTTGTAAGCTTCATCGAACTACACATCATTCTACATTCACCAAACAGACTGACAGGGACACCACATGGATGAACACTGGTAATACAGGCCATTCCAGAATACGTTCTCTTCCTAAACGTCATTACATCTTTAGAAAATAAAAAGGCAATGGCATCATTCGTCATTCCAGTATAAAATGAATCCCCTCTACATCTCATCACATCTTTAGTAAACAAAATGACTGTGATAACACCTGGAATGACATTGGTATTACCTGTCATTTCAATGTTTATTATTTCCTTGTACCTCTCTCGGAATGGAATGACACGAACATCCCTGGTCATTCCAGTGTACACCCTCTCCCCGTTTTCATTCCATCTTTAGCAAACTACATCAGAATACTACTACACTACCTACATTTTTATTACCTGCATTACAGTGGAAATCACACCTTTACGCTTCGTTGCCTATAAACGGTGGTATCGCATGGAATAACACTGCTATTACTCGATATTACTCGGGCAAAGCATGGAAATGTTGACCAAAAAGCAAATTCAGAATGCTAGTTCCGCCTCGGATTATTTCACGCAACATTGGTATTCTTCAGTTTGTTAAAGGTGGAATGAAGTGCGGACAGGTATTAGCATGGCAATTCTATGTGGCATGACTCATTCAGTTTGTAAAAAAAAAATATGAGTAAGATACAGAGAGAATATTCAGTTTGCAATGGTAGGGGTCAGTGTCATTCCACATTAATATAAACATTATTTTATTAAATGTTGATTTGAATGACAGGTACCCACAGTGGATACGAAATTCTTTCAATTAATGTCTAAATCAGTCCAAGGTATTTACAATGATCTCCATTGTGTTAGTGAGTCCCCAGTATTACGGCAGAATAATTGATAATTCATTCAGATTTGAGAAGGTCTTTTTTTCAATACATTTATCATACTAATGTTTCATCAAAGTGTTTAAATTTTAAACGTCAAATAAAAGAAAAGAAGATAGCATCTCCTTATCTTACAATGTTCAAAGAAAATGGGCTTTATCATTCTAACAGAAAACGTAACTCTCAAGGGAAAACAATTTTTAAAAGATTCCCTCTGGATAGATGACTTCTGGTAGGTATAATAACTAGGTGGTAAACATCAGATAATTCCAGTGTTACGAATAAAAAATACACCTGAGAAATGAAAGTGAGTAAGCGTAT
>NC_051404.1:7681537-7682447 GCF_015228065.2 Penaeus monodon | reverse complement strand
CTTTTCCAATTCAAATATATGCACACATGATATGGTATAGCTGTCTTGACCCCCTCTTTCCCGGCGATCTACAAAACACCGATTATCAATATGACTCACACACCACGACTCACGGCACCTTTACATAACGAACTCGCAGTTATTCAGGAAGTGACACTACTACCGCGATGGTGCCACACCCATGGTAGAAAGTAATATAGGTGGTATAAGAGTTTTTTTTGGGTAACGGTACAAAGAAAGACAAAATGAAATAGTTGCTCGTTTTCATCCCGTTGTTCTTTTATATAAAACTGAAACCGACTGTTTCATTGCATCGTAAAAAGTGCATTATCCTAAACCGCCATTATATATGGGTGCATGTATAACCGAAATCATCATTAGTCACAAAAGAATCACCCATAGGATATTTTACAGGCGCAAAAAATACCCCTCGGGTTGCGTTCGTTCATGCGACAGAAGTCAACGGCAGCTCCCTGAAAACGTGCTCCTTGTGTGTCCACAAATCCCCGCGCTCGGCCGTTTCTCACGCCGAGATCGCCATGGTGGAACACCGGCTTGTAACTCTAACAAGCATATGAATGCACCTTATGGAAATAATGGAAGGATGAACAGTAAATTACAGATTTCTGTTTCTTTGTTTAGATTTTCTTTGGTCTTGGTTAAAAGTACTACCTCCGGTATTTACACATATCATTGGGCTGCGAAAGTCCATTTCATTGTGCATTTTGGCTGCTGATTTCTTGCTTTATATTGAAGCTTTTAGTGTTTTGGTTCTAAAGACCTGGATTTTGTAGAATTTGCTGTTCTAAGTAAATTATTGAAAACTTTCTTTGCCATAACCATTGCTTCCGAGGGAGTAGACGATACAATTGGATAAATTTTAACTACTTGTATGCGCCCGAGCCGATTG
>NC_051404.1:7680621-7680976 GCF_015228065.2 Penaeus monodon | reverse complement strand
CCTTATTCCGTTAATGTTCATAATTCTCAGTCAGTGTCCCAGTGCAATAATCTACCGAAAGAAGGACGTGCCAAGACGCTGTTACTTTTGTCCTTAGTTAACGCTGTCCGTGATTTGCTGAGTCATCGATGGCGCCCAAATCCTCCGCTAAAACATTTTTTATTGTTGTTTTCTCCTTTTTTATGTTATATTTATCGTCGTTGTTGATATACAGTATATTTCTATTACTGCTTATTAGTATTAGATGGATTTTATATATCACTTTTTTTGTAGATAATGAAAGTATTTGGATAATATATCGACAGCGTTGTTGTCACTATTGTAAGCGACTTTAGTTAGGGAAAAGAAAGTGTTC
>NC_051404.1:7678990-7679179 GCF_015228065.2 Penaeus monodon | reverse complement strand
CGGAAGATAGAAGTAGGTGACATCGCCCCGTGAGACAAGAAACCAGATCTTGCAACGTCTGCCTAGCAAGGTCCGTCACCGCGTCACCGGAGCGTAAAAGGCCCATTTGCACGACGGGGTGACACGGGGATGGTGATGTCAGGGTCTCAGGATGTCAAGGTCGAAGGTCTAAAGGTGTCATGGTCTAAG
>NC_051404.1:7678045-7678742 GCF_015228065.2 Penaeus monodon | reverse complement strand
CTTTTCTTTATTTGATATAACTGGGAAAGTCTTAAGAACACTGACACCAGACAATAGTAAAAACAAGGACAATCATAAAATATGTCCATTACTGATTATTTATGTATGAGTCCCAAATTCTGAAAGTTCTCAGTAATTATCCATAACATGAATATATTACACTTCAAACTATCATAAATAACCTTCACTGTCTACATGTAAATAACTCGAATAAATTTTATCTTAATGTTTTAATTAACGGTGAAGACAAAGGTTTTTTTTATCGACGCCGATACGCCAGGAGAAAGATCCGAGATGAATTCCAGAGCCAGTGACGTCACAGTCCAATCTCATTAGCAGACGATATATCGCGACGGTGACGTAATCATGAGGTGATCGTAGAGGGCAATTCGTAGCTAGTTAGAGTTTTTGCATGATTCTTTGTTCTTTTTTTACATAACGTGCGGTTATTAAGGGAAGTGATTCATCTTTAATATAGCATACTTGGATCGCGGACCCCCAATGTTCCCACGGTATATGAAGACACAAGAACGCACAGGAACACAAACACTTAATCTCACGTTCAATGCACATGGTATACTGGTCAGCTCATATCACGCATGGGTGGTCTGTTACTGGGATGACAAGGTGTAGGGGTGGGGGTGCATTAAAGCCTAGGTGGCATTGTTTGCATTTTTTTCAGGTGACGGCTTTGTGT
>NC_051404.1:7677709-7677823 GCF_015228065.2 Penaeus monodon | reverse complement strand
AATTGGACTTTAATGCGAGAATGAATGCCAGATCTACGTGTGTATCTGCCTGTTCAAGTATGCCGATGTTGCGTTTGGCTTAATTGTCCCATATCGTTGGTAGCATTTCCAAGC
>NC_051404.1:7676303-7677543 GCF_015228065.2 Penaeus monodon | reverse complement strand
CCTGTATTGCACTGAAGTTGAAGTTTCTTGTATTTGTCAGTGAATAGTGGCAGGTCATAAATACATAGTAAGAAGAGAATTGTGCCGAGAACGGGACGCCAGAAGAGACAGTGGCAGGGTCAGGCAAACAGTGATCCAAAAAACAATAGGGCTTCTGGTCCTGCAGTATGAGTCTGTAGTCGCTTAGGTCGAAAATTATATACATCTGTAATGATACTGTGGGCGTCAATTCAGTCCATGTGTGTATATATGTATTGTGTTAGAATATTATACAAGCGATTGATGTGAAGAGAGATGTGGAGGTAGTTAAATAGGTATGTTCAGTCATAAATCTATAAAAAAGAGATGTAATGTTTATACAAAACCAAGCGTCAAGCATGATATTAAAAAGTACATATTTGAAAAAAGATTTGGAGGACAGGACCAAGACTTGGAGCATAGGATTTCAAGATAATGGCAGAGATTTGGTCAGGACCTAACCCCTTAATTGTGCCTTAGAACAACAGTAGTTTCTGTATAGCGTTTGTCGATAGAGGAGTCTCCCACCCTAATATAGGTAGAACAGGAAATGCCTGAAGTTGTGTTTTTGTGTGAAAGCGAACTGGAAGTGTATGCTTGTTTTGTGGTCTGAATCGACTAAGTGCTGTTGTATCACTGCCGGCATGTCCTAAATTCGCAACTTCAATAAGTGATTTTTGATGTCGCTTCTGACATTGGTGATGAGTGGAAATGTTTTTTCGTCCGGCTTCGATGCGTTTTTAGGAAATACTTTTAAAAAATGAGAGCAGACCGATTTTAAGGTACCTTGTAAGTCAGCGCATCTGTGATTATTTTTCGTAGATCCCTGGGAACTACATGATTTTGTGTGGCTATTGGCTAGCGTCTTTGGTGGAATATCTTTTTCCATGATTGCAGATGACGTGTCTCTGGCTCTCCTTGGTTGGCAATAAAAGGCCTCATGTAAGTTTACTCGTAATTCGTAATATGCAATTGCGTTAGCGTCGGTATGAGATCTGCGTCAACAAGGAGAATGCACTAGGATAACCTGGGTTTGTATCCGTGTTGCACTAAGCATTGTTTTCGGGAGTAGGGTCTACATAAGTATATATACCTCGTGCGGGAGTGAAGTGATTCCATGTCATGTCAGTGAAATAGTTATCTAGTCGTGTAGTCACCTATGTTGATGCGTTATTATGTGCGGAGGTTATATCTGTGTTAGAAATAGATGATCAGTGAAAAG
>NC_051404.1:7676024-7676264 GCF_015228065.2 Penaeus monodon | reverse complement strand
TTACCGCTAGAAAAATGCTGGATTCAGTGATTCCAAAGTCTGGGTCAAGATCTCGCTTGGGTTTAACGACAAGGCTTGGTGGCGGTGAATACACATACGAGTAAGTAGTTATTTAGATGTCGGTACACACCGCATAGCGTCAGTCGAATGGCCACGCGATGGTCATGCTTAGGGGGAGCAGTTCAGCTGGGTCATTGCCAGTGGTCAGCAATGACTCTGTGCCTATTATAATGTCAGTCT
>NC_051404.1:7674750-7674894 GCF_015228065.2 Penaeus monodon | reverse complement strand
ACATACACACATACTTTTGTATCTAGGAATTAATTAAAGCATTTGACACCTAGTGCGCTAATCCTAGCATAAGACATCCTAGTTCTGGCCAAGACCTTGGTCTTTCCCAGTATGAGATACCCCGGTTCGGCCTATCCCAGTAGG
>NC_051404.1:7672162-7674212 GCF_015228065.2 Penaeus monodon | reverse complement strand
ACCTAATGAGACTTGATTGCGCCTGCCATCACTCGCATACTCGTCTCTTGTTTACATCACTGATCATCTAAGTATGGATGGAAACTCTTATAAAAGAAACAAAAACAACTCATATTAATCCTCTGATATGCAAGTCATTCCGAGTATGTTGCTATTCACGATAGCTGGACAAAGAATTTAAAATTAGCTCTGCAATGTTGCCTTTTTTTACAGGTTCTTTGTTCTTCGTCTGCTCCATTGTCATCCTTTCAAGATACGTAATACTTTCTTGGTGTTATTCTTATAGTTATGGTATCATACTCCTTACCATAACTTGCGCTTGTTATGATAAAAAAATACATGCACTTGCATATTTCCTTGCAAAAGATAAGACAGGAATTTCTACCCAAAAACTGATAACGTGTTAAAAATAATAGATTACACGAATATGGATCTTGGGTTATACGGTTTAATACCCTGTAGCTTATGTCAATTTGCGATGATCATCTGTCAGTTTTGTATCCTATAACGTGATAAGATACGGATTTGTGAATGTACCCGCTTGTTCTGCCCCAAATGTGCGATTCCGATTCACTACGAAATGAATGGAAGTGGCACTCTAAAAATCACAGATCATTCGTGTTTAGATAGCCTAATCATCCGAAACCATCCGTCAATTGTGAGGCTTTGGCCGGGTGATAAGATAAGAATAAAGAGTGCGCCCGTGACCCCCGTCCCCCGCGTGCGCAAGGCGAGCGTCTCTCGTCTCTTGCATGTAAACACAGCTGTCAAGACTCGAGGCGCGAGGTTCGTTGTGCGAGTGTTTCTCCGCGATTTAAAACCGTGACACGCGTTGATGACGACCTATTCCTACCTGTAATCGCGCGGGAGCAGGTGAGAAAAGGATGTGTGTGAGTGTCAGGCGTTTTTTCCCTCGAGGTTAGGTTCGAGGAGGAGATAAAACGCTCGAGGAGGAGGTTTTAGGGCGAGGTCGACACACTTCGGGGACTTTGGGAGACTCGACGGTAGTTTCGTATTTTTTCTTTCCCTTTATTACTTGAATTGTTTGATGTTTTGTCGTTTGGGTGAATTTACTTGAAGGGGAAGGTGGTTAAGCGTTCGACGAAGTATTATGACAGTTATTTTGTTTATAATTATAAGTTTGAGCCACAAGACAAGGGCCGACTATGTTTTTTAAGGTTATTAACATTAGCATTTTATTTCTTTGGTGTATAGTGATATTATTGATTTGCTCTTTACTAATCATTTCAAGAAACAGATATTTGGAGTGTGTTTAGATTTGTGTGTCATGAGAATTAAGGCTTATTTTTTTATATTGTTACAATGATTTGAATTTCATGACTTTTGAAATTGTGTTTTTTATGGGAAATGTATGTGTATTACGGAAGAAGCAACCACAAGAGGGTTCTTGAGCTTTATTTGGTACTGAATTAGTAAATGGTTAGGAAACACCCACAGTGGCTTTTAAAATGAGAGTTTCTTTTTCATATAGGAATAATATTAGCAATGTTCTTTTCTAATCCACTTGAAATGCTGGGGTCTGTGAGGGATGGCTGGCAATCTTAAATCTGACTCAAAAGTAATGCAGTCTCAAGTGATTCTCTTGTCCCAGTACTTAGTGCTTTGGTAAAAACCAGCAAATCTTCATTACATGTCTCCTGGCAAGATGGGGCTTGGTCTGTTTCCTTATTCTATGTATAAAGTGTCTGCAGGTTGATAGGTAATATCTTGTCAGAGTAAAAACAGTCGGGAATTGATTGTCTTTACCAGAGTACCAGTGGCATAAGTGTAGGTGTCCTCTGATGGTTTGCCTGTGTTTTATGAATATTTATGTAATTTGAAGTAATCTGCAAATTGAATATAAGTTATAACATATAGAATGATAAAACTTTTAAATTTCAACTTAAATAAAACTATTGTTGCAAAGGTCATGGTTGTCTGCAACATTTACATCATATGTTTTCAGTCATTTTTTTCTTATGAAGGAAGAGTAACCATATAAAGATTTGTGTCCTCATTTACTCTCTCCACTCATGAGATAGTTAACAGC
>NC_051404.1:7671754-7672123 GCF_015228065.2 Penaeus monodon | reverse complement strand
GGGTGTATTTTGTCATCTGTCACCTACAGAGCAGTTAGCTCATATGATGAAAATGTCAGTGCATTAGCTGGGGAATAATTGAAGTGATTGGAAGGAATTAGGTTTTCAAAATAAAGTACTCTGAGAATTAATGCAGTTGAAAGAGAAATTTTTTTGATTTGGTGTTGCTAAATTCTGGAAATATATTTCAGGTACAAGATGAGCCTGAAGATCTGTAACCTTCAGGGAGTTACGGATGCCCTGTTCCGTGAGTTCCTCTCCCAGCCTGGGGAACGGCAGTGGTGCAGCGAGATTCTCCGTTCCATCACCAAGGGTAATCAGTGTCTTGTTTGTCAAGACTTTTCTCTCGAGTTTTTGCTTTTAAGAAAC
>NC_051404.1:7669273-7671471 GCF_015228065.2 Penaeus monodon | reverse complement strand
ATGAATCATTTATGCCATGGTGCTTACAGATCTAATCCAGGAAAATATTTACCATATTTAATAGCATATAAGACACTTTTTTCCAAACAAATGATTGAAAAAAACATTCCTGAGATAGGGACACTCTTTTCTGAACATAAATTGCTGAAATGGAGGTGTGTCTTTTATGCTTCAAATTTGGTAAGCATTACCAGTCTACATGATTATGATGTCATATATTAAATCTGGGGCATGTATGTGGTCATGTAAATGAAAGCAAAGAGGGGATAATATATGTGAAGCCTAGCATTATAAGATTGTAGATGACCATGCATTATATCCACTTTTTCTGTTGTACAGATGATTATTCACAGTAGAACCTCCTTTAGTGATGTTTTGACTTCCATGCTTTAAACTTCAGCATAGGCAAACAAACTCCCGTGAGGTACATTTTGTTATGATAGAGCTAGGGCGAGTTCTTTATTTCATGGTATATCACCAGGATGATCTACAAACTACAGGAAATATATGATGGAGAATTCATAACTATTGCCTGAGCATAAAGCATGGAGGCCAAAATCCAACTTTATATGTGGAATCGCTGACTTTATGATTTTTACCTTACCTGTGTTTTGTGCATATTTTTAAATTTTATTAGGAGTGTTATTTTGTGTGTTCTTGATGAATATTACATTAGGTTTTCACTGTCCTGTGAGTGGTTGTATTATTGATAATTTCCTAAACCTATAACCTCTTATAAGATGTACAGTTGAACCTTGGTCATTAGAGTGCATCTGATGAAGTAAATTGTCATATACCTTTTTAGCAGTCTGATATAAGACTGCTGTATGACCCTTCAGTTCCTTAGCATCAGACTTGTATGTGCCTCTTTAGTGGCCCAGCATCAAACTGTTTTAAACTTTGTTTGAGTGCTGTTTTTAAATTATGCTTATAAATGTTCTGACTGAATTTCCACCCTATATTTTTCATGTTTGTATTTTTTCACAGTATTACTGTGTACCTGGCAGTATTTGTTATTATCATTATTTGTATTTAGTCATTTTTTTTCCTTTGCTGTGTTCACGAAAAGGTGGACTAATATCATGTAACACAGTCACATTAGAGAATAAATGTAAAACAAGCACTAATACAGTTTATTGGTTAAGGCCGTGGAAAGAGTACTTTCATGGTGTCTGTAGGTATCTGCGTATTTTTCAGTATGTTTACAATAACAGCAGAACTCAATAAAATGTAGATTGATAGCCCTTAAAAGCAGTGAATACTTTTTGACTGACATTATATTGTAAACCCAAAAGATATTGCATATTAACTTTTATTCAATCAGGATTTTTAAATATCAATATTTTTAAATACGTTTTAATGTAATGTCTTTATGCCATCATTTTTGCTGCATATGCCAAACACTCAGCACTTATGGTTCATTGAAATGCAGTGTATCCTCTCCCAGTGGCCGTAGACCTTGCGTAGTGCCCTTTCTGTGACCAGTTGGTTTGGGCATTTAGAACCCTCATTTTATTTAAAGAGTCTTTAGATTTCTTTCTATTTTGATGTTACAATTTAGCTTTTGAAAAAGATAGAAGAATATAATTTTTTTTAGTTATTCCTTTTTTATGTGTTAGAATGCAGGCTTATCACCAATTATTTTTGAATAATTTTAGAGAGTAAGTATGATGAAAAGGAGAATAAGGATGTGTTATTGTCAATGCACATTAAAGTGGTACTCGTGTACCTTTGTTATGATTTGCAAAATTACGTGCATATATTTTATCAAGAGATATCAAAATCTCAAATACTCATTTGTCAGCTTGTAAGCTTGTCCAGAATCTTGCCTTTTACAATACTATGTTCTTAAATGCAAGAATAACTACTATATTTTTTTTTCCTACCTTTTCAGTTAATTTGAAACAGTTCAAAGATAGGCCATGTCAGAGGGATATTTTCATGCAGAGTAATATTTCATGCACTTGCATATTGTTATCTCTCTTCTGGTTGGTAGGGTCTTGATCGACTGGACAGATGATTATGAAATAATGGTTTTCCAAAAATGATTTAGTTCTCCTCTCTCTTTGTAGATGAAGGCTAGATTGTGTATTTGACATTATAAAAATCAAAATATTGATATATATAACCAGATCAGAGGATCTCTGTCGATGTTCATTTAGATTTGAATGGGTTGTACATCAAAGTACTGTTAGACT
>NC_051404.1:7668017-7669231 GCF_015228065.2 Penaeus monodon | reverse complement strand
GTTAAATATAATGTCTGTCCTTGCATTTTATATATAATTAATTTTAGTTTCCAGTGTTACTCTATAATGTGTTACAAATTGAGCAACAATGTTGGATGTAATACAAATCAGGGATGTATACTAGAAATAACAATGCAATTATCCAATTAAATGCAATTATGTAACTTTTATCCTTTAACCAGAAATTGATGTACAGCATGGAAATATTCTTTGAAAGTCATGAGGTTTACTACATATTCATGTATAATACTATTGCTATAGTCTGGAGGTGTGTGACATATGCCTTTTGATAGGGGGTGAGGGTGGCATACAGCTGTAGGAATTTCAATCACAAATTAATATTCTTGATCATGCATGTCTTGTCTTAAATACATCTTTTTTTGCTATTCACTGCAAATCAGTCTTATGTATGGCCAGATTTTTGACTGAGTAATTATTGAATCAACAACATTCTTTCCAGACTCCTTGTTTATTGCTGTCACTATGAAGGAGTCATTGTTTATTAGTCATTATGAAGGGGTCATTGTTTATTGATCTAGGATAAAAGTAATGGGCAAATCTTTATTACCTGTAGATTCATTAAGCCTGTAATTTGCACAATTAATTTAATTGATTCCAGAAATATCTAACCCAATAATTCATGTAATTTAGTATGCAGGATGATGCAAGAAAAATCTACTAACAGTATGGTAAAATTTTCTACAAATTCCATTCATTATGTGAGATGATGATGATGCTCTTCCAATAACATTTTTCCTCATAATATTTTGTCTGTTCTTTTGGTATTGTTTCACAGAATCACAAATACATTCATGAAAAATAGCTGTTGAATATGACAAATTTTAGTTCTGACATTTTGCCCCAATCCTTCTATTTTTATTTGATATTTGCTAGCATTCACTTGATACATGGTTTCAGGATGGCCTGGTGATTGATTTGCATTGGTGAATGATTGTTCGTAATAGTGTATTGTAATTTCTCTATTGCTTAACATTTTCTACTTGCCAGATATGTAGCCCTCACTAAATCCCATAATTAACCGAGTGTTGTCAGGCAGTGAGGCGTTGCTTCCTACTATTTATGCTTTAGATTATTTAAAACTTAATTCTTTGTGATGCATTTTTTATTATGAAATTGTGTGCATTAGATATTTCTATAGGGATAAACTAGACTTAAAATTCTTGAATGAGTTTGAATGTCATAGTCATATAGTG
>NC_051404.1:7667577-7667919 GCF_015228065.2 Penaeus monodon | reverse complement strand
TGATAGACTGTACTGTTTTTACTTTTCACTCTTTAATATTGGTATTGACTGTCTACCAGTACTACAGTGCTTGAATTTTTTGACTTGTATCTTTCTGATTTGGGTCAAATGTTAAGTGATATTTGATTTAATCTATAGCTTGACCTTGATAGATTTGCTTCATAGTAATAACATATTTTGGAAGTAATTTCTGCAATTCTGCTAAGTATTTTGCAATAGAAAAAAGCTGGTTGAGGAGACAGGCCTAGATGTTAGTTATTAATGGTGAATTTGAAGAACTTACTCTTAATAACTGGTAATTCCTTAGTAAGAATAGATAGATTTTCTTACAGTGAACTGCTC
>NC_051404.1:7665548-7667303 GCF_015228065.2 Penaeus monodon | reverse complement strand
TTCCGCAGGGGAGAGGGTGGAGACAAATGACTTTCTGAAGCTCTCCTCAGATACACCCCCTCGCAGTTCCCCTCGCAGTTCCCCAGTGAACTCTCCCCGCAACCATGCCCATCTCTCCCCACTTCTTCTTCCACCCTCCCCCCGTTCTCCTGTGTCCCCCCTTCCACAGTCCCTGAATTCAGGTCTGCTCTTGTCACGGAACAGTGGCCAGCCTGGGCCTGCCTCAGCTGCCTCTGGCACTACAACCCCGTCCTCCACCGCAGCCTCATCCTCCTCTCCCAATTCTGTGGGCTTTTCCTCTGTCACCAACTTCTTCTCCACCTCCCTGGCAAATGAGGCAAGGCCTAGCACTCCCACCACTTCTCTCGGACGCAAGCACAACTGGCGTAGGGTGAGTACAAAGAGACATTTTTTCTTCATTTTGTGTTTGGTGATAAGTGCATGAAAGTTGTTCTGTAGATCTTTTCCAGTTTTCTTTTCTGATTTTGGGTTTTTGTTGCATGATGTATGTGGTCTTCAGGTCTGCAACCTTGTACTTAAATCAGCAGAAGAGTAGTATACAGAAAGAAAAGGGAAACACAATAGATGATGCAGTGGAACTATTGAATCAAGAAGCAGTTCCAACTTTTGTACTTCCATGATACATTTTATGACATAGGATACTTGAACATAAGATTTGGTATAGGCTCACGTTGGCCAATCAGGTGTTCAAGCGTAAGATAACTCTATTTGTCACATGAAAAGGAAGAGGGAAAGGGAAAGAGACAGTTAAACATATCAGCCTGGTTATGGAGTTGTACTTGATCATTATTTCACTTTCTTCGCTGAAGGACAAATTCTGAGTTTCTCATAGAGCATTAAGGCGAATGGAACCTGATGGTGTGTTAATGTAATTAAACAGAACTTTGTAACCTGCAGGACCTGATATTACACAAATATTAGTAATCATGGCCGTATTTCTTTTAAATGCTGTATTTTCTGTTGATATAGAAATGGTAAGGTGTGTCACTTGCTGGATAAATCAGTGGCTTGTTAGTAAAGTCTTTCATTGAATTTAGCTTCTGACTATGAAGTTATCTATATTGGTATCTCTTGTCATTTTGTTATTTCTGGAGCATTTGTGTATTATGCCTTAGACTGATGCCACTGTGTTGTATCCTAGTGGGGCTGTCATGTATCTGAAACTATTGTTGGAGTTCGAGAAAGGTGTCTCACATGACATTGATATCAGTGTTATGGTGTCCTGTTGATGTAAATGCATGTATAGATAATCTAGTTATTATGACAGAAAGGAAGTCCTGAATGTTTGAGTTTTAAATTCTATTTGATTGGGATGTCAAGTTGTGTATATGTAGCCAACAAAGTTTCTGTGACTTTATGAGTGATGCATGACATATCATGAAGGTCTTTTGAATGTTGTGATTCTTAGAGTGATTCTGTGATTATTGTTTTGTATGTTATGATTCGTAGAGTGATTGCTGTGTCATATGTTGCTATGGTTTTATTGGTAAGCTTTGGTGTGTATATGTGTTTCTTGTTAGTTATATGAAAGTGTACTTACATTTTAAAAAAGTATTGTGATATAGAGTAAGAATATTCAAGAGGCCTGTATCCTTTTTTATGGAGAGATCTTCATATGTAGTCTCACATTTGCAGACTTTATCACAGTCATCCTCACAAACTCCTATACATTCAAGGCCACCTCTCACGCTTCCATAGTATCCCCTTTGATTTATGCTTCCCATTTCCATCACC
>NC_051404.1:7664894-7665174 GCF_015228065.2 Penaeus monodon | reverse complement strand
TCCTATTTCGAGTGTCTCGCCCCTTAAAAGTGTTGACCTTTCGAGTTCAATGCGGCAGCAACCGCCGCGGCATTGCGACGCCCCCATTCGCGTTCGTGTTGCATGCGTAGGTTGCGTTGGTGGTCACATGGCGGCGCCACCTGTCAGATGCCTCGGAGGGGGTCGCAGGGGGTCGGGTCGTCATTGTCGCAGCGAGCAAGGTGCACTTTGCGGAGTACTTGCCGGGCATTACCACGTGCGTAAATGTTCCATGGATCAGATGACAAAGGTTTATATCTGT
>NC_051404.1:7661970-7662043 GCF_015228065.2 Penaeus monodon | reverse complement strand
TCGTTCGTAAGTGTTATTTATATCCCCTGTTATTTATAATTAAGATATAAAATATAATTGAAGGGCTTAGAGT
>NC_051404.1:7661024-7661710 GCF_015228065.2 Penaeus monodon | reverse complement strand
CCGGGGCAGGCGAGCTGGCCGACCCTCCCTAGCCCAGTCGGTGTCACACCCTCGACGCGTATGGTCGTCCGCGTGTGGCTCAGCTCCCCGCGCACATCTCTCCTCCTTGCCTGTGTTGGCGTTCGCTCGTCTGGATATTTCGACGTTTCTGGATTCTTTTCTTAACACGACGCAAGGAGACCGCCTTTATCTGTGAGTGTCGACGAAGGCGAGGACGTGTGCTAAGGAATCATGATAAAAGAAAGAGTGTTAAGGCCAGTGCTGGAGAAGGCTTCGTGAAAGGAAAAAATCGGATTTCAAATAGGTGTTATCGCGCGCGCCCGGACTCGCCTGAACCCGACCGTGGTGGGCTAGTCCTGGCCTCTCCTGGCAGCAGCAGGTTGGTCGGGTGCTGGCATGGTGGCGAGGCCGGGCACGGAGCCCTTGCCCCTCGCTGTCCGTCGGTTGGCAGGGCACAGGGCATGATGAGAGTGAGGCTAGGAAGTGTTGTCACAAGCTCCTGGCCGGTGCGAACGCCGTGCTGCAGACCTGTTGTTCAGCTCCCTTTTTTCTCCTTTTTTTGTCCCCGCTCGAACGCGGAAGGCGAGGGTGAAAGAGCCTTAAATATCAATGTTTGGTGTTTTTCCCCTCGAGTGGCCCACTGGTACACGATGGTTTACTGACGGAGTGTCCCGGGGGAGCCCAGT
>NC_051404.1:7660928-7660994 GCF_015228065.2 Penaeus monodon | reverse complement strand
AAAATGCAAGGGAACGAAGCAGATGTGTGAAGTGCGGAGGTCGGCCTAGTGCTGATGGTGGTGGCA
>NC_051404.1:7660827-7660900 GCF_015228065.2 Penaeus monodon | reverse complement strand
TGGTGTGTTGGTGTTCGCATGTGGGAGGGGCCCGGACGTGTGTGTTGTGGTTGTACTTGTTTGTTTGCGAGGG
>NC_051404.1:7660615-7660795 GCF_015228065.2 Penaeus monodon | reverse complement strand
TAGGGGGTTGTTGTGGCGCAGGTGGCTTTCGCTAGATGTGGGTTTGGCGATGACTGCTGCGGTTGAATGAGGGCTCGGGGTGGGCAAGGCGCACGAGAAAAGGGGATTGGCGATTGCGTGCGCGTGTGAACCATACGCGGAAGTTGGAGGAAGAGACGGCTGGCGAATAAGAAATGACAT
>NC_051404.1:7660235-7660583 GCF_015228065.2 Penaeus monodon | reverse complement strand
GAATGTCAAGTAATGGAAGCGACGGTTTCGGTTTTCTCTATATCCACTACCGAGTGTAGTCCCCTCCCCCACATATGAGAAACCCCTTCCAGGAGGCTTACTTCCATGATTCAGCCATTGGTCAAAGCGTCTCGAAGTGACTGACATCCCACGGCAGCTTTCACATTTCCCGTGAATGAATATCCTCAATGCGAGCGAACCCCCCCCCTCCCCACATGGCCTTGACTGGGTAATGCGATTTTGGGAAACTGTCAGGAGTCCTTCGGGGCCAAGTAAGGCAGATCAAGGTGGGTGACATCGCCTCGTGGGCAGTGGGTGTCTCGCGGGAAGCCTTCGATATCGGTCGCG
>NC_051404.1:7659591-7659800 GCF_015228065.2 Penaeus monodon | reverse complement strand
TTTTTTCTCTTTCGACATTTGATCATGCCAAGTGCCTCGTACCTCTTTATCTCGTTAACATTCTCACTTTCCTGAGCCGCAAGAACGATCTCGGTCACCGCAGTCATTAACGCGAAATTGACCGAGAAAGTCACAGCTGTTACGGGTGGAAGCGGCACTTGTTGAAACGCGTTACAGACATGCTTTTGAGAACAGGGCTGATCGTTGTG
>NC_051404.1:7659220-7659426 GCF_015228065.2 Penaeus monodon | reverse complement strand
GCATAGAGTTTAAAGAAATAGATAGGGAGGAAAAAGTGAGGTTGAAACCGTGACCGAAAGACCGATTTTGTTCGCCCTTTTTACACGGTTTAGCGACGAGGAGCACAGCTCAGGCACGGCATTGGGAGAACAGATGTCTGTCACGAGGGACTGAGTGCCAGCCTTGGGTAATGCGTAACACCTGCCACACCTGTCAGCTGATCTCG
>NC_051404.1:7658867-7659055 GCF_015228065.2 Penaeus monodon | reverse complement strand
GAGGAGAGGAGGCTAAGGATGTAAGACTAGCTGCCTGGGACGGGGATTGAAGGGGCGGCCCCGGAAGAGGATTGTCTACCGAAGGGGAAGGAGGGAAGGGAGAAAGGGAGGCGGAAATTGATTTTAAGAAACTGGCTAGACGTTGGTTTCAAGTTCGCCCGGTTTTTTGAAAGCAATTTGACAGGCGC
>NC_051404.1:7658439-7658571 GCF_015228065.2 Penaeus monodon | reverse complement strand
ACGGTACGTGAGGCAGACGGGCAAGCCTAAAGCATCCCGAGCGCCCAGGTTCGTGGCGCCCCCGTCGCCCGTAATGCGCGTGTGGGCGTGGGTGGTGTGTGTGTGGCTGCCACGGCCGACGTAGCGGGGCGA
>NC_051404.1:7658132-7658414 GCF_015228065.2 Penaeus monodon | reverse complement strand
GTGCAGGGTTTCCTCGGTCGGGGGGAAGGGGTGGGGGTTAAAACCAGGGAGGAGGTGGGAGGGGGTGGAGTTGGGGTGTTGATGAGGGTGAGGGGAAGGGAGAAGGGGAGAAAAGGGGTGGGGAGAGGTAGGGGAGGGGTAGTGGGAAGGGAAGGGAAGGGAGAAGGGGGAGTGGGCTGAGGAGTGTGGGTGGGGTTGGTTGAAAGGGAAGGGAAGGGGACGGGAGGAAGAGGAGAGGAGATTTTACTATGCGTGGGCGGTAGTGTTACACTTTGAGAGAGG
>NC_051404.1:7657742-7657994 GCF_015228065.2 Penaeus monodon | reverse complement strand
CAGGGAAGTAGAGTGAAGCAAACACGTGGTTGCTCTGAGGTGTGGGCGACTTCGAGGTATTGTGTGGGCGGCGCGGCGCGTCTACTTCCTTGTTTCGTCTCGTTCTCTTCTTCTCATTATTATTATTATCCAAGGAGTTGATGGCATATATTATCGGCTGTTCTTCTGAACCTGTGTTTACGTCAACGAACTGTTGGAGAGAATTTCCCGTTCCAGGTGTCGTAGACCTAGTTTCGGAGAGAGATAGTGTGT
>NC_051404.1:7657321-7657473 GCF_015228065.2 Penaeus monodon | reverse complement strand
GGCGTAAGCGCCCACAGGCCTGCCATAATACAAAGCCCAATACGTAATCCAGGTCAGATTTGGACAGAGAGGATTGCATATATATTTTTTTATTATCAGGCGCGCGTTTGTCGCCGAAACAGCATGCGGGTCAAGGTCTCCAAGGGGTGAAA
>NC_051404.1:7657099-7657218 GCF_015228065.2 Penaeus monodon | reverse complement strand
CCTGTTTGTCTGTTTTCTCGGAATGTCCCTTGTCCACTCGCCGGTGACGTAAAAGGTCAGCGGCGGAGCTATATATTTTACCTTCTTACGAATTAGGTCTGAATGCGATGAGGCATCCC
>NC_051404.1:7656640-7656818 GCF_015228065.2 Penaeus monodon | reverse complement strand
ATGGGGATGAGGGGTTAGGCGGTGGCCCTGTTATCACGTGACCTTGTGAATCTCCGCCTGTAGGACACGCCCGTCACGTCACAACCCTGGTCTGGGTCCTGCTCGGAAACGTTGCGGTCGGGACCCATTCTGGGGCTCTGGTCCAGGGGTCGAGATCCGCAGTTCTTCTTCGTCATCG
>NC_051404.1:7655928-7656555 GCF_015228065.2 Penaeus monodon | reverse complement strand
ATAGAGGACTTTTTTTCCATACAGCATTTTAAACTGATATGTAGTTCGTGTTTCTTTATGTTAAACAATGCTGGTTCATTTAGCAGGATGTATAAAATGTGAAATGTTAATTCTGTGTTCGTACTTCGAACAAGATTTTAGAGGGAGATAAGCAACATCATTCGAAGAGCTTGATAAGCCTGGACCTCAAACCTTGTAATAAACAAGAAAAAGTATACCGTAAAATTGCTCCACGATAGCGTCGCGGTTCCATCCTGCCGATAAGGACTCCTCCCTGTTTAGGCCACGCCCCTCGTCCTCTCCTCACCTCCCTCACTTCTCCCTTTAGACTCCCCCATCATTCGCACCTTCTTTACTGATCGTTATTCTTCCTCTCACCTCCCTCGTTCCTTCCTAACCTTTCCCTCGCCTCTCTTATTTCTTCCCTATTCTCTTCACTATATTTCGTCACTAACCTTCCCCTCAGCAATTCTCCCTTTCTTCTTTCTTTCTCCTCTTCCTCCTCGTCACACCTTTTCACTTCCCCCGTGCCTCCTTCGCGTCCCTCTAACCTCCCCTTTTAACTCCTCCGCATTTTTTTCCCTTGTAGAGAGGTACAGGAAAGGGAAAATTGAGAAAATAAGGAGG
>NC_051404.1:7655650-7655848 GCF_015228065.2 Penaeus monodon | reverse complement strand
AAAAGAAAGAAGGCATTAGCTCTGGGGTTTGAGGTTTATCTGGGTAGGAGACCGTGGAACCTCAGCTCACCTGGGCCCTGTGTTTACCTGAGATCTGAGATAGTGCAGGAGAGCCTTGGTCTTTTGAGAAGCCTGTTTATCTGCGCATTCCTTTTTATTTGTTCATATGTATCTCTTTCGTTTGATTTTGTTTGGGTT
>NC_051404.1:7655135-7655352 GCF_015228065.2 Penaeus monodon | reverse complement strand
AGATTCTGAGACGGTGAAAATGCAATTTTCCGCTCACTTTTTGTTTACATTCGGAAGTTAGAGACGCGAGTGCTTGCCCCACCCTCCCCCACTTCCCCTTCCTTCGTCAGCTGGCACCTCCCTTCCCCGGTCCGCCTCCTTCCCCTTGTTTTCATAGGCCTAGGGGCGAGGGGAA
Organism: Penaeus monodon; assembly: GCF_015228065.2. NCBI lineage: Eukaryota > Metazoa > Arthropoda > Malacostraca > Decapoda > Penaeidae > Penaeus > Penaeus monodon. Next base: position 7,655,177 of record NC_051404.1, on the reverse strand, counting down.
AGCGGGAGGGGCGCCACGAGATGAAGGCACCTTGGCACTGTT
>NC_051404.1:7654874-7655076 GCF_015228065.2 Penaeus monodon | reverse complement strand
TATGGATGGGAAGAGAAGAACGAGAATAAGAAAACAGGGAAATAAACGATAGACTTGTTTGCAAATGACGTGACCTCGGCAAATGTTTTTTTTTTTTCTCTCTCTCTTTTTTAGCCCAGCTGGCAGTCTTGGTTCCCTTCTGACAGCTTTTGGCGCTTTGGTTGAACTTGAGTGGTTTTCTAAGGCCCTCTCGCCCCTCTTG
>NC_051404.1:7654726-7654791 GCF_015228065.2 Penaeus monodon | reverse complement strand
TGGTGTTCACGATTTTTTTTATGTCGTTAATTTCTTTTATGACTACTTATGGATATAACAACTGC
>NC_051404.1:7654349-7654677 GCF_015228065.2 Penaeus monodon | reverse complement strand
TGAGTCTCGCATTAGCTTGTTTTGTTTAACTAGCAGTCTATGTGGTTAAACTCGTACATTTTCTAGTGTAGGGAGTATAGTCTCGCGTAAAAGATTTTTGTTGTTGTTGAGCTAGACAGATGACAACTAGGTTATCAGATATCCGGTCAGTGTTCCTTTCTTAAATCCGTAGTTAGCATCATGGTGTTTTGACTTTGTGTTTAGCTTTTTATTTATTGGATTCTTATTTTTGTACTTTTTTTTTGGGGGGGGAGGGGGGCGTTGTGAATTCCCAAATGGAGTGGTTCGATACTTCATTCTGACAACGACATATATTGCCGTGTGTTTT
>NC_051404.1:7653594-7654016 GCF_015228065.2 Penaeus monodon | reverse complement strand
TACGTATGTAAGGCATTGAACAGTGAAGAGCTGAGCTGAGAAAAGAGGAGGGGGAGGGGGGAGGGGGTGTTCTGCTGACTTTATACGCGGTTGGTGAAGTCATCACCGACACCTCCCTCCCCCCATCCCTTCCCCCTCCCCCTGTCCTGTTCTAGGGATCTGTCCTACATCGGGTATGCCCTTCCCCCTTCTCCCCCTTCTCCCCCTTCTCTCCTCTTTCCACCCCCCCCTCATTCTCTCTTTCTTTCTACCCCCCCTCCTCCTCCTCCCCTCTTTCTTATACATACTCCCTTTCTCTTCTCCCTCCTTTTTAACGACCTCCTCCCGTTCTTCATCATTTTCTTTTTTTCATCTTCCTTTCTCTTATCTCTCTCTCCGTCTCCTTCAACCTGTTCTTCGAGAAAATAATGTGATCATTGTCT
>NC_051404.1:7653136-7653270 GCF_015228065.2 Penaeus monodon | reverse complement strand
GTGTTCGGGGTAGATTTGAGAAAATATAGCGAGCTGGAGTGCTGCGCTCCTTGCTCAGTATTCTCCGGCGTTGTCAGTCTCGTCAGACTCGCTTGCGATGCTGCTGCTCCGGTTCGTTCGCTCGACTCGTCGTC
>NC_051404.1:7652375-7652676 GCF_015228065.2 Penaeus monodon | reverse complement strand
CCAGGTTGCGGAAGCCGCGCCGGACGAGGAAAGAGAAGAGATTACAAAAGCGAGCGAGCCCGGGATAGTGAATTCATTAAGTAAGGGGAGTAGGCTGTTAGGAACGGATTTTTTTTCCTTTTTTAGGTTGATATATCTTGGTGGTCTGGTTTTCATTGTTTGTTATTTGTTTGTAATTATTGTTGGTTTCTGTTATTACTATTACTTTGGGTATGGGGAGTGTGATTTTCTTATTGGTCGTAAAAGAGAGACAATATTTTTCAACCATTTTTATTTATTTACTTTTGGTTAATTAATGATG
>NC_051404.1:7651931-7652322 GCF_015228065.2 Penaeus monodon | reverse complement strand
TTCGACGCTTTGCCTTAAAAAAATAAATTCAAAGCATATTTTATGGAGTGCGATTCCACAAGGCAAATTCGACGCCACGCCACACCTGAACCACTCGAAGTGCCATGAGTCGTTCTTGATGACATGTCGATCATGTTCAGGGGCGATGAGTGTTCGTTAATCCACGTGCAGAGTTGATTCCGACATGATGCGCTTGCAGTGGAGATGGCGTTGTTATTCGCACGAGCAGTGGCGGTGACGACTTGATTCATACATGCGATGGCGGTGGCGACTTGATTCATACATGCGATGGCGGTGGCGACTTGATTCATACATGCGATGGCGGTGGCGACTTGATTCATACATGCGATGGCGGTGGCGACTTGATTCATACATGCGATGGCGGTGGCGC
>NC_051404.1:7651731-7651857 GCF_015228065.2 Penaeus monodon | reverse complement strand
CATCGACTGGTTCCTCCGTTCCCACGTGCGCCGCCCGGGGCTGACACAATGGGAATCGCCAATCGTCTTGGCCAGGTGTCACGGCGCGAGGGCGTAGGTCGGCGGAGGAAGTGTCTCATTAGAGCA
>NC_051404.1:7651505-7651583 GCF_015228065.2 Penaeus monodon | reverse complement strand
ATTTACATGTAATCGTCCCTTTTGTAAGTTAAGACAAAGGGGAAAGCAAAGGGAGAAAGCGAAGACGGGGGCGGGTAG
>NC_051404.1:7651378-7651455 GCF_015228065.2 Penaeus monodon | reverse complement strand
AGATAATATAGTAAGCGTAGAAGGTCGCTATGACAGATATCTCAGCAACTCGATCGAGCGACCAAGGGCATCTTCTA
>NC_051404.1:7651179-7651291 GCF_015228065.2 Penaeus monodon | reverse complement strand
GGTAGTACGTGTACGGCGCGGGAGCGGACAAGACGTGCCATTGTTTGTTTTTACAATGGGAGGACCACCGGAGAACCTGTTCCCGCGCGGACCTCTTTCCTCGGCGTCCTCA
>NC_051404.1:7651037-7651120 GCF_015228065.2 Penaeus monodon | reverse complement strand
CTGTCGACTCCCGTCTATGTGTTGCTTCCTCCTTCACCCCCCGCCCCTTTCTTCCTCTCTCAAACGCTCCTTCCTTTACTTCA
>NC_051404.1:7650480-7650656 GCF_015228065.2 Penaeus monodon | reverse complement strand
TGTAGCTCTCCTAGTGGCTAGTGTCTGGTGTCGTTTGGGGCTAGTGTTAATGCACCTCTTCCGGTCCCTTGATTTGTTATTAGCACAGTGTCAAGGAAAGTAAATTGGCTGGCAGTACTGTGTTCCGTTTCTTGGGTGTTGGACGGAAGCTTTTAATGAGGTGGAGGTTGCCATGA
>NC_051404.1:7649780-7650273 GCF_015228065.2 Penaeus monodon | reverse complement strand
TTTGGTAGAAATAGTGCCTTTGTGGTTGTGCACATGTTTCCCCCCCTGTGCATCTTTTTGTGTTCCCGTTGTGTGACATGGCATGACAGGACCAGTGTTTCCCCTCCATCCCTGAACACCCTCCGCCCCTCTTCAACCCCCCCTCCCCTTCCTATTCTCTCCAGCGAACCCCCTCCCTTAACGCTTCGCCTCCCCCCATCCTCCCCATCCCCCCATCCCCTCTCCCTCCTGCGACCCGAACCCTCGTACACAGCTTGTCGGTGCACACCAGCGTGCACACTTGACCGCTCTAGCGCAACGGTACTGCGACTAAGTGGCCAGTCTGTCGGGTGCCTCCTTCCCCATGCTCCCCCCCCCCCTCTTGGCTCGTCTGCCTATTCTCTTCCCTTTCCTTCCCCCTTTTCTACTTTCGAATCTTCCCCTTTCGCCTCCCTTCTGTCTTTCCCCCTAGCCCTATTTCTCCCTTTCTCCTGGTTTTCCTTCTCACTTTTAG
>NC_051404.1:7649422-7649582 GCF_015228065.2 Penaeus monodon | reverse complement strand
ATAGGGATTCGTTATGTTCGTGATTGGTATGCGATGGCAGTGGGGGTGATGGCAGTGGGGTTGGTGGTAATGGAGATGGAAGTGACGCTGATGATGGGAGGGGGATAAAGATGGTTTCAGGGGGTCTGTTTGTGGGAAGCTGCTGTTATTATTTACACGG
>NC_051404.1:7649109-7649240 GCF_015228065.2 Penaeus monodon | reverse complement strand
GTTGCTTCCATCGTTATGAACATGTAGAGTACAATTGCAGGCTTTCTTAATATTTTTTCTCTACTACTGATACTAGTATTACCACTGGCCAAACCACTGTTTCGCCTCGCTTGTACTGCCCTCCCCTCCTC
>NC_051404.1:7648663-7648839 GCF_015228065.2 Penaeus monodon | reverse complement strand
GGCGTCCTCTCTCTTTTCCGTTTCCCACGACACTTACCTTTCCCGTCCTGGTGACTCCCCGCCTCGGCTGGCACTGTGGCTGCAGCGCCGCCCTCAACTACGTCCGAAAAGACACACACACTCAAACGTACATAAACGCACACGAACGTACAAACAGATAGATAAGCGGACGGACG
>NC_051404.1:7648164-7648286 GCF_015228065.2 Penaeus monodon | reverse complement strand
TGATCCCGCCTGTAATACAGCCGCGCGCCTCCGAGGATTCTCCAGAGGCTTCCACGACAACTTCTACGCTCTAGTAAGTGCTGATCTCAAAAGTCCTCCTCGACGTTGGTGTCAGTGATCGA
>NC_051404.1:7648042-7648124 GCF_015228065.2 Penaeus monodon | reverse complement strand
ACGGGAGAATGTGCGCGTTCTCCTATTGTTTACTGTGTGTGTGGTAGCGGCGCGGAAAGTATGTTTGTGAAGTGGTTTTGTT
>NC_051404.1:7647617-7647996 GCF_015228065.2 Penaeus monodon | reverse complement strand
ACGTATATATTCGGAATTCACAGTATAGTTATCATTTTCATAGATAGGTAGGTAGGTAGAGTTGTGTGTGTGGGGTGGGGGGTGTACTTTTTTTTTGAGTGTGTATTATGCATATTACCTGTATAACCGTCATTATGCAATTAGTATAGTAAGATACATAATATATGCGTAGATAATCGACTGCAATTATGAGACTCCAGATTCTTTTGACATTCTGTCTTTAATCCAATTCAGTCTGCAACACTTCGGAGACCTTCGTTAGTTCGCGGGAGATGTTATTGTTATTCTTTTGATACGCCAAGGTTGTCGTTTTTTTCTGTTGCAGCGAACGTCAAGTCAAACGTGCATTGTCCTCGCATGTTTTTAGTACTTTATACAC
>NC_051404.1:7646948-7647149 GCF_015228065.2 Penaeus monodon | reverse complement strand
CAAAGGACGAGGTAGTGATGGTGCAGGATTGACGTCAGAAATGTTCTTCTGCGATAATATTTTCTTATTTGTTCATGCATTCATCTCATGCATTTGTTTTGCATAGTAAAATAGACACCTCACGTTCTCGACGACCCGCAGGCGGCGAGGACCAAGTCGTTCTTTGCCTGGTGGTAGAAATCAGTAGGTCGTGGGACGTCT
>NC_051404.1:7646784-7646865 GCF_015228065.2 Penaeus monodon | reverse complement strand
GCGAACCTAGAGAACGTGTTTGTGGAGGGTCATTGTGTTTGTGGGCGTGTGTGGGCGTGAGAGGTGTTGAGTGCGTGTACC
>NC_051404.1:7646505-7646627 GCF_015228065.2 Penaeus monodon | reverse complement strand
TTTTGTCCTTGCATGGATGATCCATCTCCTTGAAGTGAATCCCTCACGCTTTTTTCTCCCTCTCTCCCTTTTTTACCGGCATGTTATTACGCGTACCTCGCCAGCCTACCTGCTTGAGTGTC
>NC_051404.1:7646232-7646369 GCF_015228065.2 Penaeus monodon | reverse complement strand
TGTTCGTCTGGGTGCGACGCAAATATCGGCTTTGCATATCAATGCTGCCAGTGGCGGCGGCGTCGTCCTGTCACCCCGCGGTCTCCTGTGCGTCTGTGACTTACGTCGTGCGTCTGCCTCGGGTGTTGGGCTGGGAG
>NC_051404.1:7645845-7646136 GCF_015228065.2 Penaeus monodon | reverse complement strand
TTCTTACTTTTCTTCTCGCTTTCATTCAACCGCTTATTCTTTTTTTTTCTCTCTCAAATTTCAAATATATTCCCCTCCCCCTTTTTTATCTTTCCCATTTCTCCTTTTCCCATGATTATCTTTTTTTTTGGCCTTAAAAAAATGCAGTCGGTATTTAGTGCAAGGTCATTTCGGGAGGCGCTCGGAACTGGCTCTCACAGATAAGACTTTCACGTGACGACAGCGGCTTATCACGATAGTATTTACCGCGTGGTCTTATCAGCGTTCCCTTGATATTCTGAACGGAAGTGA
>NC_051404.1:7644757-7645163 GCF_015228065.2 Penaeus monodon | reverse complement strand
GTGAACCTTGACGTCAATACCGCATGGCGCAATTGCAGCATAAAACTTGTATGTCAGATCAAACGGTCTTAGGAGAGCATGAAGTTGGGCAATAAATAAACAAAGAAGCAAGAAAATGTAGTCAGGGAGGGAGGGAGGGAGGAAGGGAGGAGTGGAGGGAGGGGGGTGGATGGGAGGGAGGGAGGAGTGGTGGGTTGGAGGGTTGGAGGGAGAGTGGGAGGGGAGTGGAAGGGAGGAATGGAGGGTTGGAGGGAGAGTGGGAGGAGGGTGGAAGGGAGGAATGGAGGGTTGGAGGGAGAGAGGGAGAGTGGGAGGGAGGGAGGGAGAGGAGGCGGCGTAAAGATGTAAACAGTTCACCTCGCCATAAGAAGAAAATCTCGCCTCAGCAACAATAAAAGAACATAAA
>NC_051404.1:7644314-7644434 GCF_015228065.2 Penaeus monodon | reverse complement strand
AAGGAAATACGTCAAGGGTCGCGGAGGAAGGAGTGGTGAAGGCGTGTGCTTGGTGGCGGTGGGGGGGGGGGCAAATATTTTTGGTTGATTCCTATCGGTGTGGTTTGGCCGGTATCACCA
>NC_051404.1:7643887-7644135 GCF_015228065.2 Penaeus monodon | reverse complement strand
GGTGTCTGTGTGCATCAGCTCATATTTGTGCGTGATTATTTATTTACTTTCGGATATTCGCTTGCATTCCGCCGAGTTGTCTTGATTTGACATTCGTCTTCATTTCATCATTAAGCTTTTATCAGCCTCAAACGTGTCAAGCAACCGCCGCACCGGCCGTGACATGGCACACACGGGCGCCCCTTGACATGTGCTCACTCTCGCGAGAAATCCAAGAGCATCGTTAGTCCGAGGTCTGCTCTTTTCCC
>NC_051404.1:7643305-7643512 GCF_015228065.2 Penaeus monodon | reverse complement strand
ATGCTTCCAGAGGGGACCATCCTTGCAATACAATTAATAAGGTCGCGTGCCCCCCCCTCCCCCCATCTCCTCGCCCCAATACAAAGCCCCGACGCGATAGATGTAAGGTTGGGCAAACGCTAATCGACGAGAGCAAAGGTCAGAGCATAGGCCGCGGTATCAGGGCCTTCGCAAAGGTCGCGGTGGAAGCGAATGCGTGATTGCAAC
>NC_051404.1:7643200-7643267 GCF_015228065.2 Penaeus monodon | reverse complement strand
AGTGATTGAGGAATGATGTCGAGGGGGTGAGGTTGGGAAGGAAGTATGTGGGTGTTGTCGAGAGTGG
>NC_051404.1:7642843-7642953 GCF_015228065.2 Penaeus monodon | reverse complement strand
GGAGATAGAGAAAAGGGAGAGGAAGAGATTGGGAAGATACCACATGAATGGTAGATAGAAAGAAAAAGGGATAAGAAGAATAAAGGAAGAATAAGGTATTGGATGATAGA
>NC_051404.1:7642547-7642667 GCF_015228065.2 Penaeus monodon | reverse complement strand
TGATAAAGGAAAGGGTGAAGGGCCCGAGGGAGCAGCAACAGGTGTCATGTCCCCGCCGAAGAGGGCAAGGGGGGGGACGTGACGCGGGGGGGGGGGGGTCGGGCCGGATCGCGGCGCGTG
>NC_051404.1:7642344-7642497 GCF_015228065.2 Penaeus monodon | reverse complement strand
GTTATGTGCCTTCGTGTTCCCCTTGTTTCTCTGGCACACCTTCCTTTCCTTCATCCCTTGTTCTGTCTCCCCTATGTATTCTTCTCCGTCGCGGATAGTTCGTTTTGTATTTTTTCTTGTATTACCGTCATTATGAGTGTTTCAGTGTATGAT
>NC_051404.1:7642039-7642123 GCF_015228065.2 Penaeus monodon | reverse complement strand
ATGCGGAGATAATGTATGTGAAGAATGCGCAATGAAGCGTGAAAAACTTCCATCCATTGTTGCGTGATCGTGAGTGAGACGAAA
>NC_051404.1:7641449-7641726 GCF_015228065.2 Penaeus monodon | reverse complement strand
CATTCCTACTTTTTTATCTTGGCACCTTCACTTCCCTTACATTCTCTACTCCTTTCTCTTCAGTCTTCGCAACGGAAACGAGCAAGCTGAAACCGCAGAGGTCTGAGAGAAGGAAAGACTGGGGTAGTTACCGCGTGAGACTTACGTTTACGCAAGTTTTTATTATTTTTTGAGGTGAGGTGGGGGGGGGGGGGACGGAGATGGGATGAGTATGGGGAAAGGAAGCGTATGGGTGAGGGGTAAGGTGGGGGGGAGGTGAATGGATTTCCGAGGTCTC
>NC_051404.1:7641173-7641280 GCF_015228065.2 Penaeus monodon | reverse complement strand
AACGTCGTATTTGATTTTCTACATTTCTCGCCTCGTTTTTTCCCTCTTCTATATCTCCTGTATCTGTATTTTATATTTTGTGCAACACATCCTTGATAGAAATAGCA
>NC_051404.1:7640589-7641091 GCF_015228065.2 Penaeus monodon | reverse complement strand
TGGGATATTAACACATAGATAAGGGGGGATAATAACAGGTATAGCTCTCATAAGGTCACGGGCTTGCTCTGAGTGTGATGATCTTGGCTTCTGTTTGTAATCAGATCATGGGAAGGGCGTGGATGATGAAAGGGGGGGGGGGGTAGAGAGGGAAGGAGTGTAGAATAGAGGAATAGAAGGAGGAGATAAAAGAGATGAAAAGTGAGAGATGCAAGGAAAGGGGGGGAGAGCGAGAGAGAGGAACGGAAGAGATGGAGAGAGATGAATGGAGAGGAGAGAAGGGAGGGTAGCAAAAAGAGCATTGGGAAGAAGGGAGTAAGGGAGAGCGATGGAAGGGGTTGAGAAAGAAAGGCCTGGATAGAGAAGATGAAAGAGGAAAGAGACTGATCGGGGAAAGGGGTCAGGGAAACTGAAATAAATGAAAAGCATAGGGGTGCGAGTAGTATAAAGAGGGAGGTTGTGGGGGTGAAGGCCTCTGAATTACACGTGATAAACGATTGAG
>NC_051404.1:7639310-7639829 GCF_015228065.2 Penaeus monodon | reverse complement strand
ACAGGTGGAAGGTTTATCACGAGAGGGGGCTGGGTGGGAGGAGGCTTGTCTTAAGGTTGCCTCCGGGAATGGCACCTTTTCTTGGCACACTTACCCCGAGTGCCGATAATAGTGGCTTTGATAATGGCGAAAATGACGAGAGAGAGTGAAAAGTGATGGCCGAGTGGTTCTCCTTGTTTTTCAATTTACCTTTTTTTGCGGTTACAGAATTTGAAAAAAATATCTTTGACGACTGTAATTATCTGTCATACGAGGATAGCGAAATGGGTAGGGGAATAGTTGATGAGGGGGGGAGGGGAGAAGGGAGGCCTTTAATCGCTGTATTGCATCAGAGTCTCAGGCACGTAAATATATTCAGTCTGGGCCGAAGAACGCAGTTTTGGTGGATTTTTTTTCCGTCTTGTGCTTGGAGACTCTGTGCTGGCGCTGGCCTTATGCGGCGACTTCAGAGCACAAAGTAAGAAAATAAACCTTTTCTATTTTCCCGGAATATCCACACCGGCGACCGATCACTTTTGT
>NC_051404.1:7639120-7639251 GCF_015228065.2 Penaeus monodon | reverse complement strand
GTCGGTGGAAAATAAACCATCGTAAGTCATCTTTTTAGTTTTCTGGAAATTTCTTCACCTTGGCTTGGCGTCTCTCCATCTCGAGGCCCGGCCGCTTCTTCGTCTCGCTCTGACGCGGGTGATTGGCAGCG
>NC_051404.1:7638952-7639085 GCF_015228065.2 Penaeus monodon | reverse complement strand
ACAGTGAGGGCGGGTACATGAGAGCGCCAAGGTGGGGGTGGGGGTGGGGGAAGTGGGAATAGATGCACGCGCTTGGGTGTGGGCGTGGGCGTGGGCGTGAGGGCTTAGTGCTTTTAAGACCCGGCGGGGATCG
>NC_051404.1:7638790-7638889 GCF_015228065.2 Penaeus monodon | reverse complement strand
AGTCTTGGGTAAGGGTGAAGTGTCGTCTTATTTACACTCTGATTCCTGTTGCTGCCTCCCTCGCTCCTGCTCTTCTGCTTATTCATTTTCGTCTATATC
>NC_051404.1:7638203-7638403 GCF_015228065.2 Penaeus monodon | reverse complement strand
CGAGGCTGGCATGGAGATAGACAAGGAGCAGTAAACAGGAGTGAAATAAACGATGGAATTAAACACAGACGACAACGGAGAGGGCCAAGAGGTTATAGGAGCCGAGACGAGCGTGTAGGAGCAGTTAGAAGAATGTAAACTATCCTGTGAGGACAGATGTGTCGGGAGTCCCTTGGCGGCGCTCGTTTGTTTGCCCTGTA
>NC_051404.1:7637600-7638084 GCF_015228065.2 Penaeus monodon | reverse complement strand
GATTAATTTCCCCTCATTTTCTTAAATATTTTCATTTCTTAACGCGCTTTACTTCTTTGTTTTTTTATCGACTTTTTTCATTACTTGGTTCCTTCCCCAGAAAATCGAGGACATAAACAACTGTCAAAATAAATTAATGAGTTGTGATAGGTTAATTCAGCAAATTAATGCCTATTTTTTATGCATGATTCACACGCAAATTTAAAGTGTCATTTAAAGACATTACAAGGAGCAATGGGGAGGGGGGGGGGGTCAAATATGCGTGACGGAGGAAGCGATTTTCGACTTTATGAGCTTCGGGGTTTGGTAATGAACGTTATTGTTCTTTCTTCTCCTCCCCGGTGACCTAACCTCCGCTCTGAAGGGGTTGCGACGCCAAACGAAAGTGAAACCTTTGTTGTGGTATAATTGTCGCTTTTTTTTTGGGGGGGGGGCGACGTCGGATATTGTGTAGTCGTACGGTGCGCTTTGCTTAATTTGCGAT
>NC_051404.1:7637245-7637392 GCF_015228065.2 Penaeus monodon | reverse complement strand
TTTCTTAGTTTTCATGATTTCATTTGTTTTCATTTGTATATCGTATCCGTTTCTCGGTATCCTCTCGTAGCAGTATCTTATCTCGTGTTTCCTCTGTCTCGTCTTCGTCCGTTTGTGGGGTCTTGTGCACTTTTGCGCTTCCCCCCC
>NC_051404.1:7636789-7636988 GCF_015228065.2 Penaeus monodon | reverse complement strand
CCCCCCCCCTTTCACCTGCCCCCATCAGCCCTGAGAGTTTGCCACCACCTCGGAAGATCGGAAGCGACCCAATGCCTTTTCTGTGATGGGTCACGGCCGTCGTGAAGGAGGGAGGGGGGGGGGGTGAGGGAGAATGGAGGATTTCGCGAGTGTCACCCGATAGTAGGGCGGGGTCAGGGTGCCCGTGGCGATGCTGTTG
>NC_051404.1:7636363-7636664 GCF_015228065.2 Penaeus monodon | reverse complement strand
CGTCCGTATGTAGTCCTTCCATGTGTCTGCTTGGTTAGTGTGTGTGTGCTGGTAAGTGAGCGTGCGCCCGTGCGTATTTATGTACGTGTCCTCTGCGCTGTGCAAAACAACACGTACCATCACGCCCGGACAGTTCGAAACGAGAACATTTCCCAGCCAAGGTTAGACAACAGCTGTGCGGATAACACCCGCTGCCACGCTTATCTGTTTTGAGCCGTTTTTTCCCCCTGGCCCACTTTCGATTCCGCAATCGCCGCTTCACCTCGTCTGTCTAATCGCACCGCATTACCTCTTTTAGCTT
>NC_051404.1:7636037-7636252 GCF_015228065.2 Penaeus monodon | reverse complement strand
AATAGCAGAGGGAAAGCTTGTAGAATGACTAGGTAAACAGATAGACAGACGGACGGATGGGCCAACCGGAACGTGAACAGATTAACGGAGGAGGGAAATAAAAGGGTTAACAGTACGAAAGGTGTGGGCGAACTTGAAGAGTTAGCGGTCGCCTCGCCTCGGCTCGGGCAGTAGCAGTAGCTCCGCCCAAGGTACGAAGTGGTCGCGGTGACCGT
>NC_051404.1:7635873-7635948 GCF_015228065.2 Penaeus monodon | reverse complement strand
GATAGCCCTCCGCCCTACCTTGCGCTGCCTCTGGATACGGTCGCCGCTACCTCCTCCCGGGGCCATCGTGGGAGG
>NC_051404.1:7635072-7635751 GCF_015228065.2 Penaeus monodon | reverse complement strand
TTTAGGGGGTCTTCGTCCCCCGTCTACCTTTTGCTTAGTTTCAGATATTTTATTTATCGGTTTATTTGGGTTACGAAGGGAATATATTCTATCACGTGTTTGCTTCAGCATTTTAGCTGTAAAAAGAGAGTAATAAAAAGGGTAATTGTAAAGTCACAAAAACAATGAAAAAAAGAGCAAGGTTAAAAGAATTCTTGGTGGCAAAAAAATTAGATTAAAAAAAAAATATTCGAGTGAAATGCTTGTTATCAATACACCGATTGCAAGTCATTCAGCCGAGCCGAGGTGACATCCAGTTGTTAGTTGAAAGAATAATTTTCCAGTAAGAGTTTCGGGGTTGATGTAGGGGGGGGGGCAGCAAGGTTGTATCGAGGGGAAAGTAATGAAGTTGAATCGAGTTGAAATGGAGGGGGTGGAGGAGATGGAATTAGGGTGGATAGATGAATGGGGGGTGGGGGAGGAGGCGGGGATAGGTTGGGGGAATGTGGAGGATTGAGGTGATATTGGGATAGGTCAGCGGACGGGGATGAGTGGGATGGAAGAGATAGGGAGAGACAGAGACGCTAAGATTCAGCAGCGATATGATTACGCATGAGAAGAGAGAAGAATGGATGTAGCCACCACGCGCCGCCACCACTGTTACCGCTGCTTCCACAGGTGTTAGCCTTTGACTCAGCTT
>NC_051404.1:7634367-7634686 GCF_015228065.2 Penaeus monodon | reverse complement strand
ACACGCACGTACACATATAAGTAAATGCTTTTTCTATAACGGAAAAATAGAAGTTCTATTGATAGAAAGATTTAAAAAAAAATAATGGTAATGTTGATACTGGTGGTGTCGATGCCATTGGTATTACTAGTAGCCTTATTGTTATTATGGTTGTTGTCATTTTCATGGTTGTAATGAATGTGATAATAGTAATAACCTGGAAGTTGAGCTTGTTGATATTGTTGATATTGATGTTGTAATTACCATGGCACCTACAATTGCTATTTTTACTTCGGTAATTAACAACAACAGTAAAATATGGAGATGGTGTGGTGAGGGG
>NC_051404.1:7633705-7634202 GCF_015228065.2 Penaeus monodon | reverse complement strand
CGTGTAAGGCGTGTGTTTGCGGCCGAGTGTCCGTCGTGTGTGCTAGTCGTGATGTGCGCCAATGGAAGGTATGGGTTATATCGGCGCATGTAGCCTGGGCTCCACATGCCACATTCCACCTATCGTCTTCCACATTCCACCTTTCGTCTTGCACATTTCACGTTTTATTTACCACATTCTGTCTTTCATTTTCCACATTTCACCTTTCGTCTTCTACATTTCACGTTTTATTTTCCACATTCTAATCTTTCATCTTCCACATTCCACCTTTCGTCTTGCACATTCCACCTTCTATCTTCCACATTAGTAAGGGAGTTCAGCTCTCGCGATAGATAAATGGGAGTAGGGGAGGTCATTTTAGTGAATACATAATTATCGTTACTAATTTATTTTTCGCTCGAATTATCTCGTCAAGATAAATTTACCGTTATCGCTACCATTATTATTGTCCTTGTCGTTGTTTCACTGGATGTGTGTAGGAGAGGGAGGCTAGGTAA
>NC_051404.1:7633460-7633589 GCF_015228065.2 Penaeus monodon | reverse complement strand
TTGTGTGTGAGTATGTATTCTTGTGGTGACGATAGTGGTCAGGTTTATCAGCGGAAGAGAAACTTTTGCGTGACGTTGCCGTAACGAGGTGGTGGCGGCGGCGCTGCATTGGTTACGGGTTACGTTGGA
>NC_051404.1:7633286-7633426 GCF_015228065.2 Penaeus monodon | reverse complement strand
GCGTGTGGGTGTAACGGGCCCGTGTGAGTTTAGAGCCTCTTGCCTTAGTGGGAAAGATGAGGAGGAGGCTGACCGCTGTTGCGTCATATTTTTTTTTTCCTGTTGTATATTTTAACCACTTAGTGTAGGTGAATACGACT
>NC_051404.1:7632951-7633023 GCF_015228065.2 Penaeus monodon | reverse complement strand
TTCAACAAAGCCTGCACACTTGATAATTATGGTGACAGGAGACGGTGGAAGAGTTAGGCAGCGTGCCGGAGG
>NC_051404.1:7632756-7632828 GCF_015228065.2 Penaeus monodon | reverse complement strand
CCGGCAGAACCGTAACAGTTGATCTGGATGCTGGGGGATGTCGGAGAAAGAAGCATAAAGGCAAATAAAATC
>NC_051404.1:7632040-7632415 GCF_015228065.2 Penaeus monodon | reverse complement strand
AATGGGAGGCGCGTGCGCGGCATCTCAATGGCGTCGTGTCTTTTTTAGGTTAGATCTACTGTTTTATGTTGCGGAAGAGGCCGCACCGTCGCCGCGCAGCTCGTGAAAGCGACTGGGTTGGTATTGGTGGTACAGGTGGTTCTTCTGGTACTGTCGGTACTGTTGGCTTTGTTTCTACTTTTTTATTCTTTTGCTGCTGTTGCTTCTATTGTTTCTGTTGATACTGTTGGTACACATGGTACTTGTACGGATGGCCATGTTGGTACTGTTAGCACTGGTGCACTGTGGAGTCGTAGCTTACTTCTCTCGCTGCGTTTATCTCCACGTCATTTCGTCCTCACATTATACTTTTATGGTGCTTGTACTTACCTCCAT
>NC_051404.1:7631668-7631836 GCF_015228065.2 Penaeus monodon | reverse complement strand
CACACGACGCCCTCCCAAAGGCAGCTTATTCCAGTTCTCATTCAGGCAACGGAATCAGACAGTCAGGCACCAGGCGCGAGAGTATGTGCATGGCAAGGCGCATGTCGAGGTCCAAATATGGCGCGGTCGTTCTTAGGGCTCCGGACGCCGCCACGTTGGAGATGGGGA
>NC_051404.1:7631346-7631444 GCF_015228065.2 Penaeus monodon | reverse complement strand
AAAGAAGGGGACAGGGGGAAGAGAGACAGACCATACAAAGACTTAGGAATAGCGAAGTGTAGGCATAAAAGGACACAAAATTACGTACAGGATGTATT
>NC_051404.1:7630821-7631179 GCF_015228065.2 Penaeus monodon | reverse complement strand
TTCACCTGTCTTTGATATGCACCTCCCGCTCCTCCCTCCCCGTTCGCTGCCGGCTCTCGTCCCGTCCGGCTCGTAGTCCATCGCTGGCACCCGCGGCACCTCTCCTCCTGGGTGGGCGGCGCGAACCTGCAGAAGGGGGGAGGTTGCGAAAGAGAAACGACGAAGGAGGGAGAGAAAAGGGCATGCGGTTTTAGGAGAAAGAAGGTGTAAGGGCAAAGAGAGGTCGAGAAATGATTAGGGTTATAATTATAGTTATTGTAATTGGTGCTTGGAAGGTCTAAAAATAGAATTGTAGAAAAAGGATTCTTAAGGAAAAGGCATTCGTTAAAGTTACGTTCCTAGGCTTTCGGTGTAAGTT
>NC_051404.1:7630694-7630759 GCF_015228065.2 Penaeus monodon | reverse complement strand
TAATTCCTCTCGGTCTTTTCTCTTTCTCCTTTTTAGTAGTTTGGGGTTTCTGGGCTTCCGTCGGC
>NC_051404.1:7630077-7630522 GCF_015228065.2 Penaeus monodon | reverse complement strand
TTTGCGTCATATTTTTGTCGTTCGGCGGACATTCCTGCGCGTGGCGACGGCATCCGAGGCGAGCGAAGGCTGAAGGGGAAGGGGCGAACTCCCGAGCGTCTCTCTTCATTGGGCAAGAGTAACAGGGGACAGCTGGCCCGACCGACCCTCCTTTCGGGCTGACCGCAGGCGCGCACCGCATATCAGGCATGTTGTCAGGCTGTTATGGTGTCAGACACTTGACAGGCTGTCAGTATTTTCCCCTGGCTGTCTTGTCTTCGCGACCGACCGCGGTTAAATAACTTCTTTGGGTTTTTGTCTTTTATTTTAATGTTTTATCTGTGTATCTTTGCGTTTGTTTGTCTGTCTGGCATGTGCCTTGATATGCTGCACCGACGTCATCCTTGTTGCTTTAGAGAGAATTAAATAAAATGGTCGGAGAAGAGAAGGAAGAAGAGGGTAAACA
>NC_051404.1:7629776-7629920 GCF_015228065.2 Penaeus monodon | reverse complement strand
ATGCGACAAGAAAGAATCACGAATAGAAGAGGCAAGGGGCGGAAAGAAAACAATCGAACAGACGTAAAAAAGTGAAACTGAGATGCGGTTGGGAAGTAAGCAAGGGTAGAGGAAATCACGCGACCGCACACCGTGACTTCACTC
>NC_051404.1:7629485-7629563 GCF_015228065.2 Penaeus monodon | reverse complement strand
TGTGTCATTGTCTTGAGTAGGGAAAGTGTGTCATGACGTGCGTGCGTAAGTGAGCGTACAAATCACTGCAAGCGGTTA
>NC_051404.1:7629340-7629447 GCF_015228065.2 Penaeus monodon | reverse complement strand
CCCACGAGGCAGTGCTTACATTACTTTTTTATCTCTCTTTTCAGTCTTTTTTAGGTACATTATTTTTTTGCTTTCTCGTTACCGGTAACTTTCGCGAGGTCTGACTG
>NC_051404.1:7628456-7628633 GCF_015228065.2 Penaeus monodon | reverse complement strand
CAGAAGATGAGACTCGTTCGATTCACCTCGACCGATCGAACGAAGAGATCAAGTGTTTGGCCTCGAATTAGGGTCAACGCAGGTCATCTCGATTGCTGACCACAGTCGACAGACGGACAGTGCCAGGAGGTCGGGTTAGCAGGTCATCGGGAAAGTGAGCGCGATTGGTGCGGGTCA
>NC_051404.1:7627444-7628381 GCF_015228065.2 Penaeus monodon | reverse complement strand
TCATCTTGCTTTTAAGTGCTTTTAATGCACTCTTTTGCTCCCGCCACCTGTGTTGTTACTCCTCGGTCTCTTCAGTGTCTGCCAGCTGTTTGGGTTTAAGAGGGATCTGGGGGAGGGAGGAGGAGGAGGGAGGGGAGGGATATGATGAGGAAGAGGGGAGGGAGATGAGGGAAAAGAGAGGGAGAGGGGAGGGAAATGAGGAAGGAGAGGAGAGTTAGATGAGGAGGGAGAAGGGAGGGAGATAGGGAGGAAGAGGAGAGGGAGATAAGGAGGAAGAGGGAAGGGAGATGAGGAAGGAGAGGGGAGGGAGATCTGGATGGAGAGGTTTGGCAGGGCTTGGGGGGAGCAGGTTGAAGGAAAAGAGATGAGGAGGGTTAGGTTTGGGAAGGGTGAAGGAGAAGGATAGAAGGAGAGAGGGGAGATAGGAGGGAGGTGAGGAGGGAGAGGTATTCGAAGAGATAAGGGGAGGAGGGAAGGAGGCGAGGAAGTAGAGATTCGGGTAGGATCGAGGGGAAGGAGGGAATGGAGGTGGGAGAAGGGAGGGAGGTGGATAGGGAGATACAGGGGAATGATTAGGAAGAGGGAGAGAGGAAGGGATGAGGTGGGAAAGGATGGGGGGAAGAGGAGAAACGGAGGGGAGAGGGGGTGGAGAGGAAAAGAAAAAAAGGGAAATAGAGTGGGAGAAAGAATATACCAAAATGTCATACCGAGAAATAGAGGAAAAGACTAAAGGAGTGAAGGAAAGAGGGAGAGAGGGGGAAACTAGGCGTGGATAGAATTAGGGAAGAGGGAAGGGAAGAGACAGACTGAGACTGGGGAGAAGCAAGAAGTGAGAGAAAATAGAATGCTATTCCTCTTTTTACCTGCACTTCACTCTCATATGAACACATCCCCTTCTGTTTGCCTCTCCTCCCTTTCAGCTTTCCCCCTGCCCCTG
>NC_051404.1:7627209-7627400 GCF_015228065.2 Penaeus monodon | reverse complement strand
ACCACACGCTTCCTGTACCCTCGTCGACGGCGATGACTTCCTCGCCCGCTCCAACACTTCGCGTGAGATGGATTTACGGCGTTGTTTGTTAACGGATCAAATAGATTTTGAGGACGATTAGCATCTCGAGGCGGGTAATGGGGCGGGGCCGCTCGTTCGCTCGCGGGGGGGGCGTGACTGGGTGCCGGTCC
>NC_051404.1:7626139-7626395 GCF_015228065.2 Penaeus monodon | reverse complement strand
GAGGTAAGAGGTTAAGAAACGCCGTTGGGGGAGAGGGCGAAAGGAGGGAGACAGATGGAATATTGCGGGCGGAAAGGGAGAGAGGGGACCCAAGAGAGGCAGAGAGTGAGAGGGAAATGGTCGGCGCGTCGGAGCCCAGTCGCCAGGCTTGTTTGGGGTATGCGAGGCGCGCGCCGTTTCGGTCGGCATTTGGCTCGTGCCTCCCTTGGTCTGTAGTTCGTCAGTTGCCCGCAAGGAGCGCTGCGTGGCAGTTAGT
>NC_051404.1:7625697-7625839 GCF_015228065.2 Penaeus monodon | reverse complement strand
ATCATCATGATTATTATCATCGGTGCAATTACCATCTTCAATTTTTTGATCGCCGTCTTGATAATAAACTCAAAGCATCTGCCCCGAGACTCACTTGCCTTTGTGCGCCCTGTTGTTGTCTCGGGGGAGCATCCGAGATGAC
>NC_051404.1:7623505-7624977 GCF_015228065.2 Penaeus monodon | reverse complement strand
TGGACGATTTTTCGAGCATGCTTGACGCGACCTTTTTTTGCTTGGGGTTTGTGTCGGGTGTTGGGGGGGGGGGTAATTGTTTTGATTGCATTGGTCAGCTGCAACAGAAGTGGCCAAAGTGGTCAAGCCTTGTTTAAGTCTCCTTTTATGGTGTTAAGAATTTAGTTCGGATTTATATACAAATTTTTGTTAGGCGCTTTATTCTTATTGTTATTTATGTTTTAAGTCGTATGAGTTCTTGAATAGTTTTAACTTTTTTTCATGTTTTGGATTCGTGATTTCGCAACCTTCTCCTTTACTCGTATATCGTTTGTTTTTGGTGTTTTCTCACTTTGACTGTCTCCTGTCATTTCTGT
This sequence comes from Penaeus monodon, assembly GCF_015228065.2. Classification (NCBI taxonomy): domain Eukaryota; kingdom Metazoa; phylum Arthropoda; class Malacostraca; order Decapoda; family Penaeidae; genus Penaeus; species Penaeus monodon. The sequence continues at coordinate 7,624,621 of NC_051404.1, read as the reverse complement.
TTGTTGTTTATTCCACTCATTCTGCTTCTTGTCTGAATGTCTCCCTTTCCTTAAAAGTACCTAACTGAATCTAAGAAAATTCCCTTCATCCAGTCGTCATTTTTAACCTTACCTTAACGAAGGGAAGGGGAGGACGGAGTTGTGCCCCGCGTGATCAGCTTATCCTGGGCACCCCTCACCCCCCACCCCTGGCCTCTCCTGGCCCCTTTCCTGGCCCCCCTCCTGGCCCCCCTTCTGGCCTACTCCCCCCTTTCTGGCCCCCTCCCCTCGCCCCTGCCCTGTCCTTCAGTACGCCCACGCCGTCCAGTGCCTCGTCTCGTGTCCTTCCTCGCTCTTAAAGCAAGGACGCGGAGGGGCGAGACTCGCGTGTGGACGAGCCCATACCCACTAATATTTCGTCCACGCGGGGTGCTAAAGGGAGCCTTATGCCCGAGTGCCGTTGGGGTGAAGATCGCTTGTTTACTAGGTTGTTGTCGGCAGATTTGTGAGTAGTAAGAAGGGAGAACGAGGGAGAGAGGGGGCAGCGCACGAGCAAATGACGAATGGGTGATGGGGCGGCAAGGGAACCATGTTTTTTCCCCTGGTTTTTGTAAATTAGAATCAATGGGCGGGATAGTAAGAGGACATTTTGCATTTTTCGGCGAGGACCAAGAAGTAAGGGGAAGAGTAAGGGGAAGGGGGTGAGGGGTGAGGGAAGAGATATGGGGTAGTGGGAACGGAAGGAGGAGTGGGAGGGGAGGATGGATGGATAGGGAAAACGAGAATGGAGAAACACGGTAAGGGGTGAGGATAGAGAAGGGGAAAAGACAAGAATAAAGAGAAAAAGGGGGAGAGTGTTAAAAAATATTAGTGAAATTTGATTATGTGAAAAGAGAAGAGGCAAAGGAAGGAAGAGGGGAAAGGGAGATCGGTGGCTTCCTTGTTATGGTGTCTGCGAAGGTGTGGGCGAAATGATATGGTTGGCAGGGTCATTCTCGGCGCTAAGTAATTGGTAGGCCGTAATTGGCAATCCGCCTCGTGACTGGCGCGGGCATCCACCCCGGCGATTTTTTTCCTGGTCCCTTATTCGCACACCATTCGTTGTTTGTATTAGTCGCTGTATTGGTTTGGTTATTC
>NC_051404.1:7622614-7623216 GCF_015228065.2 Penaeus monodon | reverse complement strand
GTCGCGTGTTATCGCCCAGTGCCTTTGGCCCTCCGCTCTGCCTCCTCCCAGCCCGCTATCCCGGAAGTGTCGGACGCCCATGCCCGCGGAGGATTTGCGTAACCTTTGTGTTATTAGTGCGGATGCGAGGAGTGGGAGGGGAAAGGAGGAATGGGGGAAGAGGGGGGAAGGGAGGAATGGGGGAAGAGGGGGGAAGGAGAGGGAGGAAAGGGTAGGGGAGAGGGATGGGGTGAAGAGGGAGGAATGGGGGAAGGGGATGGAAGCGAAGGAAGGAGGAGTGGTTAGGGGAAGAAAGAATGAGAAGGAGCTAGAGAAAGGAGAAGGATATAAGGAGGATATGGAGAGTAAGCGTGAAAGTAAGGAAGTGAACAGGAAATGAGAGAAGGAGAAGAATTGAAAGGGAGGAGAAATATGGCAAGTGAGGGGAAAGAAAACGAGGACTTTGAAAGGGAATGTTCTGAATGAACGGATAACTTGATAAACGGATGTAATAAGAAATCCATTGGAATTATGATCAAGTTCTTGAAGTGTAGGAGAGGAAAATATAGGGAATTGAAGGGAAGAAAACGATAATGATGGAAGAGCCAGGCACAAACAGCGAA
>NC_051404.1:7622434-7622587 GCF_015228065.2 Penaeus monodon | reverse complement strand
ATATGAACGGCTTCGAAATTCGGGATAATTTTGACGCAAGAGGCACGAATCGCTCTCTGAAATGTATGCATATATGCGCGCATGAATAATGAAAACGGTTGTATGCAAATTTCTGTTTGTATTGGTGCATGCGTTTGTTTGTTTGTTGGTAGA
>NC_051404.1:7622145-7622321 GCF_015228065.2 Penaeus monodon | reverse complement strand
ATACACGTTAGTATATATATGCGTACGTTCTTACAGTCGTGGGCGCCTCCTCGTGGCCGGCCGCCGCCTCGTCTCTGGGCGGGCAAAAACAAAAGGGCATTTCAACCATACTGTATTATTATTCCTTGTTCCTCAAGGACAATGTCGACGCGTGCGCTTCCACAGGTGATGGGGGG
>NC_051404.1:7621976-7622093 GCF_015228065.2 Penaeus monodon | reverse complement strand
AGGAAGAGAGTCCCTGGCCACCCTCTTATGGCAGTCGAAGATTGAATGGAGTGGGTTGGGGAGGAGGGTGGGTGGAAGGGGACTTCAGGAGGAGAGAGAGAAGACGGAGGATCTCGG
>NC_051404.1:7621466-7621820 GCF_015228065.2 Penaeus monodon | reverse complement strand
GTCTTCGTCTCTCCCCCATTCTTTTCCCATCCCCTTTTTATCCCCTATCTTTCTGCTTTTCCCTTCCTCCCCTCTCCCTTCCTTCCCTCTCTGTTCCTTAATTCATCCTTCTTTCCTTCTCTCTTCCTTCCCTCTCTCTTCCTTCCTTCTTCCCCTCCTCTCTCCTTCTAAATCCAGAATTTTCTTTCAGTTCTATTTATCTTCCATTGGTAGCCCACGACTGCTGTGCATGACCGGTTAGCGTGTGAAGAGCCCGCACACCATGACTGCATGACGGGAAGTGGCTACCATGTCATGGTGTGACTGCGCGTGTCCGTCCATGTGCTCCCTTCCCCCTCTCCCTTCGCCCTTCCC
>NC_051404.1:7620180-7620611 GCF_015228065.2 Penaeus monodon | reverse complement strand
CTCTTTCACGTCACATTGTTTACATAACGCCGGCAGATGGGTGGGTCGTGGGAGGAACCGCCGCTGTTGCGTCATCTGTTGTTGTTGTTACAGGCGAGCGGAAGCCATCGGTGGTAAAAGCAAACAGAGAATGGAGAAAATGAAAGGGAATCAGTTGGAGACTCGGAGATAAAGAGACCAATAAATAGAAAGAACAAAGAAAGCGAAAGAAAAGTGAAAAGCAAGACTAGAGAGAGTGAATAGGAAAGGAAACGAGAGAAAGGGAGAGGCAGAGACATAATGAGGGAGAAAAAGCGCAGGCAAGCGCTGGAGCGCTGTCTGCTCCTCTTGGGTCCACCTGCGCTGTCTATCAAGAGTCCTTGTGATGTGGTGGTGGGCTGAGGATGGCGCCGGCACAGGGAGTGGGGGCGTGAGGGATGCCGTTACCTGTT
>NC_051404.1:7619556-7619947 GCF_015228065.2 Penaeus monodon | reverse complement strand
TCACTTCTTATGGTCAATCTGGAGAGATACTGGTGATCTTTTGGGTTGAGAACGGGACATTAAAATCTTTCAAGTTATTAACAAATTTCACAACCCACGGATAAAAAAAGAAAGAAAAGAAACTAACTCACCGTCACAGTACAATATTTGATTCAAGGAAGCTGCCGCAAGCTGTCTCTCTTAATGTCAGTATTACGCAAGAGGGTAATACACGAACATAATGTGATACGGAGAGTCCATTGTTGGAGCTCAAGTGAAGGTAAATCCCGGGGTCTGCTTCATAAAGGCTGATTGGAAATTAGTCTTTGGATATTTGGAAACGTTGGTTTGGTTAGATGACTGGTTACTTTAGGGAGAGGGTAGACCGTAATAAAACGTGAATTATGTGAAG
>NC_051404.1:7619067-7619329 GCF_015228065.2 Penaeus monodon | reverse complement strand
CCCTCCCCCTTTATTCACTTCCTTTTGTTTTAGTCGGTCTGTCCATGTCAGTCAGCGTAGGTAGAAGGTGGGAAGCCTTCTCCCCCCCCTTCACGACTACAGTTACAGGTGAGGTAAAAAAAAGTCGTTAGTTAGGCGAGTGTGAATTCTTTAGTATGTGCAAGTGGGTGGTAGTTCTCGTGAGGCAGGGGCGAGTGTAGTTTGTGTTGAGAGATGAAGATAAATTAAAGATTGAGGGGGAATTCATTGATTAGAGGACTGT
>NC_051404.1:7618699-7618906 GCF_015228065.2 Penaeus monodon | reverse complement strand
GAAAGATACCATCAGATATAAGAGTTAAGGGTGCCATGTGTCGTGTTCGGAGATCTCGAACTTATTTGTATTTTGAATGCCTAGAGCTGGCGAGTGGGGGAAAGGTGTAGGTGTAAAAGTGGCCGTTAGTTGTCCTGGCGATCCACGTAGGAGGTGGGAACTCGTCCCCCCACGTCCGCCCGACTGGATTCACCCACTCCCCTCCAC
>NC_051404.1:7618393-7618641 GCF_015228065.2 Penaeus monodon | reverse complement strand
ATGTTCATCCCCCGCCCCCCTCCCTCCTCCGTGTTTCTTTCCCTACCTCTTTCCTTGTCCCGTTCTCGTCCCGTTGGAATTCCCTCGTTATCGTGTCGCTTCGAACTAGCAGACGCCCCCTCGCGCCTCTGCTGGCTCGAGTACGATAAGGAGTGTGTGGCGGTAAATTCAAAATCGTCGTAAGGAGAATAGTATTTTTTTTTGAGCGATAAGTTGGAGAACGTATGATTGCTTGTAGAGATCTTCGT
>NC_051404.1:7617801-7618052 GCF_015228065.2 Penaeus monodon | reverse complement strand
ATTACTGTCGACATTCAGTGCACGGCGTGAGGCCTCGTTAGAAACCGCTTTTTCACAATGACACAGTTTTTGTTCTCTTGCGATATAAGTTTGTATGCATGTGCGACGTCTGTAACTGGTGCGTTATATTAAACAAACATAACGTGCTGCGTGTTGCAGTGCATGCAGGAAGTTGCATTAGATACGGTCAGCATGCGAGAGATGGAAAGTAATAACAACAAGCACACGGTCGTGTGATAGAAGTAAGGCTA
>NC_051404.1:7617286-7617380 GCF_015228065.2 Penaeus monodon | reverse complement strand
TTAGGGAAAAGACCGCGAGCTCCTGCGGTTAATTAATATGACGGGCAGTTGAGGCGGCCGACTTGGCTCGACTTGGACGGCGCGTGTCTCGCAA
>NC_051404.1:7617031-7617143 GCF_015228065.2 Penaeus monodon | reverse complement strand
ATCCCCCCTTTTTTTCTTTCCTACTATTCCTGCCCCCCCCATGTGTTAAAAGGGCATGTCGTTGCTTGTTATCCATAAATGCTACTGTTGACAAAGTCTTTTTTCAAACTAA
>NC_051404.1:7616782-7616931 GCF_015228065.2 Penaeus monodon | reverse complement strand
GATGGCAGAGCGTCGGTGTTAATCGAAACGGCGTTGGAAGGATAGGAACATTGAGAAAAATAAACGGAATCCCCTCTCAAGACGATGAGCTCCCTAATGAAAATGCCACGGGTTCCTTGGCGTTCTATTTTAATGTAGGATTTTTGATT
>NC_051404.1:7616369-7616652 GCF_015228065.2 Penaeus monodon | reverse complement strand
ATTCCTCGAACGGGTTTCGGTTTTGGTCGGTGTCCGTATATAGTTAGTTAGCGCCGAGTTTCGCTAATCACGCCGATTAACTGGTAATTGAACGGTTGGAGGGGGGAAGGGGAGGAGGGATACTAGGAGGGTGGTGGGGGAGGATGGAATTATATTATTTTATTAGTCTTCCTTTTTTGTAGCAAGGAGCTTGTTCGAATAATTAGATCGTAATTATGGTTTGAGGGGGGGGGGGAAGGCATCCCGAAATGCAGCCTTGTATCGTCCCGCGGGCGACGAGCAG
>NC_051404.1:7615793-7616031 GCF_015228065.2 Penaeus monodon | reverse complement strand
AAGGGATTCCATTGAGAGTCGAATGAGGAATTTTTGAGAGGTTTATGAGGTGTGAGGAGGAAGTTTTGTTTACAGATGAGATGAGTGCGAGACGGGTATTATTTTTTCTCTATCCCTTTGTTTTCTTTCTTCATCGCTCCCTTTTTATTGTTTCTTCCATACTGCTGCTTTCTTTCTTTATCTAATTTCCATTCTTTTTCTTTCCCCTGCTCCTCCTCTATTTCATTCCCTTGTATTC
>NC_051404.1:7615469-7615671 GCF_015228065.2 Penaeus monodon | reverse complement strand
CCCCACACCACCCCCACTCCCTCGAGGGGTGAGATCGGGGGAAGGGGAGTAGGAGTAGGTAGTGTGTGACGTCACTGCCCATTCATAAAGATCCGGGAGATACGCGCCAGGAGCCGATCCGTCGGTAGCCTGGCGATCGTAGTAATAGCCTTTGGTGGGGCTGGTAGTTTTCGGTGGGCTGATAGCAGGAGCAGCTGCTTTC
>NC_051404.1:7615117-7615376 GCF_015228065.2 Penaeus monodon | reverse complement strand
TCGAATGTCAAGAACTGGATCCCTTATTGTTGCGCTGTTGCCCCGCTTGCTTGAAGGCCAATTAGCAAAGGTGCAATTACCTGCTGCTGCTCTCGCGGGGAGGCGGTGGGTGGTGGTGGGGGGGTCAGGCAGCGATCTCGGCCGCCCTGGAAACCAATTAGGGCGCCATTGTTTCTGACTTGGCCGGCGTAAGCAAACAAACAAGGGGCTCGCATGCTTGGGTCCTTCGAACTGTCGCGCTGTGTGCACCGTTTGGGGG
>NC_051404.1:7614535-7614661 GCF_015228065.2 Penaeus monodon | reverse complement strand
TGGTCTTTATTCAGTTTATCTATACTGTCTTTCTTCCTGTTCCATTGGTAATCTTTCTCTTGTGATTTTCCGTATGATTATTGGTTTTGATTTATGAATATGGCCTTAAGTTGTACGGAGCTCACC
>NC_051404.1:7614216-7614287 GCF_015228065.2 Penaeus monodon | reverse complement strand
GGCGCACTGCGTTGGGTGATTTACCTGTGTTAATTGCTGGGTTGGGTGGGCAGGTGGTTTCTTGTGGTGCG
>NC_051404.1:7613976-7614181 GCF_015228065.2 Penaeus monodon | reverse complement strand
GCGCATGGCGAAGGTCTGTGTTGGCGACATAATGGTCCGAGAGGGTGAGGCAGGAAGGGATGCGCGTTTGTGTGTGCGATTTGAGGTTGCTCTCATTCTTTCTCTTTTGGGTTTATTAGGCTAATGTGCGGCCGTTCCTTTTTTGCGGATTGATTGGTGTTCTCGTGCGTCTTCGTGTCTGATGTTTCAAAAAGAACGATTGATG
>NC_051404.1:7612976-7613853 GCF_015228065.2 Penaeus monodon | reverse complement strand
AGGATGGGAGTTTGAGGTAATGATTACTCCTGGTTTTATGGGCAAATATTTAAAAAGAGGGGCACGCGCTGGGGAAAAGGGTGATTTAAGGATTTGGGGAAAGGAATGGGGATTAGAGGTTGGAGAGGGTGAGGAGGCGTAAGGGTGTGAGGGGGGGGGGGGAGGTGATGGATTAGGAAGAGGAAAGAGGAAGGAAGAGGGAAGTTGAAGGAAGGAGTAGGGGGGTTGAAGGGGTAAGGGTAGGGAGGGGAAGGAGAGGGGGAGGAAGAGAATGTTACGGGATGGTGGTAGGGAAGGGGGAGGGGGAGGGAAGAAGGGGAAGGTGAGGTGAAAGAGGAGAAGGGATAGGGGAAGATTAAGAGGAATAGAGAGAGGAAGAAGATAGAAAAGGGAAAAGTTAGGTAAACAGGAGACAAGGATCGTAGATAGAGAAGGAGTGTCGAAAGAAGATAGAGGTCGGGAGGGAAGGAGGTGTGCGGGAGAGGAGGAGGGGGGGTGGAGGAGGAAAAAAAGAAACGGAGAGGAAAGAAAACCGCGAATAAACACGAGATATGGGGAGAGGACAGTGAGGGGTGTGTGTGTGTGGGGGGGGGGGTAGATGGGAACTGAGAAGAAGAGGGGGGGGGAGGTAGAGATGGGAGGGATGGGGGAGAATGAGTTTAGGAGTCGATAGTGTCGGATTGTGGCCACTTAGCCGATGCGTTTGCGAGTTAATGAAAGGTCTGGAGATGACTTAGTGGCGTTAAATACTCGGCACCGATAATTATCATCGACACACCTGAGGATGGGGGGGATTAATTAATACCTGGTGATTATGACGCACTTTTGGTGTATGCCCTCCGCTCTGCCCATCGCTCTCCTGCTTTTCTCATGCCTG
>NC_051404.1:7612517-7612932 GCF_015228065.2 Penaeus monodon | reverse complement strand
CAGCCTTTGTTCTACGCTGTAATTCACATTATTATTATTGCTAAAATAGGATGTGCGGGCATTGATTAGAAAAGGAAATATGAAAATTAATATTTGCCCAGTGGTTATTTCGAGAAATGATTTATATCTATTAATGACTGATTTTATTCACTGTCTTCCCTCTTTTCCATTTCCATTGCGTTTATATTACATTATAATGATATAAACAACGTCTTCATTTTTATTTTCGAGCCGCGAGGAAAGGACTAGCCGTTCTGGCCCTTTCACGAAGTAAACAAACAGGGGGACTTTCATACGTTTCCAGAGAGCGGAACGGGAAGGTGCGTTTGGCATATAGAGAGAAGTTAATGATGAGGGGGGAGGGGGAGCTTCGAGTGGAGGGGGGGGGAGATCTTGAGGGAGGCTTTTTTGGGCA
>NC_051404.1:7612405-7612491 GCF_015228065.2 Penaeus monodon | reverse complement strand
AGGATTTGTTGGACGGGGAGGTTGAGAGAGGGGGAGGGGGGTGCCTTATCGTGATAACCCTGTTCAACCCCCGTGCGTCTTTTGTG
>NC_051404.1:7611993-7612109 GCF_015228065.2 Penaeus monodon | reverse complement strand
ACCCATGGTCTTAACCTCGTCCTGTTTTAAGCTCACCTTGAGGGGCGCACCTGTTTGTCTCCCGCTTCCCCTTTTGTGGTCAGCGCAGATGTGATCCTTGATCCGACATGTGTGTC
>NC_051404.1:7611547-7611804 GCF_015228065.2 Penaeus monodon | reverse complement strand
AAAAAGTTGCTAACAAAAATTTGTCCAAATATAAATAAATTAACAGTTTTCGATGTAATCTGCGGTCAGATTCAGTCAGTTTTCGTGTCTGCGGTTTGCGTCGTTCCGTACAAATACATCCTAAGCACCGCAGAAGTTTATGCATGATATAAAGATTAATCCTTTTCAGCCCAGGTCGAGGTCGTGCGCTTTAAGTAATCGTTGTTGGAGAGATTGGTAGTATTTTTTGTCTGTTGGAGAGGAAACACGGGGCGAGG
>NC_051404.1:7610530-7611177 GCF_015228065.2 Penaeus monodon | reverse complement strand
GGGATATATTTGGGGGGAGGGAGGTATATATTTGGCAAAGCCTTCGTTTTCTCGAGCATTCTCATCAGGGCCGAGACGGTTTGGGATCATTGAAATCGTGAGTATAAACGGCAGAGTGAATCACCGAGTCGTGACTCACCATGGCGGGGCTCCCCGAAGCGCGTGTGAGTCAAGTGTGTCATTGGCGAGGGGTTAGTGGGGTAGGGGGGAAGGGGGAAGGTGGCCCATAGGTGTCTTCCCGTCCCATACCCTATCTTTTATATTTATTTCCTTTTCCCTCTCTCCCCTCCGTCTCTCACCTTCCTCTGCCTTGTTTTTGTTTCGCTTCATCACCTCCCCCCCTTAAGTTTCTCGCTATCCTGTCTTTTATTTTGCATATCTCTATTTATTCCCTACCCTCTCTCCCTGATTCACGCAGTAAATTAGCCGGCAATTACCCACTTACTCAGAATCCTATCATCACTTACTCAAGCCTTACTCAACGTGTCTCATCGAGCTCATAAGAAGTGCATGCGTCGATAGATTCTTTTTCCCTAAGTAGACCACATCGTTTGGCAGCGTCTTCGTCTGTTTATCTGCGTGCATATCGGTCTCATCGCCAGTCTATTTGGGTGCGTAAGTTCGTGCGTGTGTGTTCGTTTGTGTCT
>NC_051404.1:7609898-7610219 GCF_015228065.2 Penaeus monodon | reverse complement strand
CAACCAATTTGTCAGAGTGACCAAAGTATATCTGGGGCGCATCGAACGCAGGACCAAGAGCCGGGAACCAAGCTGCGGCTGCAGGTGGTGGTCGCGTATGCCGATTGTTCAGGGCTTTGGGGTGAGGGGAATGTGGGTGCCAGGGGTGCCAGGGGGGATAGAATGGGGTGAAGGCGGGGGGGGGGTGAAGAGGTTGACAAAGGTGGACGCGGCTGATGCCATCTGCGGATAGGTTGCTGCCGTATACGTCGTCCACCGTCGACCAGCCTTCCACATGACTTTTTTTTCTCTCTCTCTCTCTTCCTCTTCGTCGTTGCCTTA
>NC_051404.1:7609115-7609301 GCF_015228065.2 Penaeus monodon | reverse complement strand
CGCCGCAGACGAGGCCAGTAATTCTTGCGTCTTGTGGTCTTTCTTCTTTATGCAAGTGCTGGCGGGCGAACGTGGCCGAGTATTTTGAGCGTTGTTGTGTCCTGAGTTAGTGTTTGTAAACAGGGGCGAAAAGGGGGGCAGGGGTGGGGGGCGGTAGGTCAGGGTATTGTGGCGTGCAGCAGGTGT
>NC_051404.1:7608242-7609068 GCF_015228065.2 Penaeus monodon | reverse complement strand
TGGCGGTTGGGGGAGGGTGAGGAGAGGGGAAAGGGTGCAAAAGGGGCTTTGTTGTGATGAGGGGGTAGGCCTATCGTTGCTGGCCGGGGTGCTGGAGAAGCTGTCCAAGGCGGAGGGCTTAAGAGATGAGGCGTTTTGGGCTCGCAGATAAAGGAGGTCTATTTACGGGCCGGACCTCGTCGCGGCGATCGGTTCGAGGGGCAGGTGATACATGCTGTTGGAAAGAGAGGGAAAAGGGAGGGAAGGGGGGAGAGGGAGAGGGAGTGAGAGGGGAGAGCTGGAGAGGGAATGAGAGGGGAGAGGGAGGGAGTGAGAGGAGTGAGGGGGAGAGGGAGCCAGAGCGGGGAGAGGGAGAGAGGGAGTGAGAAAGGAAAGGCGGAAAGAAAGAAAGGGGAGAAGGAGAGGGGAAAGAGAGAGCGAGGAAATGGGGAAAGAAAGAGAGGGGAGGAGAAAGAGAGTGGAGGAGAAAGGGAGTGGGAGAGGGAAAGAGAGAAGAGGGAAAGAAGAAGGAGGAAAAGAAATAGGAATAGAGATAGTTGATGGATTCGAAAATAGAAATCTGGATAGAGAGCTCAAGAAAGAATGATTAGCATTATCGAGAAAGCGGTGGGCAGAATACATCTATACCCGACAACTGTCTTCGAGGCGGCGAAAAATCAGAAAAAATATATATATGGTTGACGTCATGGCGTGCTGATAAAAGTGATGACGGCCTCTGAATTCCCGCGGCTTCTCGCTATAACGGAAGCCGCGACCCCGTTGGCTCTCGCGGCGGAGACGTATAGTGAACGTATGACGTAATTTGAGGCACGGCCAGCTGATGCCA
>NC_051404.1:7607777-7608075 GCF_015228065.2 Penaeus monodon | reverse complement strand
ACCCTTACTCTTTTATATAACGCTCATTTATAGGTATTGTTTTTTCACTTTCCTCTTCCTCTTCATCGATATATTCTCCTTTTTCGCTGTTTTCTTTATCCTTTTGTTCAACGTTTTCCGGACACGTGCCTTTACTTTTATATTTTTTTCTAACTGGTGGCTCTACTTTTGTATTTTTTTCTAATAACTGCCTCGGCTTCTTTTTTTCTCTGTCATTCCAGAGGCAAAGAAAATATACAGGTATTTTAATATATGTATGAAATGTTGACGCTGCTGATAAACGTATAAAGAAACCGTA
>NC_051404.1:7607583-7607711 GCF_015228065.2 Penaeus monodon | reverse complement strand
GGTCTCACCAAGGCAACCGGAGCGCAGTTGAGGTTGGATCTTGACCTTGAGTTCTCGGTCTCTCCAACGCAGGTCATCGCTCCTCTTGCCCACGTGACGGCTGGTGAGCGTGTCTGCAAGGGTGCTCT
>NC_051404.1:7606865-7607499 GCF_015228065.2 Penaeus monodon | reverse complement strand
GCCAGGATCCTCTTCTTGGTCTTGGTGATAAATGGGGGTCACAGGAGGAACTTCGGGAGGGAGGGGCGAGAGGTGCTTTATTTTTTTTCTTTTTGTGCGAGAGACCAAGCTATTGCGTGAATTCTTCATTTGTTTTTTTCGTGTTTGTATTCATGGATTTGTAGAATGATAGCCAGGTTTTGTTTTCAATTGTTTAGTGTCGAATTTTGCGTTTTCGAAAAAGAGAAAGGTTTCTTATTCGGGAGTGGGGGATTTTGTATAGTGAAGCGTGACGGGAAGGCCCGTAGACTTTCTTGACGGCGTGAGACCGGGTCACTGCCACGGTCTGTGATTTGTAGGAATGTTGACCTTCTTCACTGTCCTTTGTACTCGCCGCTGATACATTCCTCAGGACCCGTAGGATTCCCCCGGGAGACGTGAGGGCGGCATGGAAATCGTGGCTCGATGTGAGCACGGAGGACGAAATAAGCTCCTTTTTTACGATGTTTTTATTTTTAGCAGCAGGGGGGAGGTGCTCGGTGCCGGTAGTGCACGGGCGCGGTGGGCGGGGAAGAGTAGCTGTCGCAGGATACCGCTGTGGGGGTTGTTCGAGGGCGGACGTGTTTACGGTTTTTCTCTCGTTCAAGCCTGCAAT
>NC_051404.1:7606529-7606792 GCF_015228065.2 Penaeus monodon | reverse complement strand
AGGAAGATGATGTTGGTGATTGAGTGAAATGAAAATGAAGGTAGCGGAGGAGAGGGGAAAGGAAGTATGGATGGAAGCTGTTATGGGTAAAATAGGATGTTTCATGAATTTGATGTCGTATGATTAAGGTAATTTCTGTTTGACTGTGACTTTTGATAAGCGGTTAACAATTCGTGTTAAGTGTGAAACGCGAATAGAGAGAGAGGGTAAAAGGGGGTGTGGTCATTGTGAATTGACCTGGACCTCTCCGGGTCCCTTATTGC
>NC_051404.1:7606033-7606357 GCF_015228065.2 Penaeus monodon | reverse complement strand
TTATCTCCAACTGAGAAGAGGATGAGAAATGAAGTCAATATATGTCACCGCTGTTCCAGTCTCTCCGCCAAACCCGTTCGCGATAAGGTTCAAGATACAGTGTTACTGACCCTGATTTACATGCTAATATGTTCCCTCGGCAACACAGTGATATAGTCCGGTTTGTGGATGCCCATCATTCACTCATTGAGGGTGTTGACACATGGGCGAAGCGCGAAGCATTTAGAAGGGATTTTAAGCTTTATGGTGCCTTATACATAGTTTCAAGGATCAGACGTTTCGGATGTATTTTTGTTTATTTTTTATTTTGTTATGAAAGGAAGA
>NC_051404.1:7605622-7605963 GCF_015228065.2 Penaeus monodon | reverse complement strand
TTTCGTGTTAGCGATGTAGTGTTGGAGGCACTTTCCGCATTAGTCTTGCGTTTTTGGGTTTACTTGCTGGAGAAAATGGAAAGAGAGACCGCCCTCTTCCCCAACAGGCGGGGGTTAGGGAGAGGGTAGATGGGCGTGGGCGGCTGAAAGCGAGGTTGTAAACCCCCAAGTGGGCGTCAGTATGTGGGCGTATGTGACTGTATTAGATGCTCTTAGAGGTGGTGAAGTATGAAGGAGGAGCTTAAGCATGGTTAGAGGTAAACAAGACTCGAACGCGGGTATTAAAAGGAAAGGAGGGGGGAGGGGGGCATGGGGAATGGGCGAGCGTGAGGAAAATGGGT
>NC_051404.1:7605063-7605523 GCF_015228065.2 Penaeus monodon | reverse complement strand
TAAAATAAAGAGTGGAGAGTGGTGGCGCGAGAGCCATAAATTTGTCTCCTGATTTGTTGATCCTGCATATAGACCACGGGTGGATTGGGGGAGGTGGAGGGGAGGGGGGTCGTGAGGCTTCGCGGGTGGGCACAGAGTGAGGGTGGGAGGGTGAGAGGGAGGAGGGGCTGTAGAGCGATGATAAGATAAAATGGAATCATAGTCAACGGAAATCTATTTTGTGAGGCGATTGCAGCGATAAGGGAATGGCAGGTAGATGGCATGATATAGCAGGTAGATATCCGAGCCGATTGTGTTCTAGGTAGGGGATTGAGTTGATGGCGAAGGAAGGTATTTTTGGTTGACATGGTTTATGGGTAATTGGTTTCAATGGGGGGGGGGGGGGTCAGAGGAGGAAATGTGTGAAACTGTGGTAAGGAGGGTTTGGCTGTCCAGAGCGGGAGGGGGAGGGACTGGTTCT
>NC_051404.1:7604844-7605002 GCF_015228065.2 Penaeus monodon | reverse complement strand
ATGAGAATGTGGCGTTCCAATCCCGGATCTTGCCGGACGTCCCCTGTCCCCCATTGCCCCCCCCTGCCCCCTCCACCCTCTCCCTGCCCCTCTCTGTGTTGAGCAGGGGTTAGGACGAGACGAAATATAGAGATTACAATTGATGGAGGGAGATAGGG
>NC_051404.1:7604608-7604798 GCF_015228065.2 Penaeus monodon | reverse complement strand
CGACATCCCTGGCCGTACCAAGGGGGGGGGGGTTCCCTTTCCCTCTCTTTATCTCGGAGGATTTTCCCTTATCTGAAGGGATTGAGGTCCGAACTAGTGGAATCTATTCCCCTCCCACACCCCCAGCCTCATACCCCCTGCCCCTTCCCCCCATCTCTACTCTCCTACCCTCCATTTCACTCCACCTTCT
>NC_051404.1:7603902-7604537 GCF_015228065.2 Penaeus monodon | reverse complement strand
TATCTTTTTCTCCTTCTGTCCTTTCCTCCTTCCTCCCCTTTCTTTTCAACTCTTTCCCCTTGCCTTTCCTTCATCTCCTTTCCCTACTCTTCCCTCCCATTCCCTCCCTCTCCTCTTCCCTCCACCTGTTTCCTTTCCTCTCCCTTTCCCAATCTCACATTCCTCTCTTTTTTCCTGCACTTCTCTATCTCTCCTGACTCTCCCCTCTCCTCCCTTTAACCCCTCCCTCCACCCCCCAATCCCCGTTCCCCACACCTCCCCTCTTCTCCCCTTCACCCCAATCCTCTCTCCTCCCTCCTTCTTCCCTCTCCTCTCCCCTTCTCTCCTCTCCTCTCCCCTTCTTCCCTCTCCTCTCTCCGTCTCCCCTCTCCTCTCTCCGTCTCCCCTCTCCTTTCCCCTTCTCCCCTCTCCTCTCCCTCTCCCCTTCTTCCCTCTCCTCTCCCCGTCTCCCCTCTTCTCTCCCTCTCTTCCCCGCGTCTGAAGTCTGGCCCTGAAGCTCCTCGCAGGTAAATCCCTCGTTAATCCTTGTGTTCTATGACATACCTGGGCGCCTCACTCGAGCCTTCAAGGTCCCTCGTCCTTCGTGGATTTTTTTTCTTTAAGAATGACTGTTTTATGTTGCAGTCGTCTGTATG
>NC_051404.1:7603650-7603727 GCF_015228065.2 Penaeus monodon | reverse complement strand
TACTTCCTGCGGTCGTGATGTGCTTGTCATGGTTTTTGTTAATACCCTCATGACATTGCTGTTCTCGGTTATGAAGA
>NC_051404.1:7602271-7602492 GCF_015228065.2 Penaeus monodon | reverse complement strand
CGGCGCAGAGACCCCGGCGGCGGTTGTGCCGAACGCGGATCATCGTCGCGTTTATTGGGCGTTGCTCAATCATTTGTGCGAATCTGTTCTCTGATTGGGCGGTGGGCGCTGCTTGAATGCTTGCCTGTGTTTGCGGACGGCGTAGCTGTTGTTATTTCGGAATTAGAGGGGAGAAAGACGGGCGAACGGAGAAGGACAAATTATGCGGTGAGGCAGGTCGA
>NC_051404.1:7602005-7602104 GCF_015228065.2 Penaeus monodon | reverse complement strand
CTCCGCGGCCGCGCACCGTCCCTCTGCACGTGGTCCCGGACATGATAGCGAACCTTGGTGGCTACATAATTATCGGGACACTGCTGTATTCATTCAACA
>NC_051404.1:7601558-7601814 GCF_015228065.2 Penaeus monodon | reverse complement strand
TACCCGCACAGCCCCTTCTGATCCGTCTTACCTGCCGAACCTCTCAATGGTCCTCACTGACACGGATCTCCGCCATGTGTCGTTTGTTGTATTTGAGAGTTTGCACAGCTTTATTCTCGGTGTCTTTCCACAGTCTTCCTTTATTTCATTTATCCTCATTTTCTTTATTTTCGTTCGTTTCTGTTTGAGATTTTCTCTCTAAGATTCTTCAGCAGAAGGTGTCAAAGTTGTTGCTGCTGCTGTTTTTTTTTTATTC
>NC_051404.1:7600881-7601445 GCF_015228065.2 Penaeus monodon | reverse complement strand
AGCGCAGCATCAACAACCAATCTGTTTTGCTATCATCTTCCTCACGGTGAATCGTAACTACGAGAAGTAGTGTAGTCGTCCTTTGATACTAGGATGACCTTTAGTGTGTGGAGGTGGGGGGGGGACCTTTGCGAGAAGGCGCTTGTCGGAGGGTTCGGGGGCCGTGTTGGCTTGGGGTCCGTTTTGGATTGGGGTCCGGTTTGGATTGGGGTTCTTCGTGACTTGGGGTCCGTTTTGACTTGGGGTGCGGCTTGGCTTAGGGTCCTTCGTGACTTGGGGTGTGTCTTGGAATGGGGTCCGGCTTGGATTGGGGTCCGTCCTAGGGCCCGTTTTCGCGTGCTACTCAGCCCCTGGACGCTTCACTGAGGGCTTCGTTACGTCTTGTTCGTGTGCTTGCTTATGCTTACCCTTTGCGAAGGTTGTGTTGCCCTTGGTTCGTGATGTGATTGTCATCGGGGTTATGATTTTTTTTTCGATTGAGTGGAGTTGTTTACAGTGATTTTGTAAATGAAAGTGTGGCAACTTGTCCATGCTTTCCGTCCGTGGCTCCATCGTTGCGCCAAG
>NC_051404.1:7600216-7600439 GCF_015228065.2 Penaeus monodon | reverse complement strand
CTTATTTACTCAATTATCTCCCTGCCATGCCATCAAATGCAGCGTCATGGGCGGGGTGAAGCGAGCTGTCCGTCCGTAAACCTGGGCAAGAAATGGGCGTGGGCGGAGTACCCTGCACGCCCATGAAGCTGCCCGTATGTGTATTTGTGTTTGGAAAGAGGGGAGCGGGCAGGGTATATGGAATAAGAGGGGAAATGAGGGAAGGCAGGAAATGGGTTGTTGT
>NC_051404.1:7599712-7600031 GCF_015228065.2 Penaeus monodon | reverse complement strand
CATACGCTGCATAGATTTTGTATCGCCGGGACTGTTTTCCTTTAATTTACGTTTGACTAATTAACATATATATTTTTTTTCGCTTTTCGTGTGATACGTTCGTGTTCGTGCGTGGTTACGGTGTCCCACACTGTCGCCAGCGCGTTAAGGGCGTGGGTGGTCGTGTCCTTGGGCATTTCAGGGCATCGAAGTGACGACGACGCCCATACGCCCGCCCTCGCCTCGTACTACGCCCCTGCCCCCGCTCGGTTCCTAGTACTTGTTCGATGATTTTGGGAGATAAAAAAATATTCCTGAAGTGCCGTCCTTGATTTTGTCA
>NC_051404.1:7599518-7599684 GCF_015228065.2 Penaeus monodon | reverse complement strand
CCGTGGGTTCTTGTACGTTTTTCTTTTCCTCCTTTTTTCTTGTTGCAGATAAGGAAAAGTTGTTTTTTCCCTGTTGCAAGATGAGGAGATAAAAACGCGACGTGATTGCGGTCGTGTCGACGAGGGCAGCATTGTTATCGTTCCTGGAATGAGGCCATGTCTGTAC
>NC_051404.1:7599311-7599429 GCF_015228065.2 Penaeus monodon | reverse complement strand
TTTTTCGATTTTGTTTCTTTTCTGGTGTTCAAGTTATACAAATATTGGTGTTGAATTGATTTTTTGGCGAATGTGTTCATTTTCAAAATGTTTGATTTCCTGAGCATGGTTATGTGAT
>NC_051404.1:7598801-7599063 GCF_015228065.2 Penaeus monodon | reverse complement strand
GTAGCCACATCTTCCCAAGCGTTTAAATCTCATGGTTGGAGTATGAGATACCTTTAATGGCTCGGTCGCCGCCATGCTGTGAAACCTCCCGCAGCGGAGTTATGAATCACGGGGGTTAGGCCCAGTGGGGGGAACGGGGCTGTTAGCTGTGGGTGCTGTGGAGGCCGAGAACTGTTGGTGGGTGATGGTCCAGCGCTGAATGTTTTTATTTCTTTGTAACAATGTTTGATGGGTGTAGTTCATATAAAACTGGCACTCGTAT
>NC_051404.1:7598662-7598751 GCF_015228065.2 Penaeus monodon | reverse complement strand
GCGCGTGCGTGTGCTGTTAATATATACACCGTGGATACCTAGAAACATTTAGTGAAGGTTCACCAGGCGCCACCATGTATGCCTCTTTA
>NC_051404.1:7597948-7598600 GCF_015228065.2 Penaeus monodon | reverse complement strand
TGTCTTCCATATATGTGGTGCCCCCACCCTCCCTTCCCGCCTTCTTGCTACCCACGTAAACAGCCATGTGTTGCCATGGTGATATGGCGACACTGATGGTCATTGGCACATTGGTGTCCATGTTTATTTTCTCCCGCTGTGAAAATATTTCATGTAGTATACTTATTTATTTACTTTTTGGTTTGATTTGTTTTTGTTTCTCGCATTTGTTTATGTCATTTATATTTGAAGATGAAAAAATAACAGGGGTATCTGGGTAGTTTACTGACCCTCGTGAATCGCGTAACGCCTGTGACACCGGGTTCCTGTAACGCGTTCCTGTGACAGATGGTTCACCGTTGTGGCGGCGCTGTGTCATGCGTGATACTGTACAATCGCAGACACCCGGTGCGGCCGTAGCGTCACGTGGTCATATATGGTGTTGTAGGAGCATTAGAATAGAAAAAAAAGGTGAGTTATTTCTGGTCACGTAATATTTGGTGGTGTTTTCTTCTTGGTTGATGTTGTGTGTGTGTGGGTCGTATTGACTCGAAGTGGTTGATTGTTTTCTTAGGTGGCGTTAAAAGCGTTTTAGAAGTTGTGATTTAGTTGGTCGGGTGGTGTTGCTATTTTTTGTTTTTTTTTTGACACCCGGAAGTATTGTTAGTATCGT
>NC_051404.1:7597595-7597880 GCF_015228065.2 Penaeus monodon | reverse complement strand
AGGCATAATACCGTCCGTCTGTTAAATTACTCTCAGTCTTCTATTTCCCCGTTCGCCAGTTGTCATGCTTTTGTAAGTTTTTTTTTATTATTTTCTTTTGGTATGAAAAAACACGTGATGTGTCTTCGAGGGCGGGGGAAAGGTGGGGGGGGGTAAGGGGGCGGGGCGGGGGGAGTGAGATTGCGGAAGGCTAATGATGGTGATATGGTAATGATGGTTTGGATTGTGACGGATATAAATGATGGTGGTGATGGTTGGGGAGGGGGAGGGGAGGAAAAGGAGGGG
>NC_051404.1:7597069-7597320 GCF_015228065.2 Penaeus monodon | reverse complement strand
CTTGGTACAGGAACATAAAAAGAGAGAAAAAAAAATGGCCAATAGAAAAAAAACGAATAAGAATGTAAATAGATATGGTAGAAACCAAAAAAGAAAGAAAAAAAACGAAAATAGTATATGAAAGAAGTAATAGAATGAAAGAACTGACGATTAAATTTAAGATTAATAAACGATAAAAAAGACAAAAAAAAAAGACATCGAAAGGAAAGAAATGGAAATGAAAATTATTATTGTTGTTGTGGACGACGGAA
>NC_051404.1:7596786-7597020 GCF_015228065.2 Penaeus monodon | reverse complement strand
CTCTTATGCCCATAAAAAGATGGTGTCCAGATTGGCTTGAGTCGTTGAGCTGCGCAGCGTGAGACGTTCATTTTTTTTTCTCTCTCTCTTATTATCTTTATTCATCTTCGTCCGTCGCACTTTCCTTCGGCTACGTCTGTGCTCGTGTGTGTGCTTTGGAGATAGAGTCGCATACGAGGACGTAAAGCGATAGGGTATGAATGGTCGTAAAACACGTACATGCACGTGTGTACA
>NC_051404.1:7596485-7596581 GCF_015228065.2 Penaeus monodon | reverse complement strand
CGCACACGTAGAGTCACAGACGCACGTGCACACGGGTGGACGGACAGACACGCCAGGTGCATGGTGCCACCGCCCTGTTCCTCCCCTTATAAGGCA
>NC_051404.1:7596051-7596221 GCF_015228065.2 Penaeus monodon | reverse complement strand
TTCTTCACGACCCGTTTTCCAGACGACCATCATCTTGTGGTATTGTTGGTGGGGGTATATAATGAGTTATGGTGGTGATGGTAGCTCTTACATAACGTGCGGTGGTGGTAAAGATGACGGTGCTGCTATGTTGTACCTACGTCTACCTATCTGTCTATACATTTGAGAAT
>NC_051404.1:7595494-7595834 GCF_015228065.2 Penaeus monodon | reverse complement strand
TGTAAAAACAGCTTTACATGTTTTTATTTTCTAAAAACCATGTAGATATTCCTCAAATCGCAGAATGTCACGAATATTATTATTTATTTATCATTCTATTGATTTGCTTATTTATATCTTTCACGAACACTTGCGAGCGGAATGATCGACAGCCTCAGTCGCCGTGCGCACAAGCCTCAGTCGCCACCGCGGTTTTTATTCGCTCTATTCGCCCTACGCAGCGATTCCCTGCCCGCCGACGAAGGAATCGCCGGCGGATCGTAACGGCGAGGAGAGCGAGGCGATTGTGACGTGGGGGCTGACGGGGTCGCGGTTATTATGGCTGTGGCGTGTCTGTAAT
>NC_051404.1:7595074-7595237 GCF_015228065.2 Penaeus monodon | reverse complement strand
GAGGATAAATGTTTTAACAAAAGTGGGAGGGGAGTGGAGGAAGAAGGAAGGAGAAAGGGAAGGGAGAGAAAGGAAGGGAAGGGTGAGGAGCAAGGCAAGGTTGAAAGAGGGGTGAAGTAGAGGTTAAGGGGATAGGAAGGATTGGGAGAGGCTAGAGATATTT
>NC_051404.1:7594578-7594908 GCF_015228065.2 Penaeus monodon | reverse complement strand
GATAATGATGGGCTCCACAAGCAGCGAAAACAAGCCCATTCCGAGTAGACACGCAGATGTTCATGTACGTCTTGCGTCTGCGCGTGTACGTGTGCATGCATGTACGTCCCTGGCGCTCGAGAGGGTTACATATAGCCCAAGAAGGCCATCCTATCATTATTTAAACACTATGATGCCGGTCGTTTTACGTGCGTTAGTTTATTTTATGGCTGTCAGCGTTGTGATGGCCCGCGCGTCTCGGATGCAACAACTACGGGGGAGCGATAGTGCACGAGCTATCAGAGGGGCTTCATTCCTTGCATATAGTTTGAGCTTTATTAGGGGGATGGC
>NC_051404.1:7593631-7593887 GCF_015228065.2 Penaeus monodon | reverse complement strand
CCTATTCAAAGGTTTGAGTTTGTCCCTTATATTTTTGAGGTTTTAGGGGAGGTGGAAGTGGGAGGGGCAAGGGAGGCGAGAAGAAAGGGAGGTAAGAAGAAAGGGGAAAGGAAGGGACAGGGGAGGGATGAGGCAGAGAAGTTGAAAGGGAAGAGGGGGAGAAGGCAGAGATGGGTTGAAGGAGGAGAGAAAAGAATTAGGAAAAGTCATCGTACATTTTTTTGGAGGGAGGGGGGGAGGTGTAATAAACAGAAGT
>NC_051404.1:7593476-7593559 GCF_015228065.2 Penaeus monodon | reverse complement strand
TGTTGCAAGCATTCTGAAGGCAGCTGTGTGTCGTAGTTCGCGTTGGACCGGACAGGCAAGCAAGCGCCGCCTGCATCATGTAT
>NC_051404.1:7593273-7593387 GCF_015228065.2 Penaeus monodon | reverse complement strand
GGGCGCTCCTGTTGTCTTTGCGCAGCCGCCTCGTGTATCCCCGTTGTCCGTCTGCCCTGAAAACGGCACCTTAATGTCAAATGAATGTTCCACCCTTCTCCCTCACCCGCCTTT
>NC_051404.1:7593098-7593197 GCF_015228065.2 Penaeus monodon | reverse complement strand
AACGCTGCCTGTTCATGTCCAACTGGCCCCAATCCTCTGGCCCTCCCTTCTCCTCTCCTGGCCCTACCCCACCAAGTTGTGTTTTGTATGTCCACAAGG
>NC_051404.1:7592690-7592857 GCF_015228065.2 Penaeus monodon | reverse complement strand
CGAGCACAGGTGAGCCGGGCTGGATTATGGCCCGGGGCTCTTCAGTCTCCCTAAAGTGAGTTGATGACCGCATTTGCAAAGCTGTTTATGGACGCCCGTTGATGGTGTGAAAGTTCATGTTGCGACCGATACGTCAAAAGAGCAGTGCCCCCCTCCCCCCTTTTTTT
>NC_051404.1:7592322-7592612 GCF_015228065.2 Penaeus monodon | reverse complement strand
ATATTTGGATCAGGCAGGGAGGTGGGTTTTCATGCTGGGTGAGAGTAGGTGTTTTGCTTGCTTGTGCGCTGGCTTCTCCTTTACCTTTTTTTTCTCGTCTCATTTGTCTTCTCCTTTCGCTATCTTCCGCATCTCTTGTTGTCTTCTTTTGTTTTCTTTTTTCTCCCCCCTCCCCCACACTTTACCCTCCCTTTGGGGTCACGCTTGGCCAATTAGGGAGGTTGTGTTATAATGGTTGAGAATAGCCTTCTTGCCTATTTGGCTCATGTTTGCCGCTCCCTTCTCGTGTC
>NC_051404.1:7591761-7591916 GCF_015228065.2 Penaeus monodon | reverse complement strand
TGGCGCTGAGCCAATTAGGGAGGTGGTTTTATGTCGTTTCTAGGTAGTTTATTACCCATTTGTTTCTCATTTTCTCGTTTTCTTTTGTCTTTTTGCTCCGATTGTGTTTTTATTTCCGTTTTTTTACTTCTTTTCTTATACCCCATTTTCGCTTC
>NC_051404.1:7591636-7591710 GCF_015228065.2 Penaeus monodon | reverse complement strand
TATTTATCTCCCAGCTTGCCTTATTCCCTCTCTTCATCCCTTACACCAATGTCCATCTCTGATTCCCTCATTCC
>NC_051404.1:7591047-7591534 GCF_015228065.2 Penaeus monodon | reverse complement strand
TCTGCTTAGGTAAGTGCGAAATTCCAGGAACTTAATGAATTGCAAAACAAGAGAGAGAGAGAAAAAAAAAAGGTGATAAAAATATACGAAGAATAGCACGTATCTCTCAAGAGTGAATGAGAGAGAATCGAGACGGGCGTGAAGTGTGAACGAGAGAGAGAAGAATGGCTTGTAAGTGTGAATGCAGGAGAGGCGCGTTGGCAGGGAGGCATACTTCATGCTAACGCGGAGGAATGCGACTGTCATTCGTCTGACACCGACCGACCAGTCATGCAAAGGGGTTGGGAGTGGGGAGGGGGGTAGGGGATGGGGTGGGGATAAGGGGTTAGGAATGGAGGGTGTATAAGGGGATGGGTATGAGGGTAAGTGGTGGGTAGGGGATCATTGTTTGTTTTACCAGTTTCACTTCTCATTAAACTGTATGTGGCCTTTCCCGCATTATTATAATGAAGGAAAGATTAGGCATTCTTGAAAATTTCGTTTAGTC
>NC_051404.1:7590772-7590976 GCF_015228065.2 Penaeus monodon | reverse complement strand
TCGACGGAGGGCGAGGTGCCCCGGGCGTCTCGTCGTGTTGGTGCCCGAGACACGGCTTTGATGTTTTTCCCGTCGTCGTCGTGAGTCGAACTAAATACAATCATGTCGTATTTCCCCGTGTGCGAGAGAGAGCGAGCCAAGGGGGGGGGGCATCCGGTTGGGGCATTTGAAAGTGGGGGGAGGTAGGGTATAGGGGGAATGTAT
>NC_051404.1:7590287-7590448 GCF_015228065.2 Penaeus monodon | reverse complement strand
CGGGTAATCGCAGCGTCTTTCGCGGCGATCGGGTCTTTCCTTGGCCGGTCGCCGGGTTTTAGCGACGGTTTTTTCGCTCGCCAGAATCTTCTGTTCGGGAGACGGGGAAGGGATTAGCGCTCCGGCTGCACGGCATGGCGTGTCAGACCTTCCGAGGCGCG
>NC_051404.1:7589739-7590016 GCF_015228065.2 Penaeus monodon | reverse complement strand
GTTTGCTTATATTTTTTGGTTTATTTTCGTAGCTTAAATTTTTGTTACTTGTATTTTTATTTATCTCTTTGGGAATGTTTTTTCTCATTTCATTTATTCATTTTTTTCGTAGTCATCCTATTTATTCATGTCTTCTTTTTCTGCTCTCTTTTACATCCAGTGGATATCTTTCTTATATTATTTTTTTTTACCAGTTTCTCTTCTCATTAAACTGTGTATGTATGGCATTGGTCTTCAAGTATCTCGTTCCCTCGTATCGTCATCCCTTTCTTTATCA
>NC_051404.1:7589570-7589690 GCF_015228065.2 Penaeus monodon | reverse complement strand
AAGTAAATGTCGTTAATTTCCTCTTCCTGTTGCACCTGTTGTATCCGTGCACACCTTAATTCCCCTCTCCCTGCCCCTCTCTTCACTGAAGTTCCCCCACTCCCTTCCTTTGCCATTTGG
>NC_051404.1:7588981-7589296 GCF_015228065.2 Penaeus monodon | reverse complement strand
CCAGCCTCCCTTCACCTTTGCTGTACACTGTTACCGTCCGTGATTTTTCTCCCCTCCCCCCTGCTAGCGAGAGAGTGTTGGCGAGGTGCTTGTCTAGACGTCTTGACTTTTATCTTCCTGGCTTCCCCTCCCCCTCTAGGCCCTCACTTTCTTCCCCTCCCCTTCTCCCCTTCCCCTCCGCCCCCTCCCTTGACGGGTTCTTACTCCATCTCTTCCTTTTCCCTCTCGCTTTCATCATCCGCGATCTCTTGTCCCTTTCTCACTTCCCTCTTGTCTTCTCTTGATGACTTTCTTCTATCTCCTTCGCCCTCTTTT
>NC_051404.1:7588647-7588887 GCF_015228065.2 Penaeus monodon | reverse complement strand
TCATGTTCCCTTTTCCCTCGGCCCCTTCCTGAGCAACCGCGCTCCTCTTAGTCGTAGTTTCCCCTCATTTCCCCTCCTTAAAACTTACCTCTCTCGCCCCTCGTAGTTCCCCTTGCTTCTTCAGCCGCTTGGCCGTTCTTGAGGCCTTTTCCCCTCAAGCGTTTCTCGCTAATGGCTCTTAAACCCTCGGCCATTCCTCTCTTTTTCATTCGGAAAAATGGTTTTGTTTGCGATCTCAAT
>NC_051404.1:7588327-7588539 GCF_015228065.2 Penaeus monodon | reverse complement strand
ACCCTCACCCCCTTCCTTTTTTCTCCCATCTATCTCTTTTTGTCTCTTCCGTCTCCACTCGTCTGCCCATCGCTCAACCCTTCTTTGACTAACCCCCCCCCCCCGCACTTCACTTAATAAAAAAGGAAAATACTGTTAAAATAATGTTATCTTTCACGAGAGGTTTTGTGAGAGCCCTCGAGTTACTTTTTCCAAGCTGGAGGGGGGGATAA
>NC_051404.1:7588108-7588181 GCF_015228065.2 Penaeus monodon | reverse complement strand
TTCGGGCCGTGACTTGGAGATTCGTAGCTTTTATTGGCTGCGATTTGTCGAGGTGCCAGCCTGGATCGCGTCC
>NC_051404.1:7587635-7587932 GCF_015228065.2 Penaeus monodon | reverse complement strand
CCTAACTTTATTTCTCTTTAATTTTTCCCATATTTTCTTTTTCTCTTTTTCTTTCCATCTTTCTCATTCACTCTGCCTTCCTCATGCTTTCTCCTTCTCTACTTCACGCCGTCTCCCATTCCCTCTCTCTTTTTTATAGTGCTATTTTTTTCTGCTTTTTTAGTGTTGTTTTCCATTCTTTACTTGGATAGGAATACTTTTGTCTAGTTGATTTACCAGCTGTTTTAAATCAAGGGAATTCCTCTTTCTTTTTTATCAATAGCCTTTTTTTTTTACGCAATATCGTTTGTGTATTTT
>NC_051404.1:7587431-7587577 GCF_015228065.2 Penaeus monodon | reverse complement strand
GATAATTTTCGATCGGATTTTTCATCTTTAGTTTGTGTGTTTTTTTTGTATTTTTTTGTGTTTTAATTACTTGTTTATGTTTGGGTGTTTGTTTTACTTGCAAGAGAAAGAAGGAAGTGGGGATGATAAATAGGGTTCAGTGATTC
>NC_051404.1:7586524-7586600 GCF_015228065.2 Penaeus monodon | reverse complement strand
AGCCAAGACCGAAAAGGGTACATACTTTGACATCGCGACGGGGGAGGGGATATCTGTCCCCCCATACTTGACCTAA
>NC_051404.1:7586077-7586172 GCF_015228065.2 Penaeus monodon | reverse complement strand
TGTGTTTGTTTAGAGAAGAGCTGATGGAGGTGTTTCAGGGCTGATGTATAGGTGTCGGCACCTGTACGTGATCGCCCATACATTGTCATGGGGAA
>NC_051404.1:7585431-7585549 GCF_015228065.2 Penaeus monodon | reverse complement strand
CGGGACGACGACCAGCCGCTATGGGCGTGGATATATGGGCGGAGGTGACCGGCACGGGCGTGGGGGGGGGGCGGGGCAGTGAAGCTCTTGCATACCAGAATGGCATTGAAGGGATGGT
>NC_051404.1:7585317-7585385 GCF_015228065.2 Penaeus monodon | reverse complement strand
GCACTGTGGGGTATCTATCCCGCCCCCCGCCCCCCCATCTCCCCCATTAACCTTCTCCAGAAGTTATG
>NC_051404.1:7585062-7585250 GCF_015228065.2 Penaeus monodon | reverse complement strand
GAAGAGTATGTAGGGCGTCGCGGTAGCCAGCGTCGGCGACAACAGGGGCAACAACAACGGCGAGAGTGATGGGGGAAAGGGTGGGCGTGAGACAGCAGGGTGGGCGGCCAGCATAAACACGATGTCGCGACAGGAAATGACTCTAGACCCCCACCCCCCCTCTGCACTTACCCCCTCCCCTAGACTTT
>NC_051404.1:7584823-7584899 GCF_015228065.2 Penaeus monodon | reverse complement strand
CTTGTACTCTTTTTTTATTTGCTGCAGTTACTCTCTCACCTTTCCTCCCTTCATTCTCCGCCCGTAACCCGTAGAG
>NC_051404.1:7584638-7584778 GCF_015228065.2 Penaeus monodon | reverse complement strand
CGAGGGAATTAATGTATTTGCGGGAGCTCTCGGCGAACGCAGAGGGGGGTGGGGAGTAGATGAGAGAGGGGTGTGGGGGATAGATGAGAGAGGGGGGTGGAGGCGAGAGGGGACTAGCGTCTCGATTGACATTTCCGAGG
>NC_051404.1:7584363-7584595 GCF_015228065.2 Penaeus monodon | reverse complement strand
ATTAGGCAGAGGGTTCCCGAGGCAGGTGCTAGGTAGCTGTTAGGAGGGCGTTAGTAGCTACGGATAGTTTATTAGCGCAGGGGAATTCTCTCGTGGTCTGTTAACCATACTCTTTTCTTTTTTATGTTCCAGTAAATATGGAGATTATGTGAGAGCTGGCGATAAGGGTATTGAGAAGATAATGATGTTTGCAAAGCTAGATGATAATACAACTCTTCAGGTGGTCAAGTGT
>NC_051404.1:7583937-7584318 GCF_015228065.2 Penaeus monodon | reverse complement strand
ACTCATTGGAAGTACACGGTGGATGGTATCGAGTGTTGCTACGTTGAAAGAAGGTTGCAAGGCTGCCATGCTCCGTGTGGGGGGGCATGTGCGAGGGCGTGGGTGGAAGGACAGGGGTAGGGGGTGGAGGAGAGGTGGAGGAGAAGTTTCGAGCTTCAGTAAAAGGCGTTCGGTAATGCTAGATGGCAGAAAGGGCGTGAGAGCATGACGGAAAGTTATATTGTGTTTCGTGAGCCGCGTGTATGCTCCGCCCCTTCCACTCCCTCATTCCCTCGTTCCCGTATTACTTCCACGTTCGCGGATCTACCTCATGGGCGGTCATGGACGCGGGCTTAAGGCCGTAACTGCGAGGCGTGGGCGCGAACGCAGGGGCGCCGGGGG
>NC_051404.1:7583457-7583814 GCF_015228065.2 Penaeus monodon | reverse complement strand
TTGAATAGGAGGGATTAGAAAGACAGGTAAGGGTAGGTGAAGTGAGGACCAGATAAATAAAAAGGGATAAGGAATTGGATAAAGATGGAGGGATAGATGAAGGATGATTGAGGAACTGGGGAAGTCCGGTTGCAGCACCACTGGCGCCTTGGGTTGTCAACATCACACGCCGGGGCCGCTTGCCTTGTTTAGCGGGTGAGCTTCGATGCCTGCAGTTTAATGTCGATTTTATGGGCGTTTGGAGGAGCTGCCGCGGTGGTTCGATTAGTGGGCCGCGAGTGACTGAAATAGGAGGCACAGAGAGAAAATGAATTGAAGAAAGTGGAAGGAAGAAGAGAAAACAACGAAAAAAAGGGC
>NC_051404.1:7582832-7583125 GCF_015228065.2 Penaeus monodon | reverse complement strand
AAATAAACGAATAAATAAAGGTATATATATGACTTGGAATTCCTCCTTGTACCTCATCTTCTCCTCGCAGGTGCGCCCAAAGGGCTCAGCAAGGAAGGGTGTTATTCTTGTGCCTTCGGTGCCGCGTAGGTTGGGAGCGAAGGGCATCGGCGTCGAAGGAAACGGAAAGGGTTGCGTTGATTAAAGCATTTTTTTCTGCTCGAAATTTATTGTGCCATTTTTGGGGTCTTGACGAGAAAATTGGGCGATCGTGGTTCGATAACATCTTTATGGTACTGTTGCTGAAAAGGAAC
>NC_051404.1:7582651-7582795 GCF_015228065.2 Penaeus monodon | reverse complement strand
AAAAATCTTGCCATACAAGGGGGGCTAGAGGGACCAAGCTGCAGTGTGCAAGTACATTGCGCTTCCCTATGTGGCCCAAAGGATAGCTTGTTTCTCTGGGTGAAAAGTAGGCGGTAGAGGTGTAGGTGTAGGTTTAAGGTTTGT
>NC_051404.1:7582309-7582561 GCF_015228065.2 Penaeus monodon | reverse complement strand
TATTTTGTTGAATATACGTATTTTACGAAAGTATAATTACTGAATGTATGCAGTTTTGAGTGTGCGTGTGTTACGTGTGTCCGAGTGTACGTGTGGGACGAACCGTTGCGTGAGTGTGTAAATATGTGTATATACGCGTTTATGTCAGTGGGTGTGGGTGGATTGTTGCCGCAGCAGTACCGGGCCTTGTGCCATGACTCACTCTGCTATTATGGCCCTCCTTACACCCGCCGCCGACTAGCTGCGTGCCCC
>NC_051404.1:7581991-7582270 GCF_015228065.2 Penaeus monodon | reverse complement strand
CGGGCTTATATACACGCATGTATGAATCGTGAAAGAGAACCCTACAAGAGGACGAGGGCGTCGATGTGTCTTTTCGTATGCACACATGTACTTGAGTGAACATTAGCGAGTGCGTTCGTCTCGCTTGGGCGCTCGCCCTCCTCGGGTAGATGAATCAATTAGCAGAGGCACAGGAGAGGCCTGCGTTCCTTGGCCTACTTTGGACGGATTGGAATGGAGAAGGTTCGCTCAACGAGTTTTAAAAGAGTAAAGGGTATTTAGGAAAGAAAACGAAGGGTT
>NC_051404.1:7581572-7581863 GCF_015228065.2 Penaeus monodon | reverse complement strand
CTAGAATGTTGGATATATACCTCTTTCTTTTTCCCGTAATGAGGAGATTTGTTGTGGAACTTGGGCAATCGCTTATAACGATTACTGTGTTGGTTGAGCGAAATAATGAGAGCAAAGATATAGTAAAAAAAAAAAAAGCGAAGAATAATATTGTATGAAAAGAGAGGGAAGATGGACCTATGTCAGTGGAAGAGCAGACAAGGGAGGGAGAGAGAATGAGAGAAAAAAGATAGGGAGGGAATGAGGGAAAGGGAGAACGAAACCGGGGGTGATGACCGAGATGGAAAGGGA
>NC_051404.1:7580954-7581283 GCF_015228065.2 Penaeus monodon | reverse complement strand
TCAACATGACGGAATAGAAGAGATGGGAATGAAAGGGTAAAACGTCAACCACTCAAGCATTTTCAAAAAATAAATATCTTTCGTGCGAAAAAACGGAAACCCGAAGCTAAACTTTTTCTCGGAGAAATTTGAAACCCAAGATAAGTCTCGAGAATGTCTTAAACGATGGGGCGCGAGGGAGTGGGGGAGGGGGGTAAGGAGGGGGCGAGGGAAGAGTTACGAATAGGCCGGTGAAGTAGGGAGGGAGTGCCAGGTAAACCCTTGGATGAATAACTAAATAATTAAGCTAAGGCGGATAAGAACATGATTTTTTTTTTTCGATTTCCGGC
>NC_051404.1:7580341-7580696 GCF_015228065.2 Penaeus monodon | reverse complement strand
GGTCCTCTCTGTCCAATCCTCTCGTGCGGAAGGAGAAGCGTCTTCGAAGTGTTATTCTTAGCGCGAAGATCTCGTCGAGCGTCAAGCAAGAGTTCTCGGCGGGTTTGTTTACGTTTCCTCCATCGCTTCGCATCACGTTTGGAACGTGTTCGGAGACAGGGTTGCGTTAGGCGCTGCCCTTTATGAGCTTTTTATAGTTTTTTTATTTTTATTTTTAGACTGATTTTGGATAATTATAGATGTATTTAGTTCGATATTCTGTGTTTTCTATTTTTTGAAGGTGAAGGGGGAGGGCTGTGTATGTTTATGTATGCTGTAGAAGATGGAAGTGAAGAAGGAAGTGATCAAGTGAAAT
>NC_051404.1:7580133-7580247 GCF_015228065.2 Penaeus monodon | reverse complement strand
CGAAAAATGCCGGGTTTTAAAAGACTGTGTTTAAGGCTGTGTTCCCTCCGGTAAAGCATCGGCGGAGGTGAGGTGGTCGACCGCCTTATAAGGAACCAAAGTCTCCTCTCGGCC
>NC_051404.1:7579455-7579758 GCF_015228065.2 Penaeus monodon | reverse complement strand
CATTACGTAAACAAGGTTCACGTGATGAGCGGGGGAAGGGGGGGAGGGGAAGCTAGGGTACCAGGAGGGGGTTGTTGGTGGAGGGTTATTGTAGGTCACGCGTCAGTCACCGAAGTTCTTAGTGTCGCCCTCTGTTGAGCCTTCGATAGGGCGCTCGTGACACCGAGTACTTGTTTTGGGATTGTTGTGTTGGGTACTAATTCATATTTCTGGCTGCCTCTCTCTGTGTCCGTGCATATATTTAACTGTCTATTAATTAATGTCTTCTCTTTCCTCCTATTCATACCCACCCCTCTCATTTTT
>NC_051404.1:7579126-7579378 GCF_015228065.2 Penaeus monodon | reverse complement strand
TTTCCCATATCTATTTTCTCTCCATTCCTACAAATACCATATTTATGTGCGCACGTGCTATGTGCGGGCGTGTGGGCGTAGGAGGAGTCTACAGGTTTGATTCTCCAAGGCAAGGTATTTCCAAGGTCATCCCAACCTCCCTGGGTGCGGATGCTACGAACACACGCACGCGCACTCATAACAGACGAGGAAGTGGATTTCAACTCCTTTTTTCTGTTTTACGTAAAAGTAGGCAGAGGGATGGGTGAATGT
>NC_051404.1:7578636-7578958 GCF_015228065.2 Penaeus monodon | reverse complement strand
TTGGGGAAGCGAAATACTGGAAAAAATGAAAGATGGCAAAAAGCAGTAAATAAGTAATTAGAAACGCAACAAAAGGAAAACCTTCATCACGTTATGCTTCTTGACCCTTGTGTTTGTCGTTAGAGTCTCAGCCGCTGGTCCCATGGTAGTTATTATATTTTCCTTGTCTTTTCCTTGCCTGGCTTCTCTATCATTATATGAGTCAGGATATGAGTCACAGGAAAGCGATGTGAAGATAGGTGAATATATGAATGCCCCATGTTGTGTCCTTTGGCCACTTCTGAAGCTCCACCCTTATAATGACTGGGGAAAAAGGACACGA
>NC_051404.1:7578385-7578467 GCF_015228065.2 Penaeus monodon | reverse complement strand
ATCGTGTTTTTTTATATCCTATTAAAAAAATGCTTGAGTTCAAGATACAGGATGAAACGTAGTGGAAGCAACAGATGACACT
>NC_051404.1:7578148-7578315 GCF_015228065.2 Penaeus monodon | reverse complement strand
GGCATAAGGGCATATTTTGGGCACGAAAGGGGGCGTAAGGCATTGTGGGCGAGTTAATAGATGGACGGACTCTGGGGCCTTCGTTTAAGACGTAGAAAAAGAGAGGAAATGGTAAAACAGGAAAGGATGGTGGATGCGAAAGGAAGGGATGGAGAGGAGTTTAGTAA
>NC_051404.1:7577828-7577976 GCF_015228065.2 Penaeus monodon | reverse complement strand
GCGATAGGCGAACAGAGAGCAGGATAAAAGGAAGAGTGCTCGCGCCTGCTTTATCACTTCTGCGTTGCGTCACCGTAACGGAGCGTGACGGGAGAGAGGAACGTGGCGGGCGCCGTTCATTCATAAACAGGCGTGCTTCCGTGACCAT
>NC_051404.1:7577249-7577594 GCF_015228065.2 Penaeus monodon | reverse complement strand
TTTCTTTGTTGCATTGCCTGGTCACTGTAACTGTATATTGGAGATCCCCGTGGCAAATGTGTACGCATACGTCTGCGTCTGTGCGTGTGTAGCAGTCATTCGCATGTGCGCAACGTCATCGTAAACATGCAAAGACGCGGATGTGACTTCATGGTTGTCTGGAGCCGCGATATGGCGCAGAACCAAGTTGCAGGAGATGCGGGCGCGACTACAGATGCGTCTCCGTGTGGCACTCGGCGATGGGGGGGAGGGAGGGGGGAGATGAGGGATTGAAAACCGTCGTTCCACACTTTCTCCTTCTCCATCCTTTCATCCTTTTTTCCCTTCGCTTTTCCCTCCGATTAC
>NC_051404.1:7577108-7577209 GCF_015228065.2 Penaeus monodon | reverse complement strand
ATCCCCCCAGCGAAGGAAGAATCTCCAGGTTGTCAGGAAAGCCTCCCGGAATAGCCTAGAAGAGCCTCCGTTTATTGAACAGGTGCGTGGGGGAGTCCTTC
>NC_051404.1:7576696-7576780 GCF_015228065.2 Penaeus monodon | reverse complement strand
CATGTATGGAGATTAGGGCTCGGCATGGGTGGAGGGAGGACAGGGTGCGTCTCTGTATTTATAATCATTCCGTTTCCCATATTT
>NC_051404.1:7576250-7576364 GCF_015228065.2 Penaeus monodon | reverse complement strand
AAATGTTTGGGGGTACATTTCGGCATCTCGGGTATGGCTGCCATGTCGGGTAGACTGAACTATGCTGGAGAAATGAAGGGCGAAGGGAAGGGAGAATTTGTGAGGCACTGTCAA
>NC_051404.1:7576007-7576171 GCF_015228065.2 Penaeus monodon | reverse complement strand
TAGCAGGAGTGAATAATCCCTTCCTGGCACTCTGTCCTGGCCCAGAGATCGGAAGTGGCAGACAGGTGATGTAACCGTCGCTAATTGTACCTGAAGTAACCGAGGAGGAAGAGGATTAACAACAACAGCAACGACAGGAACGACAATTAGAACCAAATAGACCG
>NC_051404.1:7575725-7575841 GCF_015228065.2 Penaeus monodon | reverse complement strand
GCATGCGAGTTCTAGGGGCAGGAGGGTGATTGTGGCTCATCACTTTGTATTGGATTCGTTGAATTCTATCACGCGTGAGGGGAGATGTGGGTGTAGCCCGTGATGATGATGGTCAA
>NC_051404.1:7575462-7575600 GCF_015228065.2 Penaeus monodon | reverse complement strand
TACACGAAAGTAGTGCGAGGTACGGGGGAGAAAAATATTCGAAGGAGAGTAAGAAATGTGGAAATGAGGTTTAGGAAGGAAAGGAAAAGGGCAGTTATAATGGAAATTTGTGAGAGGAAAGTTTGAAAGTATTAGACC
>NC_051404.1:7574771-7574982 GCF_015228065.2 Penaeus monodon | reverse complement strand
GCTGTCCGCTGCCTGTAACAGAGACTTTTCCCACACCCGATTGGTTTCCTTTGGAAGCGCGGTCTCATATGTTGCAAGACACGTATGCGAGTCGTCGAGTGTCTCTGCAACGGGTGGACGGCAGCGGACGACAGGCAACTTCACTCGTCGACCTTTCCTGAAGGTTGAAGGTGGTAGGGGGGGATGTCAGGGCGCTTGCTAACCACCACGC
>NC_051404.1:7574678-7574749 GCF_015228065.2 Penaeus monodon | reverse complement strand
GGGGGGGGGGGTGGAATAACGCTGGTTGTGTTGGGTGCTAGTCTCTCTTTCTCCTCCCCCTTCACCACTCG
>NC_051404.1:7574442-7574602 GCF_015228065.2 Penaeus monodon | reverse complement strand
GGTTCATCCATCCGTTCTTTCTGTCTGTCCGTCTCCCCCCCCCCCCACCTCCTCCCAAATCCACTGCGTTACATCCATTAATATGGTGTTTGTGGTCGCGGTGGTGATCCTGAAGAGGACACCATACCTGTCCAACCTTAGGGATTTGCGCGCACACGCG
>NC_051404.1:7574084-7574307 GCF_015228065.2 Penaeus monodon | reverse complement strand
TGCCTCCTCCCAGAAGCAGAGTATTTACGTTACATTCAGTGCCCATTTTCACTGATTTGTCTAGCGATCTGCCGCCCATTCAAGCCCTCGCCCGCCCCTCTCTCCCGCCGTCTCCCTTGCCAAGAGCGTCTCATAGAAGGGCTTCACGTGGCACCCCTTTCTTAAGCGCCTGTGCCACGGTCTTTGTCTTTATGGCTTGTCTCATGTGGTGTTTTTTCCCTTG
>NC_051404.1:7573967-7574047 GCF_015228065.2 Penaeus monodon | reverse complement strand
ATTTTGATTGCGCCGTTCCTCAGACGTGTATTGATTTTGTAGAATCAGTGAGGATAATATTGTAGTGCGGGAATGAGTTT
>NC_051404.1:7573340-7573726 GCF_015228065.2 Penaeus monodon | reverse complement strand
TTTGAAGGTGAGGCGCCGTGATTTTCAAGAGGGCGCAGTGCAGCGGCGGGGTCGTGGTGCGGCGGGAAGTGCACGAGGGCGCAGATGACAGACAGCGTAGTAGCGCCATAAGGCCGCCTGGCTCACAGGTGCCAAAATTATCTCTCGGCCCGGAAGTTACACTGTGTTAGTTCCGCTCTGCTTAACTCGTGTGCTGACGCTCGCGCGCGCTCCGGGGCGGGCGGGGGGGGGCGGGCCGTCGTTTCCATAATACGCACGACCCCACAGCTCATACCTCACGGGGAGCTGGAGATTACTACACACATCACCGAGACATTGGTTAAACTGCGGCTTTTTTAGGACCCCCCATAACCGGCGCGCGTTACGCCGTCAAACAGGTCAAAAAT
>NC_051404.1:7572955-7573245 GCF_015228065.2 Penaeus monodon | reverse complement strand
CCAACCACCACACCAACGCCGCACTTTTTTGTTGGCACCAGCTAGGGTTAACCACAAACCTACAAGCGAGAGGACAAAAGCTTTCCCATTTAAGGGGAGCCATGTGTTTCTTCCCGGCCCTCCCCCCACAACACGGCGCGGATGATAAGTAAAATAACACCGTCGACGTGTGGAGAATTTGGAAGTAAATGATAATGATTCTTAACGAGAAAATATTCACTTGCAAACGCAGTAAATCTATTTTTTTTTTATCTTCTTTTATAATGAAGGTGTCTTCTGTCCTTGCTTTG
>NC_051404.1:7572238-7572471 GCF_015228065.2 Penaeus monodon | reverse complement strand
TTGTATACGTCTATCTCTATAGATCTGTTTTACTTTTTTCTTATTTTTTTCTGTCTCTCTCACTCCCCCTCCCCCCCCTCCTGCTTCTCTCGTTTATCTCTTGGACGTCTTCCCGATTTGCGTCGTAGTTTGCCTCTTCTCATCTCCTCATCTTCGTGTTTTCCTTTCATCTTACGCTTTTCGCCTGTGTCCTCCACCTCCACCTTCACATTCATCCCCATCGTCATCATCTC
>NC_051404.1:7572102-7572218 GCF_015228065.2 Penaeus monodon | reverse complement strand
CATCCGTAATTCAAAATTATCTCGTCTCAGATGTGGTTTGGACCTTTCATCCTTATTTTTTCTCTCCTATTCTTCTATTCTTCAGTCAAAAAAACTCGAAAAAGAAACGGATAGAT
>NC_051404.1:7571718-7571916 GCF_015228065.2 Penaeus monodon | reverse complement strand
GCTGGCGTTAGGCTTTGGATGTAGGCACGGGCGTGGGCGTAAGACTGACCAGATGTTGAGCCGACAAGATAGTAATTGGTAGGTATATGCAAATGAGGGCAGGGTCAGAGCTGCCAGAACCACGATATGTTAACCGGCTTTTAATTAAAGGAGGCGGGGGAGGCTCAGGCGGTTTGGGAATTGCGAGAGAGATGTGGA
>NC_051404.1:7571479-7571591 GCF_015228065.2 Penaeus monodon | reverse complement strand
AGATACGATGCTTTGTGGTGAGTTACGGGTGGCTGTGGCTACCTCCTGCCGCCGTCGCAGGGGGCTGGTTTGTGTCCGGCGGGAGGAGTGGCTCTCGCTCTCGGTCTCTTGC
>NC_051404.1:7570506-7570578 GCF_015228065.2 Penaeus monodon | reverse complement strand
GACGTGAGAGACTTTGGTTGGCATTTATCCACGTGACCACACCTAAACAACCACTCGTCCGCACTGAAATTA
>NC_051404.1:7570218-7570307 GCF_015228065.2 Penaeus monodon | reverse complement strand
ACGACATGGCTCATAACTGCTACCCGTGGGAAGATTTGCCGTCGGGAGTTTGTCCGTTATGATGACGGGGTGCTAGGAACGGGCAGGGG
>NC_051404.1:7569584-7569843 GCF_015228065.2 Penaeus monodon | reverse complement strand
TATATATATATATACATTCGTGGTCAAACTAATGTTGAGCAGCTGCACGTATTCGCTCCCACGTTCACGGCTTCGCGAATAGCGGAAAGCAGAAGCAGAGCAGCAGAACCTTGGGCCCTAACCTACTTAAAATGTGTACAATATCTGCTCGCGAGCCATTAGCGCTCCTCCTGCGCGCGAGAGATTATTACGTACGTACGTTTCCCTCCGTCTGCTGACCTCTTTGGCATCCGTTTGGCACCCTGGCTATCTCCTGGCA
>NC_051404.1:7569201-7569465 GCF_015228065.2 Penaeus monodon | reverse complement strand
TTGTTTCATGCTCGGGATAGGCATGAGGGTCATGGCAGAGGGGGGGGGGGGTAATCATGAGAGACGTGGGAGAGGGGGGAGACGAGGGGGGAGGGTAGGGAATCATGAGGGACATGAGAGAGGGGGGAGGGGGAGTGTGTATGGGGAGTTATCATCAGGTGCAGAAGCGGAGCGTCTGGGAGGGGGAGATTGCGTGAGAACTGGGGACGTGGCGAGGGTAAAGGGGGAGGGAGTTGTTTAGGATTACAAAAGAAAATGTCATCG
>NC_051404.1:7568885-7569162 GCF_015228065.2 Penaeus monodon | reverse complement strand
CCTAAAGGTTTAAAAAAATGATGATGATGTTTTTTTTCCTAATCACCTACCTTTTTTTCTGTTGTTATTTTATACGTTTTCTTTCTTTTTTGCATGATAAGGACGAGGCAGGAAATCACAGCTTGATGGTGATTACAACCGGATGTTCCATGATATTTGGATCTGTCACGTTTGTAGATTCCACTTCTCGCAGATCAAATCGAAAAGCGTATTGCAAAATCCTCCGCTGGGAGAGAGTTCTGTTTTAGTTCTGTTTCGTTTGGAGGAATTCAGTGGT
>NC_051404.1:7568299-7568385 GCF_015228065.2 Penaeus monodon | reverse complement strand
ACGTCAGATTCGCAGTTTATCCGGTGTTTGTTGTGATTTAAAGCAGGCGAGAGTGATGCCTTCCACCCCCTCCCTAACTATTTACT
>NC_051404.1:7568005-7568077 GCF_015228065.2 Penaeus monodon | reverse complement strand
CCCTCCTCCCCCCTTACCTCCCCTCGTGTGTGACAGATTTCATATATATATTTTGGAAAGGGAATAAGTTAT
>NC_051404.1:7567601-7567666 GCF_015228065.2 Penaeus monodon | reverse complement strand
CGTTGGCATAGTACATCTCCAAATATTATTGTTGTGAGGGAGATACTTCCACTGTTGTGCTGCAT
>NC_051404.1:7566940-7567184 GCF_015228065.2 Penaeus monodon | reverse complement strand
TCCCCTCCCCTTCCCCTCCCTCACGCACACCTACATGCGTTTACACAGACTACTGTTCATGCAACTCCCGCATGTTTGTGTATGGCGCACTAGAACCCGGTGATGTCTAAGGCTGGTTGGGCCGGGCGGGCCATGCACACCCGGCCCGGAGTTTAATATGGTAACACTTGAATGGAATGCTATTCAGGGACACCGAGTTCTTATCCAGTTGCGCTCGGACGTGCAGGCTGAAGGAGGATTCAGA
>NC_051404.1:7566736-7566862 GCF_015228065.2 Penaeus monodon | reverse complement strand
GGGTTTTAATGTTGTTTTTTTTTCCTCGTGTTTTTTTCTCGTATTACTGTTTCGTAACATTGGTGGGGCTCTATTGGATCGTCACTTTACGTGATGGCCGAGAGGGGAAACGTACGCCAGGCAGCG
>NC_051404.1:7565832-7566358 GCF_015228065.2 Penaeus monodon | reverse complement strand
AGTGTGACGTAGCGCTACCCACCTGAAAGGAGAAAAAAGAGCCAATTTAAACTTCTAACTCGAGGTTTAGAATAGCTTAGGTTAGGACGACGGAATCTTGTTCAAACAGCCATGTCATATGTTACTACTAAGACCGTATTTGTGGGCTTGTATGCATATGAATGTTTCTGTTTTATCTGTTTGATTTACGTTCACATTTCGCGCATTAGTAACTCCGATGGCGCTCGTTTGAAAATCGCAGGTAATTCGGTCCGGATACCTGTGCTTACGAAATTAGATGCTGCGTGATTGTTACCAAGGTGTTTGATTGCTTCTTCGTCTTCTTCGCCTCGTCTGCCCTTCCGTTTCCCCTTTGTGGCGATCCGGCACCCAAGCCACGCGTGTCTTTGTCTAGTGTGTTTGTCTTAGGGAGAGCGCCCCGTGTAAAGGACGCCCTTGTGCCACCTGTGTTGATTCTTGATAACGAGTCACGACCAGCCGGTGTCGGTGACTTTAAAGCACGAATTGGCAACTCACGCTCTCCCTT
>NC_051404.1:7565205-7565774 GCF_015228065.2 Penaeus monodon | reverse complement strand
GTGCTGTTGTCGCCTTGGTGGTTTGTGCAATACTGTCTTTGTTTGCTGTGCTTGTTTGCATTTTTTTCCGACCGTGTGTTGCATACTTGCACTTTTCCTGTTGCTGTCGGTTTTGTCGTAAGATATCGGCTGTTGTTGTCACTGTTATTTGATGGACGGATGCTTTTTGGAAGGTAATTTTTATTAAATTTTGGAATGGATATTCGGAAGCCATTCGGGAAATATTACTTTTTTCTTGTAAACTTTACCAGGAATCCGTGTATATACTTGTTTGAAGGTGGGCTTGGTTGCCGGCATCAGGGTGGTATGTGTGAGTGTGTTTACGTGTATCGTTGTTTGTTTGTAGGTGTTTGGTGTTATGATTTGATTATATGTTTATATGGACGTATGGATTGATGTGTGTGTGTGCGTCCATGCTTCTCTCATGAAATCGCGGTGCCCCGTAAGTTCACAAGGGCACTGTGGGGAGAGGGGGGGAGCAGGGTCAAAGGTCAGACATCGGAGAGATCAGGTGTATCTCAGCTTGCTTGCGCTGTTTCGAATATCGCAGGAAAGTCTGTCATCATCAT
>NC_051404.1:7564969-7565125 GCF_015228065.2 Penaeus monodon | reverse complement strand
AGGCAGTCTTGCATAACGAGCTTTTTATTGTTTATTTTTGTGACGTCTGTGTTTTGCTGACCCTTTCTCTTCCTTATCTCCATCCCTGCTGTTATCGCGTTCTTCATCGTTATCTTTGTTTTGTTCATTTTTCGTTATCGCTAGCTTGAATGGGAT
>NC_051404.1:7563808-7564812 GCF_015228065.2 Penaeus monodon | reverse complement strand
ACGAAGTCCGAGTAACAAGGTGTTACTTGCAGGTGAGTGTTGGTGGCGAGTAAGTTGATTCTTATCCCGGCGTCTCGGCACTCGTGTAAGGTGATCCTGGGAGAGGCGGAGGGAGGAGGGAGGGAGGGGGAAGGAGGGAAGAGGGAGGAAGGAGGAAGATGGTGGGGATAAAAGGAGGAAGAGGAAGGGAGGGAGGAAGAACGAGGAAGATGGTGGGGATAAAAGGAGGAAGAGGAAGGGAGGGAGGAAGAACGAGGAAGATGGTGGGGATAAAAGGAGGAAGAGGAAGGGAGGGAAGAAGAACGAGGAAGATGGTGGGGATAAAAGGAGGAAGAGGAAGGGAGGGAAGAAGAACGAGGAAGATGGTGGGGATAAAAGGAGGAAGAGGAAGGAGGAAGACGGTGGGAATGGAGGAGAAGAGGGAAATCGCGAAAAGATATGGATCGAAGATATGAAAAAAACGAAAGATAAAAGTTATAAAAAGAATAAGGGAGATAGATCGATATAAAAAGAGAATAGAAGAAAACAGAATAATGAGAGACACGGATTGAGCGAGCGCATGCGAAGGCAACCGAACAGAGTAGGCCTAAAGTAAGAACCGCCGGAGCAAGCAAAGCTGCCGCCGACCCGTTCGATTGCACCTGCGAGTCGGCGTCGGGGCCTCGGGTTCTCGGAAGGGGCTGACGGGGACTTGCAAGCGGGGACCTGCAAGCGGGGACCTCGCGGTCTCTTCGCTCGCTCTCCTCTCTCTTCCTGTTCCGTCGGGACTTCCTGGGTCGCTTTCCCTTTTTCGTCTGCTGTTTCTCGCTCTCTCTGTCTCTGGCTCTGTTTCTCTATCTCTTTTTCTTTTTCTCTTTCTCTTTCTCTCTCTTTTGTCTTTTCTCTTCTTTCTCTTTCTCTTTTCTCTTTTCTCTTTTTCTTCTCTCTTCTCTCTTCTCTCTTCTCTCTTCTCTCTTCTCTCTTCTCTCTTCTCTCTTCTCTCTTCTCTCTTCTCTCTTCTCTCT
>NC_051404.1:7563336-7563666 GCF_015228065.2 Penaeus monodon | reverse complement strand
GATTATTTTTCTTTTTCTCTTCGTCTTTTCTTCTCTTCCCCTTGATTACAGGGAAAAGAGAGACATTGTAAAAAGAGGAAGAAAGAAGGACATGATGACCGGAGGACGTAAGAAAAGGCGAAAATGCCAGAAGCGTAGGTGGAAACGAGGAAATTGAAGAGGGAAATAAAATAATCTCTGAAGGAAAAGGGAAGCCAAGGGTAATAAACAAAGGTGACAGGAAGTGATAAGAAGGAAAATAAATGCGTGTTGAGTGAATAGGGAAAAGATGAAAGGAAACAAGGAATAAGAAAAGAAAACGATGGGAGAAATTATGGAATGGAAATTATC
>NC_051404.1:7562965-7563248 GCF_015228065.2 Penaeus monodon | reverse complement strand
ATTATGTGGAGGGAGGTAAATCATATGAAGAAAGAGACGAAGGGAATAAAGGAGGAAAAGGAGACGCAGAAATAGCGAGCGAGAGTGCGGCACCTAAGGTTAGGCCGGATTTTTTTTCACGAACCGCAAAATAGCTGGGTGGAATTTTCATCCTTTTTTTATGTACAGTTTTATTTATTTATTCTGCATCATTTTTTTGTATTACATGAACCTTCTTTTCCTCTCACCGCGGCCCATCTGCCCATCTGGCCCCAGGTGACGGACCGAGGAGCGGGGAGACCTT
>NC_051404.1:7562575-7562666 GCF_015228065.2 Penaeus monodon | reverse complement strand
GATGACGTGGGCGAGGTTTAGAGGTGGGCGGGAATAGGCGCGCGTAGGTGGGTGTGAAGTAGTTTTATATATTTACACGCTGTCTTTCTCG
>NC_051404.1:7562431-7562523 GCF_015228065.2 Penaeus monodon | reverse complement strand
GCGTGTATTTGTCAGTTTCGTTTACTAGTGAGTTTGCATCTTTTTCACCTCCCTTTCTGGTCTTTATCTCTTCATCTTCAGAGAGGGACAAA
>NC_051404.1:7561911-7562159 GCF_015228065.2 Penaeus monodon | reverse complement strand
AGAACAGAGAGCGAGGAAGACGAACAAGCAAAAGCAGAGAAAAAAAGTGCTTAAGACAGAGGAGTTTGAGAAAGAAAATACTTCCTCTCCGCCGTGCCATGCTATGCCATGCTCTCAGATCGCATGGCAGGCAAGATAAACGAGCCGTCATGAGGTCATCATTGTTAGCGTCGCCCGGGGCTGAATATGAGGATGGGGGGGGGGCTGTTGGGCAGTGGGGAGGGAATGTTTTTTAGAGGCTTGAGTAT
>NC_051404.1:7561743-7561857 GCF_015228065.2 Penaeus monodon | reverse complement strand
GTTGGGGGTTGAGGGCCACTGGAAGGTCATATTCGTTACCACTTAATCTGAGAGGTCGTTTTGAAAAGGTCAGTGTTACATTCAAGAATAGTAACACCTCTTTTTGTTTAGAGC
>NC_051404.1:7561588-7561718 GCF_015228065.2 Penaeus monodon | reverse complement strand
ACTCGTATTACGTCATCGAGTAAACACATCATCGAGAGGGTTAGTGGCCCGGCTGGGGGAAGGGCAGCTAGTGGGAGGGGGAAGAGATAAGATGATAGAATGAGAAAAAGAGACCGGAAGGAATGGATTT
>NC_051404.1:7561241-7561371 GCF_015228065.2 Penaeus monodon | reverse complement strand
TAGACAGAAAGGAGGGGGGTGGAGAAGGCGAAAGAAAAAAGAGAGATAAGAATAAAGTGGGGAAGGAAGGACGGAGGAGAAGGGGGAGGGCGAACCGTGACGCGACCGCTCAGCTGACCCGTGACGTCAA
>NC_051404.1:7561111-7561204 GCF_015228065.2 Penaeus monodon | reverse complement strand
ACGCTGTCTGGAGAGGTGAAGCATCTTCGTCACTGTCTTCAGGAGTTGTTGATCTCTTGCGTCGGATGCGTGTCTCTCCCTCCCTGCCCAACC
>NC_051404.1:7560328-7560604 GCF_015228065.2 Penaeus monodon | reverse complement strand
GTGTGGAGCGGGACCGGGCGCGCGTCTCGAGCTTTCGTGAATGGCCCGCCCGTCGCCGCTGGTCGTGGCGCCGATGAATGATAAGGAGGCGCGGGCGAGCGGCGAAGGGGATAGGATTGTTTGTGATCCTTTGCTGCGGCCGGGGATGGCGGCGGAGGATGCCATTTGCGGCTGCGGACTGTTGTCTGGATGCTGATGACGCTGACGGGAGGGATAAAAGGGGGGGGGGGTGAGCTCGTGAGGGGGACTGTGGTTCTTGCTTTGTTTGGTTGTTTG
>NC_051404.1:7559811-7560070 GCF_015228065.2 Penaeus monodon | reverse complement strand
ATGTATTTTTTTATGGGAGGGACGTGGTTGGTCTTGTTATTATCTTGCGGGATGTTTATCATTTTATCATTAAGTACTTCCGCTAATCCT
Source organism: Penaeus monodon (assembly GCF_015228065.2). Lineage (NCBI taxonomy): Eukaryota > Metazoa > Arthropoda > Malacostraca > Decapoda > Penaeidae > Penaeus > Penaeus monodon. The sequence goes on along the minus strand of NC_051404.1, from coordinate 7,559,980 downwards.
TGTGGTGCACCTGTCACTTTTTTTCTCTCTCTTAGATGTATATACATTTTTAACTCATTTACCTACCTCGCAAACCTCTTCATTTACTCATGTGCTTGTCATGCGTGGTCGTTCATGTCACCTCCTCACGTCATTTACTTGCCTGCCTCCCTCGCGGGTTTTATTCATT
>NC_051404.1:7559206-7559720 GCF_015228065.2 Penaeus monodon | reverse complement strand
TCCCAGTTCATTTCCCCGTTAGATTCCTTTGCAAGATTTACGTACTGGCGCACCACACGTTCCACTCCCCATGCGCCTGGTGGAAGGCGGGGGGGGGGGGGGCGAAGGTGGATAAGGGTTTGGGTGGTGTTGTGGGGGGGGTCGAAAGTGGATCAAGGGTTTGGGTGGAGTTGGGGAGGGGGGGGGTCGAAGTTGGATCAGGGGCGTGGGTGGAGTGCGGGGGGGGGGGTCGAAGTTGGATCAGGGGCGTGGGTGGAGTGCGGGGGGGGGGGTCGAAGTTGGATCAGGGGCGTGGGTGGAGTGCGGGGGGGGGTCGAAGTTGGATCAGGGGCGTGGGTGGAGTGCGGGGGGGGGGTCGAAGTTGGATCAGGGGCGTGGGTGGAGTGCGGGGGGGGAGGTGGAGGCGTAAAGCGACACCGGCGGGGAAGGTGAGCCTGGGTCTGATCCGCCGCAGAGTTTACCTGTAGCGGTACGATGACAACCTCCGCCCACTCACGCCTGCAGCCGTTTTTTT
>NC_051404.1:7558562-7558879 GCF_015228065.2 Penaeus monodon | reverse complement strand
TGGTACGTTGTTTTGCCTCGCCCGCTGTTTCCTCGGCAGCCTTCCCAGCTCATACCAAAGTAATCCGCGCCACACCCTCGGAGCAAGCCGTTCCTAAACGCTACTTAATACCAAACCATACCAGATAAATCCCACTCATATCTAAGCTTTCATAGCCAGTCTTTGGTATAGCTTGAGCCTGCCGTATGTTAGCTGGCTGTTTGGGTCTTTTGAAGTACCTGTATTCATGGTACGTCCGTTGGCACAGTACCGGTGCAATGCTCGCCCGATTTGTGCCCGCTGCCCGTCCGTTGCCTTTCTTGGGCACTGATAACTTC
>NC_051404.1:7558245-7558375 GCF_015228065.2 Penaeus monodon | reverse complement strand
TCGTTAGATTCTTCCTCTCCCGTTTTAATCTGAATCCCACCTTTGCAAACTTTATCTTGCACGATTTCTCTTTTTCCCGCTTTCTATGTACTTTTCCTTCAACTCTCCCTCGCATTTTTTCACCCTACCT
>NC_051404.1:7557784-7558175 GCF_015228065.2 Penaeus monodon | reverse complement strand
TTCCCAGCCCCTAACTATATGCGTGTTCATGTACCCGGTATATATTAGACGTGGGAATCGAGCCCCTTCTTGGAGCCGTGCCCTCACGGGAAATCCTTGTCGGGGAGGGGTAGGGGTGGAAGGGGGAAGTAGAGGGGGGGGGGTGCTCATGGTGGTGATACCCTTGACCCCCCCCCCCCCCCTACCTTTAGCGCAGGTGAGGGTATAGATCAAGATGTGTAAACTGTGTATAGTGTGCGTAGGATGTATAGCGACTGCATACGGTGTGTGTATTCGGTTGTGTATTCCCAATTTTTATTTATATTTGTGAATTTCTGTCCTCTCCCCTCTTTGTTTTTGTGTCCTCTTCCCTCTTTCTTCGTATAGTTCGTCGTTTCTATCCAAAGTCATT
>NC_051404.1:7557281-7557364 GCF_015228065.2 Penaeus monodon | reverse complement strand
TTTTGCCGCGCATATCTATGAATGTTTAGCCTGCGGTGCGTGAGTGTTGATTGATGCTGACAGCAGTGGATTGCGTATGTTTG
>NC_051404.1:7556863-7557167 GCF_015228065.2 Penaeus monodon | reverse complement strand
AGGCTGGTTTAGAGGAAGGTGGGAAGAGGAAGATGAATAGGTAAATAGATCTGCATAAATAGATGGGTATGACAAAGGCGGAGTGTTTCATATTTAAGCAGAGAATGCAGCTTGAAGCTGAATGGGAAAGGGATGGAGGAGGGAGGGGGCAGAACTAACGTACATGATGATGGAAGTGAGAACGGGGAAGAACGAGGGGGGAATTAAATGAAGAGGAAGAGTTAAATTGAGGAAAATATTGAATTGAGAAAAATACGAATACTGTTGGATAGCGAGCAGAAAAATATGGGATTAAAAATGAAGT
>NC_051404.1:7556664-7556747 GCF_015228065.2 Penaeus monodon | reverse complement strand
CCAGACAGACTGACAGACGGATAATTGCAGGTAAAACGGAGGAAGGAAAAAAAAAAAAAAAATTATGAGTGAGAAATGAGGAA
>NC_051404.1:7556529-7556624 GCF_015228065.2 Penaeus monodon | reverse complement strand
ATAATTAGACATCATACTAGGGATTCCCTGATGAGTATCCGGAACTTGTAAGACACGTGTGTGCAGTGTATTTTTAGCACTCTTATTGCAAGGTT
>NC_051404.1:7555600-7556097 GCF_015228065.2 Penaeus monodon | reverse complement strand
AAGAACGTCGAGTGGGTTGACGGGTAAATCGCTCGGAGTGGGGGAGTCGCCCGGTTGCATACCCCACGAGAAATGGGTCAATTAGTTTAACGAAATAGCTCAGCTTAATTTTGTTTCGCTGATTGGGATGAAACTCCATTTCGTTTTATTGCTAATTGCTAGTTATTTCTAATCATGCTAAAACACGTGGGTAGGATTGGTAGGATTTCATTTTGTTTCGGGTAATCCACTCTGGATGATGAAATTTGTTTGGGTAATTCAATTAATTTCGTTCTGTTTCCGGTATTTTCTTGTGACAGCGGACTATGTTTAGATTAATTAAGTTTAATTATATTTTGGATAATTAATTCGAATGCGAGGATATTAGCAGGATATATTTGGGACCAGGATGTAGGTGGAAAATTTATTTGTTGATAAGAATGAGGATATTAAAGATATGCATACACCTGGTTGTTAGATGGGGTTAATTAGAGCTCTTTGTGTGTATTCAATCGATC
>NC_051404.1:7555029-7555503 GCF_015228065.2 Penaeus monodon | reverse complement strand
AAATTTCTTGGCGTTGTTTTTCTATTTTTGGTATTTTATATGACACTGTCAATGTGGATGTAGGCGATGAACTTACTTCTTTGGTTAGTGTTTTGTGTTGGTTGTTATTGCAATTGTTGCAAGTTTTTGCCATCTAGGTTTTTTGAGAAAGAATAAGTATGAAGTAGAAAAAATATAAAAACGATTCTCAGGTTCTGTCCCACTCGCTTTCGAATCCCAGTCCCTCGATTTTGCCGTGTTTTTCCCTCCCCAAATTTCCCCTCCCCAATCCCCCCCCTGTTTTCCCCCCCTCCCAAGTTTTTTTTCCCTCCCCAGTTTTTCCCCACCCTCTCTCTGTGTGTTTGTGTGTCACCATCCCCAAAGCCATTGCGGCAGTTGCGGCCGAGTGCACTTGCGGCAACGGAGACAGAAGATGGACGTGGCAGCCGACCGCAGGGCCCGCACACGCCACGCGCCGACGCTTGTAATTAGCAG
>NC_051404.1:7554846-7554920 GCF_015228065.2 Penaeus monodon | reverse complement strand
GAAATTGCGTAAATGGGCCGCAGATGCGAGCGGTCGGTCGGTCGGTCCCACGCGTGGCGAAGGGATTTTGTGAT
>NC_051404.1:7554016-7554642 GCF_015228065.2 Penaeus monodon | reverse complement strand
GCTTGGAATGGGGTAAGGGGATGAATGATGGGAGAACTGGGGGAATGGGAGGAAGGAATGACGTGAAAATAAGGAAGAGACGAAGAATGGGGAAATGGTTAAGTGAATAAGTAAGAAAATGAGAAAGGGAGAGGATATAACTAGGGAAAAAAAAAAAGAAACGAAATACGTCACGAAAGTAAATAGAAAAATGGACGGAAGGAAGGAAAAGGAGCAGTCGGAAAAGAAAAATATTACCCAATTCTCTTTTTTTCCGACATTGAACAGGCTTTCCATGTTGTTGTTTTTTCTGAGGGAAGCCGGGAAAGATTAACGAGTAAACAAAGGAAAGAGGAGGGAGACGTTTTCGAAAATCTAATCTATTTACATAATCTGCGCAGAATCGCATTCTTCCTTCACTGTCCTTCTTCTGCATGTTATTTATTGAGCTGCAATTGCTTCTCCTCCGCTTCTTGCTTGGCTTGTTGAGAGGAATGTTGCACTGCTGGACCGATGTTGCGTTTCGAGTTTGTTTAGTACATTGTAAATTCGCTGTAAATTCACGGCGGTGGGCACCATCTGTGGAATGATTGATTGTTATTTTTACAGCCGTGTTGTTCTGGAAGAGACGGTATTTTTACGTTTAA
>NC_051404.1:7553856-7553940 GCF_015228065.2 Penaeus monodon | reverse complement strand
CTTTCATTTTTCGGGCATTTCGCTTGCTTATTTTGGAAAAGGGAACTTTTGTACAGATGATTTTTATGGCAACTTTTCGTCTGG
>NC_051404.1:7553679-7553815 GCF_015228065.2 Penaeus monodon | reverse complement strand
TAAGAAATGGCTGTTGAGCGATGGACCAATTTGTTAATTCGCTCGTTTGTTCTACGTTTATAAATCATTAGGTACTTTACGGTTTCCGAACATTCGTAGCAAGATGTTTTGTTACGGTCTTGAAATTCTCAAGAGC
>NC_051404.1:7553421-7553588 GCF_015228065.2 Penaeus monodon | reverse complement strand
ATCAGACCATCGGTGCTCTTGTAGGTCTGTGTGTGTTTGTCACGTACACAATACTAATGAGGAGGACTTGAGATCAGCACTTCTGTATTTTTATTGTTTTATACTGTGAATTTGTAAGATTTTGTGTAAAATTTCTGCGTCTTCGTCACGATGAAGAGACACGTCGC
>NC_051404.1:7553262-7553374 GCF_015228065.2 Penaeus monodon | reverse complement strand
GAGGATCGGTGATAAAATAGAATCGAAACGGGAAACGGAAATTATTACGTAATCCTTTCACGAAGCCGTCAAGCACTGGCCAAGCACAAGATTCTCGCACACCATACCTTGT
>NC_051404.1:7552188-7553195 GCF_015228065.2 Penaeus monodon | reverse complement strand
ATTTTTACGCTTTGTTTTCATATTTTGTCGCGTCATATGATTGATTATCTTTGTAGCTGATAATTTTAGGCTGATGTATAGGATCTAGATCTAGATGGATAAGATACATAGATAAAGATGCGTATATACATATGTGGGTGTTTAAATATTAGATAAGATTAGATATATACAGGTATTATAAGGGGAGTTCACTCCTGTTATGGACAGAGAATTGACAAGTCTACGTTTACAATGATTAGGCTGTAATCTTAGCTTATAGGATTGATAGAGGATACGTATCTGTGTAAATCGAGATAAGAAAGAATGATAAAGCTCGATTATGAAACGGGTATTTTTTCATGACGCGGAGATTTATTGCAGAATGCTTGTTTATGACATGAGTTATCGCAGTCGCTATCGTGTGAAGGTCATGGGTGGGAGTTGCTGAATGTCTTTTTGGGTGTTGTTTTCAGTGGGAGAGATAAGGAGTGGCAGTGAGTGAGGGGAGATTGCAGGTGCAGGAGTGAACAGGTCGCGGCGGAAAAGACACAGAGAAAAGGTTGTTTAAAAGATGTAAATGAAGTAGGGAGAGAGAGCGAGGACTTCGCGTGGTGACAGAAGATTCAGGTAATTAGAAAGACTACTTTGCTATCACGTAGAAGTAAGTAATAGCAGGGGGAGATAATAGGTAAAAAAAAAATAATATAAAAATAAAATGGGTGATTACATAGATAATAGGGATATAGTCGCTGGTTTCTCTCTAGAGGTTAGGGAAAGATAGATGTACGTGTAGTAGTACATATGGTGAAGTGAGGGGAGAGAAAGGAGCCGATGAGGAAATAGGTAAATATATGGTAATAAGAAGGTAGAAGGCGATAAGTAGACATCGCTGATAGGTTGTCAGCTTCTTCTGATGCGTTATCTAATAACTAGCGGAAGTGTCAGGTGGAGTTCCATCAGGAAGGAGGAAGTGTCAGCAAGAGTTTTTGGGAACTAGCGTCAGTTCGCGGCAGGGAAGGTAGTATCAG
>NC_051404.1:7551963-7552067 GCF_015228065.2 Penaeus monodon | reverse complement strand
TGGCTAGCGGTGCAGGGTCTGGCATGGCGCCGAGCTAATATTATTGTGTCATTTTTAGCCGGGTGGCGTTGGCACCGGTGCCAGGGCGAGCGAGGCAGCACCAT
>NC_051404.1:7551602-7551939 GCF_015228065.2 Penaeus monodon | reverse complement strand
GAGGCTAGAGGCGTGCAGTAGTGTGGTGAGGTGCGTAACGCGCGGTGGTCCAGTGCAGTGCCGTGTTCTCCTACGTCGTAGCTTGGGATGTGCTGGTGGCGGTGCAGTGCAGTGACCCGCGACACCAGTGATCAGTGTGACGTCACGGGGGCCAGTGATTTTGTTAGTGCGACCGCGCAGTGATCAGTGCTCAGTGTGTGTGGAGTGAACCAGGTGCCGTTTGCGTCGAGGCACCGGTGATGGCGCGCCCGTGGCATCCTGGCTATTATGGTTGAGAATGTGGGCGGTCAGTGCGGGCGTGCGGCGGTCACCAGGGTTGCAAGTAGTCGCGTGGAGT
>NC_051404.1:7551204-7551566 GCF_015228065.2 Penaeus monodon | reverse complement strand
ACGTGGTGGGCGTGAAGCCGTGCGACGCGCCCGCGCCCTGCCCTGCGCATTATGGACTGTGTCTGCCCGTGGTGGTGAACCTCACTGACCCGGCCAACGCCCTCGGGACCGTCCAGCCCGACAAGGACGCCATTCTGGACATTGTAGAAGCCAACCGCAGGAAACAGGCCGCCGCCAGGACCAGGAGGGCCTCGGGGGACTCCCACAGCCCCCAGCAGACGTCCCCCCCGCCGCTGGGAGACTCTCCCACCCCGATAGACACGCTGCAGCAGGCGGGGCAGCAGAAACAGCAGCCGTCCGCTGCTGAGAGCTGGCGCATCGCGCGCGCCGTACAGCGTTGGGCCCAAGGCTTCGGGAAGGGC
>NC_051404.1:7550867-7551172 GCF_015228065.2 Penaeus monodon | reverse complement strand
GAAATACGAGGAGGGGGCGGGCACGCTGGCCGAGCTGGCTGCAGAGAAGCGGGCAGGGCGCGCGGCCCCTGGCCCCGAGCCGCCCACGGGCGCCCCACGCCATCATGAAGCCGTCCAACTCTTTTCGGAACTGATGCAGACCGACGACGTGTCGACCATAGCGGCGCAGATCGCTAACCAGGCCGAGCTCATCTACCAGACCTGGAAGACGACCGGCCTCAACCCCACCGAGCTTATCCGCTACCACAGCGTCACCTCGGAGGGGAGCCTCTTCCAGGGGGGCGAGCAGAGCGCCTCCGCTGGGG
>NC_051404.1:7550638-7550810 GCF_015228065.2 Penaeus monodon | reverse complement strand
CCGCCAGGAGCATCAGCCCTGCGCCCCCCGGCTCCTCCCCGGCCGTGCCTCGGAAGGTGATCGAGCCCTCGCTGCACAACGGCCGCCCGCACTCCGCGTCCCCCGTGCGAACCCTCAACACTTCCCCCCGCCCCTACATCCCGCCCACTGTCTCACCTCAGTCCCCGGGGGC
>NC_051404.1:7549993-7550508 GCF_015228065.2 Penaeus monodon | reverse complement strand
GTGTACGCAAGCAACAACGTGTCCCCTGCGGCCCCTCAGTCCCCCCGGTTGTCCTACGCATCCCCCGCGTCTCCGTCCCTTTCCCAGGGGAGCCCCCGCCCCTACGTGTCCCCGGCCGCCCCCCAGTCCCCCCGCGGGGCCTTAACCCAGCCGCCGCCGCCCCCCGAAAGGTCGTCTTCGTACACAGGCGTAGATTCCAGTCCGCAGCCGCAGGCGCAGCAGGGGCAGGACAGCCCCTTCGACATCCTCGCCGACCCCGAGCTGGAGGCGTCCCTCCAGGAGCTCGTGAACTCTTTCGTAATCGAGGACAAGGCGCGCCACCACGCCGCCGCGGTCGCCGCGCTGGCGTCCCAACGGCCCAAGAGCGCGCCCTCGTCCATCCAGGAGGCGCTGCAGAGGTTCGAACGGCAGATGGCCATCACCTCCCGCGCCGCCGCCCATGCAGCTGACAACGTGTCCAACTCCTCATCGCCCGCCGCCTCCCCGAACACCATGGGCACCTTAGGAAGGTTCTC
>NC_051404.1:7549627-7549877 GCF_015228065.2 Penaeus monodon | reverse complement strand
ACACAGCGAGTCGGCGGCTCGGCGGCACCCGCAGCGACTCCGAGTGGGCCCGCATGCACAGCGACGGCGAGGGGCGTAGCCGGCGCTCGGCGTCGCCCAACCCGCCGGTGTCGCAGCCGGGCTGGAACGAGGGCCCCTCCGCCAACACCTCCACGTGGCCACTCAAGAACAAGCAGCCCAATGTCGTGGAGAGGAAGTCTATGCAGAGCCAGCACTTGGCCTCGCACATGACCTCCAGCTCGGGTGCACA
>NC_051404.1:7548305-7549578 GCF_015228065.2 Penaeus monodon | reverse complement strand
AGCTCCAACTCGAACACGACCACCAACTACATCACGACGCTGGAGGCGCGGGTGGAGAGCTCATCCTCGCAGAAGTTCTCGGGCGTTCCTCTGCGACACAAGGTGGTGACCATGGCGGCCGTTGACAAGGAGGAGGAGCGCCTCATGCACGCCCTCCGCACGGGGACGCTGATCGATGACGGCGACCACTTGAGGCCCTTGGGGCAGGCCCGCCCCACTTCCGCTCCCGTGTCATCCCCGCAGACGTCGCTCCACACGCCCAACAGCACCATCATCACCTCGGCCACCCCGAACAGCCTGCCCCACCAGACGGAGACGCAGGAGTTCCCCGCGCAGGGACGGCGCCCCAAGTTCTCCATCAGCGTCACCGTTGACGTCGATAAACCCAAAGAGAATCAGCAGCAACGGCTACCGCAGCAACAGCTGCAACAACAGCAACAAAAGCAGCAACAGATCCACGTTCAACAGAAGGTACAGAAGATTGCAAGCACAAGCTCAGCTGTGGAGAAGCCTGGCTCCCCGGTGCGCGTGGTGGCCAAGAATCCGACGGAGGGCGACATGTCCATCGTGGACTTCGCCAAGGTGCGCTTCCAGGAGTCGCAGCAGCACCCGCACTCCACTCAGCGCCTCGAGGACTACCGCAACATGTCCAAACAGGTGGTTAGCAGCGACGGCCGCGTCATGATGGCCCGCACGCGCTTCGAGAACGGCAGCACGTCGCTCTCGGACTCCGTGTGGCGGGGCACGATGGGCATCCAGGCGGACGAGGTGGGCTCCACCCTGCCCGAGTTCTACCGCCGCAAGCTCCGCAAAATGCGTAAAGCCGGGTCACCCGAGCCTTTGGTGGCCGGAAGTATCTCGACGTTGCCGCACCCGGAGCTGACGGACCAGCAGAAGGCCCACATCAGGGAGAGGTCCCAGAGCCCGACCACGGGCTACAACAGCGCCGGCGTGGCCATCCGGCCCTTCCTCACGCAGGGCAGCGTGGCGGAGCGGGTCCTCATTTTCGAGAGGGCCCCGGCCGAAATGAAACCCAAGCCCAGCACGGGCGCGCCCGTCCCGGAGAAGAGGCGGCCCGCGGTCAACACCTGGCGAGATCCAGACGAAGTCCGCTCCTACGTGCAGGTGAGTCCGCGTCTCGGCCCCGGGGCGCCTCTACGGGCGGCCAACCTTGAGCTCGCACCACTCGCTGCGCGGCTCGCCTGGAGCGTGAGCGAGCGGGCGACGCAAGGGCACACAGCGCTACACTATGCGCCCTCGACCACAATTTTGC
>NC_051404.1:7546317-7546439 GCF_015228065.2 Penaeus monodon | reverse complement strand
TATGTAATTTTTATGATCCTTTTTATTGTTGATTATTTAATTTAATTTTATTAGGCGTGGTTGCAATTATGCTGTTGGAAACCAGCTTCTTTTCAGTCATTTGTTGAGGAATGGGAGGCGAT
>NC_051404.1:7545687-7546096 GCF_015228065.2 Penaeus monodon | reverse complement strand
GCTAACGAAATACCCTTTAGATGCCTTAGTACTTTGTTAATCTTGTTCTCCCTCAAAGAAACAAAGAAAAGGAAAAAAAAGCATAATATTGGAATTAGCAACATCGAAAATCTTGGCACGTTTGACAATAGGCTCCCCGTCCCCACCCCGTTCCTCCTCCCCGCCCCCACCCCGTTCCTCCTCCCCGCCCCCACCCCGTTCCTCCTCCCCGCCCCCACCCCGTTCCTCCTCCCCGCCCCTTAGGTAAATTCTTGAGCACGTGTTTCCCAAATATTTATTTAGGGTAATAGCATTGAGTTACGGTTCATTTCGCAAGCATTTCGCAAACAGCATTGACAAAGCGAGAGGCTGGTGTTTCAGCAGCTTAGTTGACGCCATAGGATACAGTTCAGTAGGTCAAAAATTTATA
>NC_051404.1:7544955-7545474 GCF_015228065.2 Penaeus monodon | reverse complement strand
TAAGCTTATTTCGTTTTAGCTGATTAAAGGAAACAGATTATGGGTTATTATTTTCTGTATATGGTTAAAAGTTCAATTTGGCTTTTCCTTTTTTCCTTTTGGAAAACAGAACCGTATTTTTAAAACAAAATATTAGACACTAAAAGACCCTATATATCTAAATTCAAGTATAAATATTAACCTGTATGTAAACAATACCATAACTAATACACTGACCATACGTACACCTGCCACAGAAGCCATGTCTAGTCATATGAACAGATATATTTTTGTACATGCGTTCATTGTACGCGGTTGCGACACTTGGAGATCCATAACGGTTTCACAGCAAGGTTGAAACGCATGCCACTGTGCATGACACCAGCCGTTATTCTCAGGCAGCGACACATAACACATGCACCATGTTACATGCACATTGCACACTCCCACACACTCGTTGACAAACAGCATACAAGGGAAACCTCTGTTGACAAAGGCCGTATTTGGAGATGAAGCCGAATCGATGGACATGTACACCTG
>NC_051404.1:7544826-7544908 GCF_015228065.2 Penaeus monodon | reverse complement strand
GCTCTTTGTTGAGGGCTTAATTCTGTCTTGGCTCTGATGGCGGATGGATGAGCGACGTGTTTACTCTGTTGTCATATATGTA
>NC_051404.1:7544550-7544663 GCF_015228065.2 Penaeus monodon | reverse complement strand
TCTCTCTCTTTGTTTATTTCTCCTCCCCCTAATTGCCCTACTGGTGTTCTTGTCCGACGGCGGACGCGCGGCGTCTCAAAGGCAGAAATAGATATGTTGTTTATTTTCCCTCT
>NC_051404.1:7544409-7544515 GCF_015228065.2 Penaeus monodon | reverse complement strand
CGGAGTGGTGAGCGCGCCCTTTGCTTCCAAGGTGTTTTTAATTTTTTGGGGGGCGGGGTGCTTGTTGGTTTGGCCGAATCGTTTTTAAGCCATTTGGGATTGATTT
>NC_051404.1:7544004-7544198 GCF_015228065.2 Penaeus monodon | reverse complement strand
CTCCCCCATTTTCGAAATCTGGAGCCAAGAGATGTGGTGTTATCTATGTTGCGCTCTTTAGACATTGTGTCATCATGCAAGCAAGCAATGCTTTTGGGTGGTGTGCAGCGTATAGAAATGCAAGGGTTATTTTCGCCTGCATGCGTCGGGGTATGAGTACAACGTGAAAGCCTTTTAACTGTTTACATGCCAGC
>NC_051404.1:7542897-7543361 GCF_015228065.2 Penaeus monodon | reverse complement strand
GTTTTCACTAGACTTTAATTGTTTCTCTCTTTCTTGGCCTACGCTTTCGCTTTGGTCCGCGTTATGTGGTGGCTGTTATATAATGGTCTTGAGGGGTGGGGGGGTTGTGCAAAATCTGCTGATAGCGTGGTCGTTATTTCGGGCTGTTTACACTGGTATGTCTCGCTGTCCCGCCGGACTCCACCAAGCACAGCTGCCTTCCCTCCTTCCGCTGCCCGCGTTGTTTTGCCCTGGCACTGGGGCATGGGGGGTGGGGGTACGAGCGGGTTGTTAAGGGTCTTTGCTAGCCTTGGGGTTGTGGGGGGCAGGGTGCCAGGGGGATGGGGGAGGAAACTAGGCCGTTCTGAGGGGAAGACGAACATACCGGGGAGGGTGAGAGGAGAGGGATACCAGACGAGGAGTGTGTAGGCAATGCACCGATACAAAAGGAGAGGCAGCGTCAGGAATAAACTAAGTTCGTTGTT
>NC_051404.1:7542428-7542874 GCF_015228065.2 Penaeus monodon | reverse complement strand
ATCCGGGTGCGCTTGCGTCTTTGTATGTGAATAAGAAGATTGAGGGTAAGTAGATATTAAGAATGTATGTCTGAAATGTGTCTGTCCACGTGTGACGACTTTCGGAGAGCGGGCTCCTCGATAGCGGCGTGGGCATCCGGGCACCGGTCAGGCCCCACATACTAGGCCACGGCCGCCGTCCTGGCCACGTTCGGTCACCTGACAGTCTCTTCGGGCCTCGTGACCTGGAAGCGCTTCTCTATCCTCATACATGCACACAAGAGACATAGGTTTGCGTTGGGTATGCGTGTATTTGTATATGTATGGCTGGATGTATTAAACAATGTAGGTGAAGAAGACTGCATGCGGCGTGATGTGGCACCGGCGTGGCACCGGGCACAGCTCCGCCCACTCGCCAGATGCCTCGCGTGTTTCGCTTGGCCCGAAAGGGTTACTACACTCTCTGT
>NC_051404.1:7541921-7542395 GCF_015228065.2 Penaeus monodon | reverse complement strand
TGTCAGTAGTTGTAACGTTGCGTGCGTGAGTAGTAGATAAAAAGGAAGGGAAATATTAACAGAAAAATGGAGAGAATAGCAATAAAAGGAAATAAAAGATGTGAAGGAGAGAATAATTTAGAACAGAAATACATGGATTGGTGCCAATTGCATCTGTCCGGTAAATACCTTGCTAAGTGTTTTCTTTGGAGACTCGCGTTTATTATATGCCATGTTTCATATATCTGTTGCGTTGCAGAGAAAAAAAAAAGAATTTTTAAGAAAGAAATTGCAAAGGAAGACCAGGGAGATGGATGCAAAAAGCAGATTTTGTTGGATCGGGATATTCTTTTGCGGGATTAGGAGTGAGGAGCATTTTTGTTTCTCTCAAGATAGAGAATTTGCCACGTTTGTAGACTATCTATTAAGAGCTTAAAATGCTGACTTTTGGAATTAAGACAAAGTAAGATGAGTAGTTGAGATTTGTAGGTAATC
>NC_051404.1:7540998-7541891 GCF_015228065.2 Penaeus monodon | reverse complement strand
ATTGAAGTCATGTTTCCTGTTCTCTTTATTTTTTCTCGGTTTCTTCCTTTCTCTTGAATGTTGCTCTACCATTTGAAAAGCATAGGTGTGGATGAAGAGTATGAAGAAATTCTAGTAATTATTTCCTGCATATTTTCACATTACTAACGTACGTACATGCAGTAGTATATATAGTTTGTATATTTAGTATATTCCTAAACGGATTTCCGAAGTTGACACACCTTTGTATAACCCAAAATAGCTTTTAATCACTTTAGAGTCAAACACTTAGTCTACCCGAGGTAAGAGTTACGCCCTTTCCGATATCCACTTTACTCGTATCCGACCCGGATCTCATACCCGACTCGATACCGACTTTTCCCCCCCGACGTTTTTTGGATATTTTTGACAGATTTGTGATCAGTATTTAGTGTGCGAGTGGAGTATGAAAAGAGACAGAGTGAGCCAGATGTTTTCGCAACGTTCAGAGAGCATTGAGATTGATTTGTGTTGAAAATGGTAATATCTTGTTTATCTACGAGGAAGCAGCTTTTGCATTTTTTTTCGTAGTGTTTATCGATTTTATGATTAAGTATCAGTGGGGCCAGGGAGCTGCCCTCCCTCCCACTGGGCCGTAGGTGCGAACCACATGCTCGCCCGTTACCCCGCCCCTTCCATATCCCCTTTCCGTTCCCAACCCCCAACCCCCCTCCTTCTCCTTCCTTTTCCACTTCCCTGATTCCTTGCTGGGACGCACATCAGGTGCACAGACGCCCACATTTTACAGCTTTCAGGGAAGCGCTGGTTGTGTTTGTGGGCGCTCACTGGCAGAGTGCATTGGCACTGCTTCCGCTGCCGCTGGGGCCTTCGAGTCTCCCGATTGTTGTTGTCGGATGGTATACTTGCGCCCACTC
>NC_051404.1:7540221-7540602 GCF_015228065.2 Penaeus monodon | reverse complement strand
CTTGTTCGCATGCATGCGTGACTGAAGCCCCGTTGCTCCCGCGCCGCGTCCCATCTATCATGGCTGGTATATTTAACGCACCTGTCGTCCGCCCGCCCGTCTGTCGCTCCGATGCCTTCGCGAGTGTGGCACTGTCTGAGGCACTGCGCGTACTCAGCGACAACAGCAACAGCAATTGCAATAAGAACAAGAACTCCGGAAAAATAGCAACCGTGGCATCTCGCGGAAGCTTCGATCTCAGTGCCATCGGCGCGCGTCCGGTACCTTGGGGCACTTGGGCACTTGGGCATCTCCGGCATTTGCGAGGTACTTTTGGTACGCTCGATAACTTTGGTATCTTCGGTAACTTTGGAATTAGATGCCCCTCTTCGCAAAGGGAGG
>NC_051404.1:7539680-7540029 GCF_015228065.2 Penaeus monodon | reverse complement strand
CTGACAGAAGCAGCGAACAGATACATAAATAAAGAGACACAGAGGTACGTACAGACAGGCGTTTCGTCTTTTTCATTCACATTTCGGGCATTCGCAGCCAGCCTTTCCGTAATGGTGTCGTGTGCGAGGGCGCTGTCACCTCATGGCGCTTCCGAACGACGCTTTAGGCCACCCCGGCACTTCTTGGCATCGCCGCTGTGTGGTCTCCGGCGCTGAGTGCCAGACCTTTGTTGATCGGGTTCGCCGTCTGCGAATGGCGGTGTGCGCATGGCGGGGGAAGGCGCTGCTGCTCCTATTTTGCTGCTGCTTTTTGCTTTTCTTTTTTTGGGTGGGGGGGGGGGAGAGGAGT
>NC_051404.1:7539154-7539480 GCF_015228065.2 Penaeus monodon | reverse complement strand
ATTCACTCACTTCAACCCCCCCCCCCCCCTTCCCATCATATATGATCGTATACCCGAGGCGGTTCACTGAACCCTGTCAGATTTATTTTATTCTTACTTCCCCTTTCCCTTTTTCCGAATTTCTCGGCTCAGTTTCCCACAAAAGCCGCCTTTGAAGCCCGGGAGCGGTAGGGTGTCGGCGTGCCTTGCGTAGGCTGTATATTTCACCAGAATTTATGTAAATATACAGTCTTTGGGCGGAGGGCGGGGAGGGGCCTGTGTCGGTTTTCTCCCCTCATTGAGGTAGTTAAAAGGACGCGAGGGGAAGGGGTTGGGTAGATTATGGT
>NC_051404.1:7538318-7539133 GCF_015228065.2 Penaeus monodon | reverse complement strand
GTTTGACTTTAATGTGGTGAGGGGGTTTGTAGTTTGTGCATTGTGTGTGTTTTTCATCGTTGGGTTGATGGGTAGTTAATGGTAGGGAAGCGGTGGAATTGGGGATTTTTGAGGTGTTATTTTTTGACACGTGTAGGATTAGCCGCGTGTCTATACTAGTAAATACCAGCTTAGTACCAGACATAATGACATGGGTATAGATTCGTAATTGTCACACGTTGCGAAGGGGTATAGACTGGTACCGACGCACGGCAAGTATACCAGACCAAACCAGCCCTTACAAACCTATACCTGTCAGTCCAGTGTGTGGCATTTCCTCACCAGCATTATACCTCTCGCGGCCTAGTTACTTAACGCTGGTTTTTCCTTTTATGTTCCGCACGCTCTTGGGATCCTCAAGTGGTAATCGTGTGACAGAATTGGGCATGAGAACAGTGTTTGTGTTATGCTCTCTTGCGCCCTCTCTTTCCATGGGCGAAAAAAGAACGGTACATGCCCGCGAATAGAAGGTACTCTGGCATGCTTATCCCGAAACTGTAGGCCTAAAAACTTATATAAAAAAATATATATTATGATATGTATTGGTATTAAACTTCCTGAGAGAAACTGTTCGGTATTTATTAGAAGAAAGAGTAAATGAAAACCTGGGCTAAGATTCAGTGGTTCTGAAAAGTCTGTGGCCGAGAAGCTAGACTTATTTTCACATGTTTTTATTTTTATACTTTTTTATTTTCTGTGTTTCATTCCCTTATTTCTTCATTCCCTTTTGTTTCCTCTCTTCTTTTCTACTCTTTTCGAAGGAAGTATCGATACCG
>NC_051404.1:7537130-7538266 GCF_015228065.2 Penaeus monodon | reverse complement strand
CAGCTAAAGATGCGAGGCAGAAGAGATGAATGCGCAAGACGATTCATTTTTTCTCGGGACGGCGAACGGGAAGAAGTTGTCAGGCGTCCTCGATGTTGCCGAGGGAGGAGACGATTTTTTAATAATATTTATTCGATACTTTATTTGATTGTCAAACTTTTCTCAGATGTATAGAGATAACGAGAGGGGAACAGAGAGGGAGGGGGAATGAAGAGTGAAAATGTGCCAGAAACTTATTTAGTTTGTGCTCATCATATCCTTGTTTGGGAAGGTGAGACGAGGCAACGCGAGAAGAGAGTCATCCGTCATCCGGGGTTGCGGTAGTAGTAGTAGTTGGTTGTGGGAGTAAGGGAGTGCCGGGGAGCCAGGGAGCGAGCGGCTAAGTACAGGAAGGCCCGACGTCCTGGGCGTGACTCGGGCGGCGTCGGGGGCGCAGGACGTGGCCCTAGGGGTGCCAGGTACGGAAGCAGGTAGAGGGCCATGCATGTAGTGATAACAGTGACAGAGAGAGCCGCGAGAGAGTGCCAGGATGGACGGAGGTCGTGCCTGGGCGGGTGCCAGCGCTAAAAGTGGCTCTCTGACGGTCTGCCTCCTTCAAGCCTCCGTCCCTCCCCGCCGCCATACATTTACCATCTTTGCCGCGGGATGCGCCGAGACCTCTCCCTCACCCTTATCTCGAAGAGGATTTCGTGTCTTGCGAAGGCGCATCACTTTTCCCGGCGCTGTATTTTAGAGGTGGCGGCGCCCTCTCGCCTCGCCGAGTCGCGCCGACGAAGGGGACTTGGGAGCGAGCCGATTTCCACGATATCGTCTTCCGGCCATTGGCACGCCCGTCCCACGGCGGCGGCGAGGAAGGGGCTGCCCGCCGTTCATGTCGCGCCACGGGTTGTAGGGGAGTACGAAATTAAATTTGATGTGTCCTGGCACTCCGTGGCACTCTTTTCCTCCCTCGAAAGCCTTCCCTGTTTTCAGGTCTGTAGATAACCTGTTTCGTGAAGGTTCTGATGATAGCCTGTTGCTTTGATGTCCACAAAAAACGAGGTGGCGTTGATAGCATCACGCAGGATTCAGCGCGCGTAATGAGAGCCTCGCACCGTGACGTTAATTTGAGACCCGTCACTTCTCTCCTCGTTACG
>NC_051404.1:7536984-7537077 GCF_015228065.2 Penaeus monodon | reverse complement strand
GCGTCACTACTTCTGCCCGCGTCTTCGCTTCCTTCCTTCCAAGACGTCGGGGATGGATTTTCCTCTCGAGATGCCTTGTAACTTGGAGTACCT
>NC_051404.1:7536631-7536937 GCF_015228065.2 Penaeus monodon | reverse complement strand
TATCGGAGTATTTACCACTTTGAGTGACGGTCCATGAGAGGGGGCGCTACTTGAGCCTTAATATAGGCTGGTCGAGGAGGACATGGTGATGGATAGAGAGGGGGGCGGGAGACAGACTTCTGACAAACAGACAAATAAATGGATGGACGGAAATACAAGCGCGCACACTGACATGCGCTCAAGCCACTCAGAGACAAACACTATACACATACTATCAACACATTCTTACATATACAACACATCAACGCAAACGTTATACTCACACACAAAAAGTACACCGCAGCTAGAACACACATACCACAATTA
>NC_051404.1:7536226-7536434 GCF_015228065.2 Penaeus monodon | reverse complement strand
TGGCCTCGCAGATTCCTTATATTGCGCCGAGAAATTTCCACATCCAACATCACTAATTGTGTCATGTGACGAGCTTCATATTGCATGACAGGTGCACCATGAGAACGGCAATGGCGGACGGTCTCGTGACTCAGTGTGTAAGGTCATGTGTACAAGTGTTTAAAGAAACGTTTTGCTGGATTAGGAAATTACATATGTTCAGGGTCTG
>NC_051404.1:7535889-7536181 GCF_015228065.2 Penaeus monodon | reverse complement strand
CTGGGGATCAGTTTGGCATCCCTAGTAGATTTTCCTTTCGTTCTGGTACAAGTGATAGAAATATCAATATTCTGTCTGTTCTTATCACAGGTGTGCTAGGTAAGGCCAGTCGGCTGGGTTTTATGCGTCAGGAGGCGGATCAGCTGATTCTGTTATGTCAGGTGGTTTGTGTCAGGTGGTTTATAGGGCTGATGACGTCATGAAAGGTTCACTCAATCGGCGCAAATGTTTAGGTTTTCTTTATTGGGTCTCTGGGCGAGGGTATATTGGTTCTTGTGTCTTGCTGCGAGGA
>NC_051404.1:7535579-7535751 GCF_015228065.2 Penaeus monodon | reverse complement strand
CCACAATCCCTTTTATCCCGTATTTCATTTTTATCTCACCTTTATCTGTCACGCAATCTTCCCTTTCCCTTTGCTTTCTCCGTGTTATGGCACTAACAAGAGGGGTGCCAGTGTCATGTGTCATGTTATGTTTTCTTGCGTTTGTTCTCGTACGATATGATGTTTAAGGCGT
>NC_051404.1:7535034-7535130 GCF_015228065.2 Penaeus monodon | reverse complement strand
CAGTATAATTTTACCTCAGTACACCAACTTTAGTTTAGAGAGACGGATTAGGAAGAAATAGGTAATTCAAAAACATTTTTGCATGCTTCATTAGAA
>NC_051404.1:7534874-7534985 GCF_015228065.2 Penaeus monodon | reverse complement strand
TTGCTGCTTGCACACATTCATTCATACCTACAAGCACACTTGCACACAGATGCACTTGTGTGTATACATATACTCACATTACCTGCATCCTAACACTGCTTATATATATTT
>NC_051404.1:7534369-7534471 GCF_015228065.2 Penaeus monodon | reverse complement strand
GCGCGCACAGACTCATCCTCATGCTCACACATTCACTCACCCAATACTCGTTGATAGACGCCAAGATCCCCTGCATTGTATACCTGGACGCCCCGCCGAATG
>NC_051404.1:7534124-7534319 GCF_015228065.2 Penaeus monodon | reverse complement strand
GATGAAAGTTTATAAAATGACAGAGATAAAATAAAACAGCTGTTACTACCCACGCTGTGTCTGCGAGGTTGAACCAAGCAGAATGTGTCTGTAATGTTTGTGAAGCGATCCAGACTTTTTCTAGATTTACCGTGTCCAGTTTGGTATCACATTTGTATATATTGGTGTAACATTACTCACTGATGCATGGAGAAA
>NC_051404.1:7533774-7534040 GCF_015228065.2 Penaeus monodon | reverse complement strand
CTACCAGGAACGTAGTTTATTTAACTGTTATTCTCTTTTCGTTCCTTCCATACCTTATCCGTAATGTTTGTCTCTTGGCCGTTAATTGGGTTCTGATTGGCTCTGACGCTGGACCAATGGGGGAACTTGTTTTGATAAGCCCGTTTTATGATTGGCTATTGCTCTTTGCGGGAGTCATCGGCGATAAATCAGGGAGGGGGCTTCCTCCGCGGGATATTTACATAATTATTGTGAGCCTTATTGGGAGCGGATCCCAGGGACCAGTA
>NC_051404.1:7532935-7533077 GCF_015228065.2 Penaeus monodon | reverse complement strand
GAGAGCGAGCGACGTGAGCCAACCAGAGCCTAGTTTGCCACAGGCCAGACTTGCCTTCTCCTGGCGGTCACTTTGAAAGCTTGTGTAGAAAGAGAAGTTTCTGTTGCTGCTTTGTTTAGCATTCACGTAGGTGTTATCCAGA
>NC_051404.1:7532681-7532765 GCF_015228065.2 Penaeus monodon | reverse complement strand
CGGTTGTTAACCCATTTTGACTTCTAATCACTTTTTTTTTCAATTGGAATTTTATCATTTGTTTATTTAATATATTCATTCGTT
>NC_051404.1:7532218-7532652 GCF_015228065.2 Penaeus monodon | reverse complement strand
CCTATGACGACGAAATACTACTGCACAACGATTCAACTACTCCTACCCTCCCTCTCCCCCTCCTCTTCCCCTTCCCTCTCCCCCTCCTCTTCTCCCCTATTCTCTCCCCCTCCTCTTTTCCCCTTCCCTCTCCCCCTCCTCTTCTCCCCTTCCCTCTCCCCCTCCTCTTCTCCCATTCCCTCTCCCCCTCCTCTTCTCCCCTTCCCTCTCCCCCTCCTTCCCCTCCCTCTCCCTCTCCTCTTCCCCCCTTCCCCCTCCCTCTCCCTCCTCTCACACAAGCTAGCGTGCTCAAGCTAACACCTTTTTATGTAGCTTTATTGCAGGAGCCCTATGACTCACGCGACTTGGGGGGAGAGGAAGGGAGGGGGGAGAGGGGAGCACCCTGAGACGAGAGGGAGATTGTAGGTTGTGGTAGGCGGGGTGAGGGGGGTGAA
>NC_051404.1:7530708-7531614 GCF_015228065.2 Penaeus monodon | reverse complement strand
ATTATGAAAACACTTCAGAATATCAAATAACTCTCTCTGAATTTAGAGATAGAGATAACTTAGCTAGTCACAAGACCTAAAGCATCCACAAGTTCAATTTCACATTCCATAACGTCATAACTTTCGCAGAAGTCTACCATATAGTACCTCAGCAACCAGAAGACTGTAGGGCAGTGGTTCTCGACCTTTGCGCCTCCATAAAGGCCATTTTGTTGAAGTTAATTACCCTGCAGATGCAAGGTTTTGAAAGATCAGTCGACTCAACAAGACGATTTTATCAGCTAAGGACAAACTCATGTCCCCGGTTTCATCCCTTAATTGAAAGAGTGACGTAACTGGGTTTGTTATTACTCACAGTAATTAACTGTATATTGTATTAAAGACAAAACCGTAATTTTGGAATTTGAAATTGCCTCACCAACGTTCAATTTTACCTTTGCCGGCCCTCAATTTTATCTTTTGCGGGCCCTCAGATCTGATTTTTGGGGCCCTCATGATTGGTGGCCCACTGGTTGGGAACCACTGCTGTAGGGTGATGTTCTCGAGAGGCCACAGCACAAGACGCAGCACTGGTGTCACGTTGGTTTAAGCTGGGCTGCAGGGGACAGGGCGGGGCGAAGAGGGGTCTGCTTGGAATCGCACGAGGAATTAAGCCATTCGCCTTTGTTAGACGGAAATCAAGTTTTTGATGATTTGTATTCTTTTTTGAGAATATATTGGTGCCGTAAATCAGAACGTTGAGAAAATTCTACAATTTGTGACCCCCCCCCCCCTCGCCCCACAACCTTCTTTGGGCCGTAAAAAGAAAAGGAAAATGTTCAGTTAGACCACGTGATCACCAGTACACCGCTCGGTGGTTAAATCATTCTTATAATGACGATACTTTTAAATATGAAAATAGAGACT
>NC_051404.1:7530450-7530654 GCF_015228065.2 Penaeus monodon | reverse complement strand
GAGGAATGACTGATCACCCACTTTTTTTCTCTCTCTCTTTTAGTTTTGGAACATCCTGAACTTTTTGGGGGCCTTAGACGATTTGACGGTAAATATAAACCAAGGATTCTCTCTTTGCTGCGTGACTATCGTCCCCCCCCCCTCCTTTTCATTTTTATTTATTTATTTTTAGTTCTTTGGCTGGTTGACTTGACTTCTTAAAGG
>NC_051404.1:7530352-7530421 GCF_015228065.2 Penaeus monodon | reverse complement strand
GTCTATTTGGGTCAGCGGAACATGTCGCTGATTTGCACGTTCGTTCGCACAGCGGTTTTGGGAATGCAA
>NC_051404.1:7529395-7529913 GCF_015228065.2 Penaeus monodon | reverse complement strand
CCGCAACGACAAACGAAGCTGGTTTGCATTGTTGAGAAAATTAACCGAGAATTTAATAATACCTTTGGAGTTTTTATCACTCTATATTTTTTTTTTATTATCATGTAGACTTCCCTAATTTGGCATGTGATTCATGTTGTGTTGCCGGAGCCGCTGTGTTAATGACGTCACAACATGCCTTGACCAATCCCGCCCAGTTTTACACTCCAGCGTGACGGAGCGCTTGTTGTTTTAAGATTTATTTGTTGTTGATATTTCTTTTTTTCGTCGTTATTACTTTATTACGAGAAACCGTTACTAAATCACAAGGAAAGGATTGTCTGTGGGGGTATGTCCCTCGTTTTCTCTCTCATATTATTAGTGCTTTTTTTTCTTTTTCTTCAAATGGTTTCCTTTTTCTAAGGTACGACACCAAAACGCAACGGACAGTCTTTTCCTTCCATTTCTAATACGTGTGGTGGCTTGCTGGGACTAACTGCTGATACGACCAAGACGACTTTTAGCACGAGATGGTTTAT
>NC_051404.1:7528947-7529106 GCF_015228065.2 Penaeus monodon | reverse complement strand
ACGAAAAGGGGTAAGAGAGTGAGGGGGGGGAGGTGGCATGGAAAGGGGGAGGAAGAGGAGAATATCAACCACACAGATACCCATGTTCTTGTCCGGACCGACTCAACGGTATGAGTGTGTTATGTATATGTGTGTTTGTGCCCAGTGTAGATATATAAG
>NC_051404.1:7528664-7528829 GCF_015228065.2 Penaeus monodon | reverse complement strand
TTCTCTCTCTCTCAGTGAAGACCTCATGAAAAGGTTTATTTAACTAAAGTGTTTGTCTCATTG
Source organism: Penaeus monodon (assembly GCF_015228065.2). Classification (NCBI taxonomy): domain Eukaryota; kingdom Metazoa; phylum Arthropoda; class Malacostraca; order Decapoda; family Penaeidae; genus Penaeus; species Penaeus monodon. The sequence goes on along the minus strand of NC_051404.1, from coordinate 7,528,766 downwards.
ATATGATTTTCTTTATAGTATCTTGGTGTGTATATATAAAGTGTTTTTCATCATTGGAGAAAGATTTGATAATGCAAGGTATAAGGCTAAGGGAGAAATAAA
>NC_051404.1:7528468-7528610 GCF_015228065.2 Penaeus monodon | reverse complement strand
TGTTCTCCCCTGCTGAGTTGGTGCCGTGTGTGCTACTGCTTTCTGCTTTATTCCCGTTCCATGGTCTTTACCCCTTTTTGTAATTTGCTGCCACTCACCCCCTGTGCTGCACTCCGGTGTCTGCTGATGCCCCCTTTCCCGC
>NC_051404.1:7528095-7528429 GCF_015228065.2 Penaeus monodon | reverse complement strand
AACACTCTCCACTTCTTGTTCGTCATCTTCTTCGCCATTGTGTTTGTCTGCTTCTTTATTCTTCTCCTAGTTTCTTCTGGTGTGTTTAGATGTACTTTCCCGCGTGTGGTGACAGGCCACGTCTCCTACGGTCTTCATGGACGTCAGTTACCCTGCACAGTTTTTGATTCGCTGACAAACTAAAAACGTCCACCGCAGAACACGTGTCCCCCGTTTTCTATGGTCGTGACGTCACTGATGGATCTCTGAAGGCTGTAGGAGACGTGTCCTATCTGGCTCTCGCGCTTCGCTCTCTCTTAAGACGCGGCCTGGCCTGGAGTCCTTGTCGGGGGAG
>NC_051404.1:7526550-7527859 GCF_015228065.2 Penaeus monodon | reverse complement strand
CTTAGTGCTTTTAGGCATCCGCTGGCACTTTATCCTGTAGACTGGGCAGTTCAACGTAGATTCCTAGGGTTTATGCTAAATATGCTAGACCATGCCATAGTACTAATAGTATTGTAATTTAGATCAATAAATACCACAAAAGGTACCAATATGACGGATATAGCCAGCTAACACTGTTTCTGCAAGTAGAACACCCTTGTTAAAGATTTAAGGATATATATACTGAATGCCTCTTTGTGAAATCGTAGGATCAGCCACATGAACCAGGAGTACCCGACTGGAAGGAACCACAGTCCACCAGGCCCTCTGTAGATCCTGGTAGTCGTACCTTAAACTATGCCAGACGCATTCCATGTGATTTGCTGTGACAAAGAAGTTTATATTTAGTCATGTCCGTTTTGTTTTCTCTTGTCTTTTCCTTTTGCCCAGAGTTCCGCTTAACGGTAGTGGTATACTGAATTTGGCTTAGGTTCTCGTACTTAGTGGGGGCGCTAGAGCAGAGGAGGGGCGCTTGAAACTAGGTAGGGGCCAGGAAATGCCATTCGTTGCTGTTGCGGTCACTGAGGACAGGACTCCGGCTGGCCCACTCGCCGAATCTTTCTCTTGGACTCCAGGCATGATCTCCCCTGCCCCTCCCCCTCCCCCTGGCCCTCGTACAGGTGTCTCCCAGGCGCCCTTTGCTCTCTAAAGGCTGCGCGGGGGAGGGCGGGGTTATCCACTTTCCTTCTGTGTGTGGGTTAAAAAAATACACTTTTCACATTACCTGATGACACCCGTGTTATTTTCTTTTTTTCTCTTCCTGTTTGCCCTTGAATACTTGTCTTAAAGACAGTGCTGTTTTAGAGTAGTGAAAGAAGAGAGGCGATTGTGAACAGGGATATTGTAATGTGTGTGTCTCATGTACGTAGGAGTTAAGATGCTTATTAGTGTTGCAATTATGTGTAGTTAATCTGTTATTTATTGTTTATAGTAAAGTCAGACTGTGGTCGGTTACTGTGTAGTGTAGAGGCATGTGAAGTGTGGTAGAGAGGTGCGTGGTTAAAACCGTGTGGTAGAGAAGTACAAACATGTATGACAGGGATTTCTGATGCGTAGTAGAGTGATGCTAGAACTGAAGTTTGAGTTGAATGATGTTGTAGGTCAGCATATGGAATGTTTCTGATATCTGTTAGATATGTTGCATTGTTATGTGTCGTGTCAAGGGACAGCATGTGCAAGGGTTGTAAAAGAGTGCGATTAGGTAGATAAACTAGTTACAAGTACATATAGTAGACTTATCGGTAGCATTGTGTAAGGTGTAAGGGGAAGA
>NC_051404.1:7526044-7526454 GCF_015228065.2 Penaeus monodon | reverse complement strand
CACAATGTCGGATGGCATTGCACGAGAGTACCCAATCAGCAAGACAGCTACTGTTGCAACATTCCTGGCTGTGCTTAGAATGAGGAAGGAATGGTTGCGCGCGATTTGCTAGTTTTGTTATGACAGATGAAAATGATAGTCGTTATCGGTGATAAAGGTCGTGTGGAATGGACGGTTAGAAAGAGAGAATGAGTGTGTGGGTGTAGGTGTGTGGGGTGACATGTAAGTGAAAACCAAAAAGACATACAGAATTTTGTGTGTGTGTGTACATGCCAGATTGCCCGAGAGTGTTTACATGTGGAGAGATGAACGCATGCGCACATGAGCGTGTGCGTGTCCCTGAGCGTCCAGACCAAGGAATCTAACTTTGTGTATACATCTTGTCTCCCCGCTGCAGGACGGCATCGCTT
>NC_051404.1:7525673-7525986 GCF_015228065.2 Penaeus monodon | reverse complement strand
AACACAGGAGACAAAGTCGCTGGTAAGTCGAGAACATTTTGTTGTTATTATAATTTCAGTTCAAGTGGAATGAAGCTACAGCTATTGTTATAGTAATATCAGTTCTTCGTCTTCATTTTCCCGATTATTATTGATATTGTGGGCGTCGGTATCCCGTTTATAGCCACTTTTTAAATTATTTGTACTATCACTGAAACGAGAATCAGTTTTATGTATTTTGAATGTGTTGAGAGTCACTATACTCCGAATTAAATTGATTATTGCAAGGGGGAACTGAGCACAAGCAGAGTCTAGGTGATGGAGGGGGGGGGCG
>NC_051404.1:7523962-7525629 GCF_015228065.2 Penaeus monodon | reverse complement strand
AAAGGGAGGGAAGTAAGATCAGGAATAAAAACCCGGGAACGCGTGTAAGCTAGCGGCACAGAGATAACACAAGGAGAGTGCTCAGCCTGGGGTTCCTGTTGGATCTGTCCTAGGATTTAGGTGAAGTCTCCTTGCTTGTTTGATTATCTAGGTCGCTTTGTTGCGCCCGCTCGGTTGATCTCGTTTGATTGATAATTGATCGCACTGATTGCTCATCAGCGCCATCAGGCTCCATTCTAGGGCCTCGCTCCTCGTCATGATGGCTTTGGTTTAGGTTTTATGGCTGTTCTCTCATTTGTTCGTTTTTTTGTGTGTACTTTTTTTCGTGTGTGGGATCAGGAACGCGGACTGATGTTCGTTATTCGCTGTCGCGTGCTGCTGGCGTGACTCTCGCGGCGTTGTAATTGTCTCGAGTCTGCCGCGGTGTGCATGATGATCAACCCAGAAGGTCGTCAGGCCCGGGATGCCACAGCAATAAAGCATCGCGGGCTGCCGTGCGTGTAATGGGGCTCAGCAGTTGTCGCGCAAGTCCCACGCACTCCCCATCTCGCGGCATCGAAGGCCCGCGTCCCCGAGGCCGCCTTCGGAATGACGTTCCTGTGCGACGCCCTTAGCGAGCTCCTCCTCGCTGTATGAGTGCCTCATCGGAGGAGGGGCTTGCGGATCCGGGCGGGAGGCCTGGCATGTCGACTTCGAAGAGACACTATCTGCTGTGGTTATTGAGTGCCTGGAAACGGGACAGTGCTGTTATCTCGACCTCGTTACGGCAGTTTGTCAGATACTTAATGGGTGCCTCCAGACGGGTGAGTGGGCATGTACTTCTCACTGCGATTTCAATGTTCAGGTGCTTGCTTGGTAGGTGCGTCGCTTTCCTCGTCTTTGTAGGCTGCGGGCTAGAGAATGCTTGCTCCCGTGCTTGCCTCACTGGGATATGTGAAGCGATTATCTCACGGTTTCTCAGTGTGAGTCCAAGAACGCCATCGCTCTTAGTACTAGTGGCTCGGTTATATACAGCTCATTTGGCAATGCACTAGATGCGCTCATAACCATTTCAGTTGTTTTATGGCTTATAAAGTAACGTCGCTTCATCGCCATGACATCATTTAAGAGGCAGAAGTATCACCGCTGTGCATGATTCATTTCGTTTATGGCGTCTTGTGCAAGTTAGTAGTCTGGGTGTTCCCGTTCTCGATTTATTGCACCTTAATTAGCGCACCTCGCACCACACCTGTGCCTGGCATCTCGCCTTTTTGTTTAATGAACTGTAGGATTATTTGCAGTATGTTTAGGGAGAGAAACACTTTGGATGGGCGCGGTGGACAAAGGTTCGCGTCTTGGACAGGGACCCGCTAAGGGAATGGAAGTAAATATAGATAGTTGTAGAAGGGCGCGTTCCTGTGACGCGGCACTTTTGCCTCCGTGCCATGTGGCATTCGAGACTTGACAGTCAAGTGAAAGTACCTGTACCCGAGGTTGTGATAGAGCTCGGCGTAATCTGGGCATCAAGGGCACGCTGGAATAGTCGAGAGTCACTTGCGTCAAATATGTCTCCCTCAGGACACTGCGAAATGCGATCTCTTCCGAAATTTAAGTTTACCCAGCGTCGCTGCCATCGGCGTGGGGAGGGAGCCGGCCTGGCTGAGGAGACTTACCTTATGGGGGGAGGG
>NC_051404.1:7522421-7523564 GCF_015228065.2 Penaeus monodon | reverse complement strand
AGGAAAACGCCACCTTGGTTACGTTAACTCTATTTTATCACATAGCGACCTCGGGACATACCTCGGCGGTTGGCCCTGGCGTGAGAATAGTTTCCTGGAGGTTGAGTTTGTTGATCGCGTGAGTCTGAGTGGTTATAATGTACATGCAACTGTGCATGCATGCGTGCATTTGCGAGGGATTCCTGCAGGACGCCTCAGGTACGCTGCCCCAGACGTGTTTGTCGTCGGGGCTTGTATATACCTTCCTCGGTTTGGTTGGCTATTTGTGCCGTCAGCCTTGGATGAATACAAAACACACGTGGCTATAGATAGACGTTCGTTTATTTATGCCAACCGTGTGTTTATCGCTGCCAGTAGAAACGTACGTGGGACATGCCTGTTTTGTTCATTATTTTGGTCATGGGTACTTCCGTCACTGCCCATGTGATTCTATTTTTTGGAGCGTGTAGTTTTTTGGGAATGCTCCCCCACAGTGTTTTGAAATACCTGTACATTCTGCAGCAGAAATAGCTTGATCGTGTTTATGTGGATACATTACAGACGTTAAGGCATGTTGTAAGCTTAGAACTTATGTAAGAAGTAGTAAAACGTAACGTGGTTTCTTTGGACATAGCCCAGTTTTTTGTGTGTGTTAATGTAACTTAATTCTGACCTTTTTCATTAATTCAGACCTATAATTTTCATATTATGATTACATATCTGTAAAACACTAAGGCATCGCTTAACGATCGAAAAAGTACAAAGGGCTAAGAAACGTTTTGTATAGTTATCCATAACCAAGTCCGTTTTCTTTCGTAATAGGTTATCGTTTAGAGAGAACGTCGAGTAGTTGAGCAGTAACTCATCTAAACTGCTGACAATAGATGAAAACGAAGGGAGATCTTTGTTTGAACATATTTATAAATATTTGCGATATGTGAAAATGGTTATTTGACCTGAAGTGGTGTCATGAAACAATATTGCAGTTAATTAATTGAAATAAGAATGCATTATGGTTTTTCAGTAAATTTGATCTTTCCTTGAAGCATCTCAAATAAGAATGCGAATTATTAAGAGTAACGTTTCATCATTCTATGGTGTCGGAAAAGGCTCTTTAAAATATTTTACTGTCTGCATTTGTTTCACTCATTTCCGGTCATCGAA
>NC_051404.1:7521009-7521275 GCF_015228065.2 Penaeus monodon | reverse complement strand
AACAAAACCTCCAACACCACCACTTTTTTCATTCATTTGTTGGGATCGTTGCCTTCCAAGCCTTTTTTCTTCATTGTTTTTCTCTTATTTTCTACATATCTCCCTCATTTATCCACATATCCCAAACTTTATCTTTCGGGAGACGGTTTATCTTCGAAAAGACGGTTTATCTTAGTTTCCCTTACGATATGCAACCAAAGAAAATGGGGCACCGAATAAGGGGTGGGGTGACGGGGTAGGGAGGGGGGGTTAAAGTAAGGTTGACT
>NC_051404.1:7519964-7520111 GCF_015228065.2 Penaeus monodon | reverse complement strand
TGCAAATTAGTTTCTGTGTCCCGGTCAAGCGTCTTTCGATAGAGTTGTCCCTCAGTCTCCTTTGTTCTGTCCTTCTTACTTGATTTTTTTGTATTCTTCTACATTCTATCTTACTCTCCTTTATCTTACTCTCTAATTGTTCTGTTT
>NC_051404.1:7519271-7519828 GCF_015228065.2 Penaeus monodon | reverse complement strand
GTATCTCTCCCTTCTTTATTTTTCTTCCTCGCGTCGTTCCCTTTTTTTTTTATCTTCCTTGTTATTGTTTCCTTTTTCCCTTTTCTTCCTTGCGTCTCTTCCGTCTTGTTTTTCTTCCTCTTCCTCTTTTCTTCGTCTCTCCCTTTTTTCATTCTCGATTCTATCATTTTTTCTTACATCTCTTCCTTGTGTCTCTCCCTTCTTCCCTTTTCATTCTTGTGTTTCTCTTTTTTCTTCCTTGCTTCCCTCCCATTTCCCTTTTTCTCCCCCCCCCCCTCCTCAAAAGTCCTTATGCCAGGGCGAGTCCTTAGCTTGTTGGCTCGGCGCCCCTCGACGTAACCTTTGACCTCGGCTAGAGGAAGAGTTTGCCGTTGCGGGTCAGAAAAGAGGTCATCGTGAGGCTATGGTGGCTGGTTGGGGGGGGGGGGTTGATCACGACGAGGGGGGAGGGATGATATAGGCGTTCCGATTGAGCACCAGATTGGAAAGGGGCGGCAGGAGGGCGCCCACTGAGCGTGTTGTGGTCTTCGACTTCTCAACTTTCGACGACTGTGACA
>NC_051404.1:7518788-7519064 GCF_015228065.2 Penaeus monodon | reverse complement strand
TAGCAAGAAAGAGATCTGTGTCTATCTCTCCGCGCCTTTCGCCTTCCCTGAAAACAAACCCTTTTCCCGGAAGCGCGACGCGGTGACCCAAGTTCCCCCCGGAAGGAGCCGGACTTTCGGTTAGGTCAGCATCTTTTCCCCCAAGGCCGCCGCCACCCTCTCACCTGGGGAGAGCCACCTGGTGTTCTTGGGGCTTAATTAGGAGGCATGAGGTTCGTTTTCATGAGGTGGGGTGAAAGGGTAGGGTATGGAAGGAAAAAGGCCTTCGGATAAAGA
>NC_051404.1:7518632-7518747 GCF_015228065.2 Penaeus monodon | reverse complement strand
CAGAATTGTCGACCTTCTTGGCCTTGGGTCTGTTTGTGCCAAATGATTCGATATCAGGCATGTCATTAGTTACTTATTCATTTATGTTGGGTTTGTTCGCACATATTTTAGTCGC
>NC_051404.1:7518246-7518600 GCF_015228065.2 Penaeus monodon | reverse complement strand
CATTGCATATTTTCCCATACTAGCGACATATTCTTGTGAGTATAATGGCGGCCTTACTCCTTACTCCATTGTGAGCGTCTCACTTTTTTCGCCTCTTTTCTTTTTGAAAAAGAAATGCCTATTATGTAGATTTTTAGCATTGTTCTCCTGCATAGTTCTCATGGCGAGTCAGAATTCAAGGTCAGGTCACGGCAGAGAGGGAAGGTCATCGCTTGCAACGAGGAGAGAGCGAGGAAGAGGAGAGACGGTCATGGAGGGAAAGGGGTAGGGCGAGGTCAAAGGTCAGAGATGAGCTAAACACTAGTCGCTTGTGCGAGAATGAACACTCGAGATAAGAAGCAAGATAGAGAGAGG
>NC_051404.1:7517827-7518217 GCF_015228065.2 Penaeus monodon | reverse complement strand
AGAGGTCGAGGGATTCAAAAAGCGGAGAGAAGGGGAATTTGAGGCGAAGAATCTTTGGTTTCGAAGATAAAACCCTTCACTATACATACAATAGATTTACTTAAAGACTTTACCTCTTTTGTGTTTTGGACTTGGTTTGGTTTTGAGATTTTTTAGACTGTAATTATTGAGGGGCGCGATCTCAAAGTTCTCAAGTTGCATAAAGAGAAAATGAAATTATTTGATATAATAGAAATAACGCGCTGTGTGTCTTAAGGCGCGATGAGGTAAGGAGGAAGGAAGCGGAAGAAAGTAAGTGAGAAAACGAATGGTTGGAATAAGGAGAATATTACTAATTGTTGTATTTTGCTTGCAATGCTAATATTGGTAATGGTAGCTATTGTTACTATA
>NC_051404.1:7517531-7517762 GCF_015228065.2 Penaeus monodon | reverse complement strand
AATCAAAAGATAGCGAGAACATAAGGAAAATAAAATAAAGAAAGAGAGGGAAATTAAAAGTAAGAATTCGGGAAAAGAGTGTCGGAGGAAAGAAGAATTATGGATAGAAAAAGAAGCGGGAGAAAGGGAATAAGAACAATAGAAAGGGATACGGAAGGAGAGAGGGGGAATGGGAATCCGCGGAAAATTGTGAATGGCGCCGTGTCTATAGGCGTGAATTGGGTGAAGGTT
>NC_051404.1:7516628-7516869 GCF_015228065.2 Penaeus monodon | reverse complement strand
AAAGAAAGGGCCTGAAGAGAATAGGAGAAGGGAGAGAAGGAGAAAGTGACCCGGAAGAGCGCACGGATCAACCTCTGACCCGCGAGAGTGACGCACCGCCACCGCAGTGACCCTGTGTTCTATAGCATTTGTTCTTTGCCATGCGCTGTTCTTCTCTACTGTGGAGAGTATCCGAAAGGGGGGAGGAGGGGGAGAGAAAAGGCGATGTGGAATGGGGAAACGAGGGGGATGAATATGAAAA
>NC_051404.1:7515214-7516135 GCF_015228065.2 Penaeus monodon | reverse complement strand
TATTTCTACTTTCTCCATTTATATTTCTATCCAAGCGCCTACAATTCGCTAGCTCTGGCCTGTCAACCCCGTGGACACCCCAAGCACTCGCGCGTAGGTTGAACGATGTCAAAGAAGCAGAGGAAGGGTTTGCGTGGGGCGAGCTTCGAGGAATGAGTGAAGCAACGCGAGGCAGACGCAGGAAATTAACAAGAGAACAGCAGAAACGTTCGGAGATGCATGCGGCATCACCGTGGGATTGGACGACATGTCCTGAATCTTGGGGTCGTAGTCGAGAAGTCGCCAGAGGAACGCAGGCGTGACACGTTTTAATTAGCGAGCACGGATTGGGATATCGCCCGACAGGTGCACGCGGCACGCGATCATGTGGCTCTGTCTGCGGCGGCACGATCGGCATGCAAGGTCCATGTGGGTGCCGCGGCGCGCGAGGTCCCGTGGCACACGAAGGAGCGCGGTCGGGCAAGGCCGCGTGCCCCGAGTGGCTGGCGGTCGGCGGAAGGGGGCCGGTGCTCAGGTCGCGGGCGGCTTCGCTTAGGGAGGCGGTCGGAGATGGGCGGGGCTGTCGGAACGAGGACAGAAGCGAGGCGGCAGTAGATAAAAAAATAATAAAATAAATACTCTTACTACTGAAACACAATCCCGTGACATGTATCCATCATTTCAGATGAGAAGTTAGCGTAGGGTATTTGGTTTCCCAAATGCTACACATCTGTGTGTGTGTGTGGGAGGCGCCATGTACGTGTTTCCACTTCTTAGCGGTTACGGGTGGGAGTGGGAAATTGTGCTAATGTGTGGGTGCCTTGGCTCTTCTCTCATGTGATGCTTTGAGATTTTTGTGTCATTGTGACCTTTCCCATTGGTCGGTACATCTGTCGTAGCGTGTTGCCTCTAAGCATAGTTATGGATACCTTACTGTTATAT
>NC_051404.1:7514147-7514781 GCF_015228065.2 Penaeus monodon | reverse complement strand
ACCAAAGATGGGATCCTGGATTGAAGGAGGAATAGGCATAGCGAGAGAGAGAAAAAAAGACTGAGACACAGATGGCCGCGTTGAAGGCGGCGGCGCGCGTGGAACTGGCAAATCATAGCCACATCGGACGTCTGTATAAGGCGCGGTGACAGGTGACGGCGACGAAGCAACCGCAGATGTGCCGCTGTCTCGGGTGTGGCGGCAGATGTTGGGCATGATAGACTTTCCTTGCTTGGGTACGGGAACCTGTTTCGCGCCGGTGCATTTGTATCCTTCCCTTTGCCTCTCCCTTCCTATTGTTCTCCCTGGCACCCCTCACCCTTCCTCACCCCCTCCTCCTTCCCCTCCGTCTCCCCCCTCTATCTCTCCCAGCCAACCGGGTAGTGGCATGTGTGTCAAGGCTGCGGCGACGGAGGGCATCGTTGGATGTGCCCTGCAGCTGTTGCTCTCATTGCCTCGTGTGCGCTGACCGCTCGCTCGCTGGCCAGGCGCCGGGGCACGCGGCCGCTGCGAGGACTCGCGCGCTTGCGATCGGATAGAACTCAGGCTGAATAGAATGTTCATTATAGAGGCGTATGTACGCAATATGGATCGAAGTAGACACTACAACCGCGCACGTTTTGGCAAAGAGGGC
>NC_051404.1:7513906-7514111 GCF_015228065.2 Penaeus monodon | reverse complement strand
CCTCCTGCCTGTGCATATCAGCGAAACAACGAAACACGTGTCCTTTGGCGATGCAACAACAGGTGCTTCTTGCAAGTGCGCAAGCAAAGGAGGAGGGAGCGTGGAGCCAGAAAGCAACACGGACTTCATAACAATAACATCGCGCAGACACTCATGACCTACTTCTTCTTCCCAGAAAATAATGCGCGTCACTGAAAAAAATATT
>NC_051404.1:7513078-7513670 GCF_015228065.2 Penaeus monodon | reverse complement strand
TTTCACTGTTTCGCTTCCCCCTCCCGCTCCCTTTTCCCCCTGCTATTCCTATTCGTATTGCATAGCTATGATTTGATTGAAATAAAAGTTTGCAATTGCGATGGCTTCCAACCGCACCGAAAGTTCGATCGGGCAGGGGCAGGTGCGTTACAGATGTTTATTTTGAGAACAGATGGTTCGAGCGAGGTCAGGTGGTTCTCCTCCCCCCACCCCCACCACCTCCCCGCCCGCGACCTTGTCTCCCGCACAATGGGTCGTTTTGGCGTAACCTTAACCTGCACATTTTTCTTTTTTTTTTGTTATCTTATCTCTCGCTTCTGGAATATTTTATTTTTTCCCTGTCTGTTTAAATTAATGCCTAGTTCACCTCCAACTTGTTATAATCAAGTGGCCGTAATGAGGGGGAGGTTGTTACAAGAGGTGAATTTTAACGCGATGCCCACTCGCTCACCCAGCCACCCACCCGCTCCCCACATCCACCCACCCGCTCCCCACATCCACCCACCCACATCCACCTACCCGCGCCCCACATCCACCCACCATCCGGCTAACTGCCCACACGCCTCTCAGTCAGCACGTTGTGTGGGAGCCT
>NC_051404.1:7512887-7512952 GCF_015228065.2 Penaeus monodon | reverse complement strand
CGTGCGTATATTGCGAGCGAGACGCAGGTTTCTTTTCTCATTTTCTTTTGCCTTAGTTTTTGTCT
>NC_051404.1:7511189-7512350 GCF_015228065.2 Penaeus monodon | reverse complement strand
AAAATATATCTAGCGTGGGTACAGGGGCCTCTTCGAGCGGTGACGCGGCGCTTTTCGCGATTGCGCCAGGCCGAGCGTCTTGGCAGATCAGCTCGGCTTAGCTCGGTCTCTCCCTTCCTCATTTTCTCTCCTCATTTCTCTGTCTCTGTCTTTCCTCATTTTTTCTCCGCCTTTCTCTTCCGTCCTCAATTTCTCTCGCCTTTTCTCTTTCTCTTTTTCCTCATTTTCTTCTCCTCTTTTCTCTGTCTCTGCCTTTCCTCATCTTCTCTTCCCCTTTCTCCGTTCCTCCCTTTCGTCATTTTCTTTCATCCCTTTATCTGTCTGTCTCTCCCTTTCCTGATTTTCTTTCCTCCCTTCCTCTATCTGTTCTTCCGTCCGTCCCTCATTTTCACCGTCCATTTCACTTCCCCCTTTATCTCTCCTCTTCTCTCTTTTCTTTCTTCCGCCGTGGCTTTTCCGTTTTCTCTCATTCTTTTTTGTCAGTTGCGTAAAATTGTCGAAATGCGTTTACCTCGTAACGTGGATTAGCCTAAGCGTGGATCACTTTATAAACTAGCTACCTGAAGATTTATCAATTCAACAGAACCATACTAGGTTGTGCCATCAGTGACATCCCATGTTAATAGCGTAGGAACGATGTACAAATATTGTTTTGTCCATTACAAACGTTACATAAACAAGCCTCGTGCCACAACGAACCGCGCATTTTTGGACAAGCTGAAAATTTTACCGCCCAAGTTACGACTAAGAAGGTTTCCAGGCTTGCGTCTGTGTCTTCCTCTCCCCCTTTTTTTTTTTGCCTTCCCCTCCCTCCCTTCCCCTCTCCCTCCCTCCCTCCCTTACTCCTTCCCTCCCTCCCTCCCTCCCTCCCTACCTCCCTCTCTCTCCCTTCCTTCCCTCCCCCTCTTCTCCTCCTCCCCTCCTCCTCCTCCCCTCCGCCTCCTTCCCTCCCCTCCTCCTCTCCTCCTCCCCTCCTCCTCCTCTCCCCTCCTCCTCCCCTCCTCCTCCTCCCCTCCTCCTCCCCTCCTCCTCCTCTCCTCCTCCCCTCCTCCTCCTCCTCTCCTCCCCTTGCACTTTCGCTCTCGCACCTCGAACGCCATCAAATCCACGCATCGTCTGCTCGCCTTGTTTTGACCATTGCGTCATGTCTTTTTTGACGGA
>NC_051404.1:7510853-7510968 GCF_015228065.2 Penaeus monodon | reverse complement strand
CTTGACAAGTGGGGTGGCGTGGCAGTTGGGTTGCGGGACATGTGGTGGAGGCGAGTGCGCTGTGAATGGCACTTTTGGGCGAGACTTAGGTGAGTAGTTTTTGCTTTGGGTTTTG
>NC_051404.1:7510064-7510356 GCF_015228065.2 Penaeus monodon | reverse complement strand
CTCCCTTGTGTCCCTTCTGTTTATCCTGGTTATCCGCTTCCGCTGGCCGCCGAGTTCCTCAAGAGTTCCGAGCCCCTAGATGGCACTCTCGGCATCCCCCGCGCGTGCCTGCGAGTGACAGCTTGATTGATTTCACTCATTGGCGTGTGTCAATGGCTGACTGTTATGAGGCGAATGAGGTTTATGAAGCAAGGCACTTCCCCGATCCGCTTCCCCGTCGTGGCACTCGGCTCATCCCCGGCTCGTCAGCTGGCGGAGGGCGCGTTGCTGTTGGGTTTAGCGTGCTCGAGAA
>NC_051404.1:7509570-7509852 GCF_015228065.2 Penaeus monodon | reverse complement strand
CAAGGAATGGGAAGTGTAGTTACGTTAATGAGCATCAATTTGACGGTAATACAGGTGAAAGGTATTCGTACTAATGGTGATTGCCGTCGTGACAAATGATCGATGGTAATTACGAAGGCTCTTAATGCCATTATTTATTTCTCCGTCATTTGTAACCTTATCTCGAAACGCAGTTTAAAAGGGTGGAGGCGTGTGGGTGGGGGGGGGGGAGGTAAGCGAGTGGGGCCGAATGTCAGTGTATGCATTTTTACCGTAAGAGTGTGGGCGGAGTGGGTGAGGTTT
>NC_051404.1:7509233-7509407 GCF_015228065.2 Penaeus monodon | reverse complement strand
AGGCGAAGCTGCGGCGTGAAGTGGGTAAGGGGTTGGAGTGTTGGGGAATTGGGAGAAGGGAAAGGGGAAGAAGGGAACAGAGAGCAAGAAAGGAATGCGCAAGAGGTAGAGGGACAAAGGGAGAGTGATGAATAAAGGGAGAGAACGGCTCGGTTAGATATTGAATAATATATA
>NC_051404.1:7508474-7508904 GCF_015228065.2 Penaeus monodon | reverse complement strand
CCTTTAAAGGGGGTTGGTGAAGGTGATCTGTTCCACGGCAGGATTGCAAGGCGGGGGCGTGAGAGAGTGGATAAAGGGAAGCTTTAGTGGAGTTGGAGAGCGTGGTGGAGTTTCGGGGGAAGGGGGGGGAGATTAGATGGATGAGTTGGAGGAAGTTTCGATTACCGTGTGGTGTGCTTGCATGCACTCCTGTTGCATGACGAGTCAGGCGAGAGGAAGCGAGCACGCACAACGCGACACCTTCCGCAGTCTGGAAGTTAAATTTGGGTTTTCCCTCCGTAGACTTTTGTCGGGTGGCACGTGACCTCGCCTTAGGGTTTCATGGGCGAAAGAGAAACTGAGTTATGATAATGATGATAGTGATTAACAAATGTGTAGCTCTATGGACTTCCGGTTATTTGTTGTTCTTTAGTTATAAATGAGACTAATA
>NC_051404.1:7507315-7507540 GCF_015228065.2 Penaeus monodon | reverse complement strand
CTCGGAGAATTGGGAGAGAAGTAAGCGAAAGGGTGGAAAGAAGAGAAGGTGTTTACGAGAGGAAGTGTAAGAGGAGTGAGGAAATGAATGGGAATGAAAGACGGAAGGAAGGTAGACGAAATGAGAGGAAGAAAGCGGAGCGGAAGAGCAGGGAAATAAGAACCCAAAATGCAACATGATCGACGGGGAAATCTATCTGATTCATCGGGACACGGCGCCGTGGCT
>NC_051404.1:7506831-7507275 GCF_015228065.2 Penaeus monodon | reverse complement strand
CATGTGGAGGCATTACGTCATGCCACGTGACCTCCGAGAGCAGCCACCACACCTCCAGTCCTGACACTTTTCATGAAGGCTTGTACCTGTCAGCTGTGGGCGGCTGTAATGCACTTGACTGCACCACAACAACTCGCGCTATTAGGCGGCATTGCATGGCATATTGCAATGGTCCCTGCAACCTCGTCTCATGCTTAAATGCCAATTCACAGCTCTCAACACTGAATTGCGACTCCCAGGCCATTCCCGTTCCAGTCAGATCTCCCTGTCCCCCTTCTCTTATTTTTAGCCCTCGTGGGTCTATTCCAGTTTTTATTCCCGTTTGTTTCCCTCCTCTTTTTCGAAGGATCTTTTCCCGCGCGGATTTCTTCATAGCACAGATGGTCTTGGGTCTGGCGTGACCTTGTGGGAGATGAAGTGAGGGCGCTAATGGGTTTTCTTCCA